>NC_041066.1:5077304-5391942 GCF_900634775.1 Gouania willdenowi | reverse complement strand
GCATAATTGTGACCATCACCAGCCCTCCCTAAAGAAGGGTAAGAATAACTTTATTAAAGAGAGGAAATAAAAAGAGAGGGCAGTGTTACACCTAGGTGTGGGGGAAGGGAACAGGAAAGAGGGAGTCAGGGTCAGAAATGGAAAAGGTGGGTAAGAAGTGACTGCTTTAAAGTGAGAAGGAGATGTGATGTTATAGTTGTGTATATTGTGCTTATTGTGTTGTGAAATCCATTCAGCCAGTCTGGTGACAAGTGTGGAGCTTTAGTATAATGGTGGTGGCCGTGACTAGAGGGAAGGAGTGAGTGGTTATACTTAAAACTGGTATTTGGGATCAAGCTGTTAAGGTTAAGCCCAGTACGAGTTTATCCCACGCCCAAGACATGCCAGTGCATCCATGACCAAAGTTTGTGGAAGAACTTCTTCTGCGAACCAAGCGCCACCCCGGGCCGAAGAGGCCGCGAGGCTAGCAAAAAAGCGGGGGCCAAGGAGCCCCGGGCCACCCCCACAACCGAGCCAGCCCCTCAGACGCCCCAGAGACCACAGGCCGAGAGGCAGCCACGCCCCTAACACATACCCGAGAAAGTCTGAGGGCCTAGCGCACCCCGCACCGACCCCAACCCCAAGCACCAAACCCCTGGAAGGGAGGGCCCAGAGAGCCCCCCGCCTGAGACCCAGGGGAGGAGCAAAGGCCCACCCATTACCGGTATGTGGTTGCGCACAGCCCCAAGACGGTAGAATCGCAGAAGAAGAAAATACCCTGCAGGGCACCGCCCAAGCAGGGGGCCGCCCCAAGCCGCACCCGCAGGCATGCAAGGGCACGGCTCGAAAGACCCCGCCGAGAGCGGTCTAGTCATTGGGCCATCCCGCCGGATCCCAAGGGCGACACACGGGACCGTGAACCCCCCTAGGGAAAGTTTAAATGTCGGATTGGTCTTTTTGATCATACCTCTCCTGATATATTTGGCACATCTTCATATAGCAGCAGCGAAAACACTTCAATAACCAACAGTGACACGAGCTGTGTTTCATTATCCTTGGAAATGCACAAAATCTAAAAAACTGGTAATGGAATCACCTGCATTTAGAAAAAACCCTCACTATCGGCGAAAAAGTTTTTACGCTTTCACGAGTTTTTCAGACGTTTTCAGACAAGTCACAGGACGTGACGTACCTGGTCACATGACCACTTCTCCAGACAGAAGAGGAGACCGAGACATTTCTTAGCATTATACTTTAAATGATTTACTGCCATATTAGACAGCAGACAACAAAGGAATGCAGTGTTATAATGAGGTTTTGAACGTTCATCTTCCTGCAGCAAAGTCTCACGGAATGAGATTTCACCAGAATTACAAAGCTTCCGCTCAAACCAACCTTAAATGGGAAACATGTTCAAAGCGCAATTATATTTTGTTGAGATTTTTAAAATATACCTTTAATTTGCAAAAAACTGCAATGGAAACACAGATTGTGTCTGTTTCAAATAGTGCAGCTTGATGAAGGCTGTAAAATAATAAATGTAATAATAATAATACTACTGTTTGTTGGTAGTATGTGTAAAAGTAAGGACAGTTAAACCAAAGGGTTGCTTGGTTTAATGCCTAGTTTAATGTTCACCACAGTTGCTTCAAATTCTTAGGGGAATTTTCATAGACTATTTTTTTTTTTTTTTTTAAAGTTACAGTTTTAATATGATCTTTGTATTTATACTAGTAGACAACATGCAGGAGTATTATCTCTTTTTTATAATATATGGAAAAACACGACCTACCTGCTATTTTAATGCCATTTTAAGCACCTTTGCGACAAACTGTAACGATGATCATGAGGCCACGTCTTCTCGTCCAACATCAGTGTCTGGACCTCATAAATGCTCTAGAAAATGATGGACACTCCATCATCTTACAGAGAGGCTTTAAAGAAGAGAAGAAGCTGTTCATTCAAACTGTCCAAATACTTTTTGTCCATTTTCAGTGTACATGTTTTTGATCACGGTGTTGGTTTTACAGCAGATACACAAACTTGTACTGCCCCCTACTGTTAAATCACAGCTTTTACACTTTGTGTCAAAAGTTAGGAAAGATTTTAGGTTATTTTCTTTCATCATAGCTCAATATTCAATGTACTTTTTTGACTTCTTAACCATTGTTTTCAGCCTTTTTTCTCCCCCCCCACCCCCCCTCACTCTGGCTGGTTGATTTTTATTGAACCTTAAGATCTGACCATCCAGTCCTGTGTGGTGTTTTTTCTGCATGTGTGAGAAACAAAGTGGCTTAATCATTACTTGTGCATCCAGGGAGAAGCTCCACAAACATCCCAATTAATGGAGCATTCAACATTCCTGACTTTCAATCACTGGGACACAAAGAGACCATCTTTTGTGGCTCAGCGATAAATCAGCAGCAGCAGCATGTGGTGTGTGTGTGTGTGTGTGTGTGTGTGTGTGTGTGTGTTGTGTGTGTGTGTGTGGTGTGTGTGTGTGTGTGGTGTGTGTGTGTGTGTGTGTGTGTGTGTGTGTGTGTGTGTGTGTGTGTGTGTGTGTGTGTGTGTGACCTCTGTGGTGCACCGCCTGTTTTTAGGAAAGAGGGCTGCCCATGAAATCAGGCGTGACAAGGGGTTTAACAGTTAACCATGGATGGTTGAATCAGACAACGGTTGAGGTTCTTAATGTTTTTTTTTTTTAGGTAAATTAATGAAATCGGTTCCAGCAAAGTTATACTAAACTGATGCATCATGTAAATCCAACAAATGTGTAAACAAACACATTTTGTTCACTACATTGCATGAGGAAATGCACAATTTGGAAATAACATGTATGTTTTAATCTAGGAATATCAAACTCAAGGCCTGGCACAATTTTATTCAAGGTAAACATTAGAGAATATAATAATCATTTTGTAAATTACCATGGGGTCATTCCATTTCATTTCAACAAATGGCCCATGCACTGAATTAGGTCACAAAAAAAATAAATGTTGTTTTACCAATTGTTCCTTAATAATTCAATTGGCACACAGGTACATTTTAGTTTGATTGGATGAATATTTTTAGAGATATGTCCAATTTAGTGAGGGAAGTATGTGTCAGTTTTTGTGCTTCCTTATTGTTTTTCCATTTTCAGCTTCCAATATCTCAAACAATACATCACATAGGAAAAACATTTTTAGTATAGTAATACAGCTCCACCTACTCACTCAGAATACACAAAACATCTGCTATACATCCTATTTGGTGGACATGCCAGCCCCTGCCTTGCATATGCCTCTTCTCCCTGTAATGTGATCAGCTCTGAGTGATGTTCAGTGACTGTTCAAATCTACTAATGATTCGTCACATATATGCATTTGTTCTTGGGTGACAGTGACTTGAAATTAATTTTTTTTTCTTCTTCATACTATTTTTATTGGCCCATACCTGCATGTGTGAATGTATAAACCCAACTTTGGGTTATTTCACCATTCGCAAATATTGAAAATTCTTTACACGAGGCCATTGTAACTTGCCCCCATGTCTCAAAATAATTTATTGCTTATTAGTTTTTCATGAGTAACTTAAAAAAATATAACAAGCATTGCATCAGAAAAAATATTTATTTACAAAAATATATAATATTCATTATGAACAAATTTTTCATGTTCTACATTTTCTCTTTTTTGGGGGGTGTTTTCCCCTCATATATATCTATAATTATTATCATAACAGTAATTAAATGCTGCATCAGCAATCATTAATTATATCAGGCATTACTGGGAATAAGTTCAATCAGTCTCCTGCTTTTTAATTAGACACAAAGGAAAAAATACCAAGTACATCTTTGTACACTTTTGATAACATAATAACTGACATCAGTTGACATTAATTTTCAGCTTTTAATTAATTAGTGCTGTTCTGATTATCAGTTATTTCAACAACCAAACTATAGATCTTAGATTAGAAATAAGACTAGTGTAGAGCAACAGATGTGATCATCCTGTGTTTGTGTGTGTGTGTGTGTGTTGTGTGTGTGTGTGTGTGTTGTTTATTCTGATGGTTGTCTGTCATCACCATCAGCCTCATTAGTTAATTAGGTTGTGAAAGGTTGTCCTATTAGCTTTTTTACAGTTGACTGAACATCTCCATTTGCATCAACATCTTTTTGTGTGTTTCTGTGCATGTGTTTGTGCATGCATGCCTCTCTCTCTCTCTCAAACAGTTTTATTGGCAGTTACATTGCCGAAGCAAGTGTGAGAACCATGTACACACGAAAAGCTTAAATGTTATAAAATAGCTACATTTGTGCAAAACAATAAGATTGAAAAAATAAAATAAAATAGGCTTTCACTATATATATATATATATGAACAATATTTACAATTAAGTTATAAATGTTATGAAAGGGGAAAGGTTTAGGTGCAGAATTTTACATTTATCAATATACACACACATATGCATCCAGTTGCAACCTGGAGGGTGAAGGCATCAGTGGTGCGCGTGGTCATTGGGGCACTCGGGGCAGTGACCCAGTGCTGGGCTTGTAATCGGACGGTTGCCGGTTCAAGCCTCACCTGGGCCATCACTGTGGGATGTTGAGCAAGTCCCTTAACCCCGAACTGCTCCCCAGGTGCCGCAAAATGGCTGCCCACTGCTCCTCAGGGATGGGTTAAATGCAGAGGGCAAATTCCATTAATGTAATGACAATACACGCCCAATTTTTCAGTTTTTTATTTGTTAAAAATGTTTGAAATATCCAATAAACTTCGTTTCACTTCATGATTGTGTCCCACTTGTTGTTGATTCTTCACAAAAAATTACAGTTTTATATCTTTATCTTTGAAGGCTGAAATGTGGCAAAAGGTCGAAAAGTTCAAGGGGGCCGAATGCTTTCACAAGGCACTGTATATGCCCAGTGTCTGATTATTGCTCTGGTGTCTGGGGGTCCCATCCAGCAGACTTTTCATTCTATACATTACAGAGCAAGTCGGGCCTTCTTGGAAGTTAAAAAATCCACATCAATCCTGGCCTTGAGTGGAGATATGGGATGAGAACCTCCAAACATCAGACAAAAATGTGAAATGTTGCGGCTTTGGAATAAACTTGTAAAGATGTCTGATCAGACTGACTAAAATGATTTTCATTTGGATGTTACTCACTTTCATCCCTGGGCTAAAACACTGAAAACTGCCTATCCTGTACTATTTTTACACAATTGGCCTAGAATTTTGAAAATGTACTTATTAGAAGTTATATGTGTACTAAAACACACTAGTTTAAGAGACTATGTTTGTGACATTTTGAATACACGGGATTGATGACATCACAGTCTCACTGCCTATAAACATCCCATTGTTTTCTATTGGATTTGATTTATACAGCAGTTTATAACCACTGAGAAAGTCCCAAAGCACTTCACAATATCAGCTCATTCACCCATTCACACACCAATGGGACTAAACTGCCATGTAAGGTGCTAATCAACCACTGGGAGAAACTTTTGGTTCAGCGTCTTGCCCAATGACACTTTGAAATATAGACTGGGATTGAACAACACATCTACCACCTGAGCCATGGAATCCATCCTCATTTTGTATTATTCAATGTTTAATAGCTTTGCGAGTGGAATGTAGAAGGCTTTAAGTTAAAAATCAAACATCCCCTTTTCAAAATAAAAACATTGTTTCTTGTCTTCCACTAGTTTTAACGCTTTTGTAAATAGGGCTCTTATTTTGAAGTTAATCAGAAGTTTTGTCAGTAGCACAGTGGAGGGTCTCTGAAATGGAGATATTTAGCCTCAGTGTGCTTTGAAATGCATCTTGGGAAAGTTGAAAGAATATGGTCATCATCATAATCCTCCTAACCATACTTAAAGTATATAGTAGACAATATATACTCATTGTTTTTTGTATATTGACAAATGTTTTATTTGAAATAAATGTTTTTGTTGTAATAAGGAACACATCCAACTGTTTTAAATACATACTTTATTATTTCAGCAAGTTTTATTTATTGTTAAACACATTTTTAAAAATGTTTCACTTTTCCTCTAAAGAAACTGAATAGTTTCAGTTAAAACCTCACAGACATATAAAATCAGAGGGTTTCTGTATCCTCTCTGTTTTGGGTGCAAACAGTAGTGGTGACTGTAGTGTGGGAGACGTTTCTGATCAAAAAGGAAACTCAGGAAAGATGAAACTACGTGATCCACCAAGATAATAATTATAAAGTGCTCAGTGGTTTCATTTAAAGGCAGAATGTGCTGAATCAGTGATATGTGTCTGTCCACTATCACAGCTGTGCAGGGAAGTGAACTAAATGTGCCCAAAGGTTAAAAATGGCTGAGCTTTAGTCAAATATTGTCATGTTTAAAACCCTGGCTTTTTAAATTACGGTCGATCTCATTCCTCATGTAAACTTTAGTTCAGTTCTTCATCTTCTGACCAGGAAAACAAAGCCAGTGGAGGAAGAATGATGATGAAGGACGACCTCACATCTCAAAATGACAGAAAATGCTTTCTACGTATCCCAGTACTCTCTGCCAGTCGGGCCCTTCGTCCCTCAGGATGATCTCTGGTGTCTGAGGAGGAAACACCTGCTGTAAACCATCTTCCATTCAGTTAAATCATTTTCAGATTCAACTTCTCACCAGAGTAGCTGTGATCCCGATGCTCTCTCCTGTTTTAAAAGTCAGCTCAAGGTTTTTCAATATGAATACAGATGTGACATCAACCTAAACACACTTTAGAGCTCTTGTCCTGTATGTTTGAGATGTTCTCCCCTGCTCCAACACACCTGAATCTAATGATGGTGTCATCAAGCAGCGCTACATAAAGTCTGATAATGAGCTACTCATTACAATCAGCATCTGAAACATACAGGACAGGAGCCCTCCAGGACTAGACTTGCTGTGCCTTGTGTGTGTGTGTGTGTGTGTGTGTGTGTGTGTGTGTGTTGGGTGTGTGTGTGTGTGTGTGTGTGTGTGTGTGTGTGTGTGTGTGTGTGTGTGTGTGTGTGTGTGTGTGTGTGTGTGTGTGTGTGTGTGTGTGTGTGTGTGTGGCTACGGTTTCAGTTCGGAACACGGAGCGGTTTGAGTTTGTTTTATTTAGGTTCGCCATGTTATCTCTTCGCAGAAATGCTTTTAAACACTTGCTATACATTCAGAGGGGTATTCCATAAAGGCGGGTTAACAAACTCTGAGTCTATCCATAAACTCTGTGTCAACATACCCCGCGATGGGAAACTCTGGGTATCGGATTACATTAAAGCTGGTATGAAGTGGGTCAATCAACCCTGAGTATGTAAACCTTGGGTTACTTACGTGCACGCGCGCGATAAAAAGCCATCATCAATGGATCAAAGAATACTCAAACTGCCATGACAACCAAACGGAAGATAGTCATTTATTCACCCTGATGGGTGAAATAAGTCGTTGTTTGATGAATATGAGCCTGTTCTAAAGGTGTGTTCAGTCTTCAGTGATTATAGTGGCTTAAATCACCAGTAATTAGTCACACTTTTTGGTCTCTTCATCACTTTATTGCTTCAGTGACGTGACGAGCGGTGAATAATATGAATAAAGTGTGTCTGAGGAGACGTGTCAGCAGCATAGTATGTCTACATACAGAGCCCTCCTGTTACACTGGATATAAAGACAGTGGTTGCTGCTCCATATCACATGATTTATATTGATTCTTAATGTAATATTGTCACCAGAGTCATCTCAACGTCCTAAAAAATGTCATAAAATAACACTGAAGCGGGACACGAACCCATGACCCATCGCTCTCAAGAGCCGTGTCACACTTCACTGCGCCATCATACCTTCAAATATGTATGATCTACAGACTTAACTGTATAACAATATAAAACAACAATCAAGCCTTAAAAGTTGATTTATTTAAATGATCATCTCCTCCTTTATATTATCCACAGGTTTTTATCCAGAGAACTTTACTGCAGACGTCAGTAGATGTTTTAATGCAGATCAACCTCTCAGTGACTTTCACTTAATGATCTACATCTACAATGTTATAAAGAAAACTACCGTTATTACAAAAAAAAAAAGACGTAAAGCAACACAACATTAGTAATGATGTGATCACGTCTGTGGTGTGTGATGTTACTAATGTGTTTCAGAGAAAAGTGTTAAAGTTTATTAAAGTGTTCAGAAACGGTGTTCAGGTGGGCGGAGCCAGGTAGAAATCCAGAATTTCTTTGATAAAACCTGCCAGCGACCAGGTTTAGTTCACGGACAATGTTTCCATGGTAACATACTCAGAGAAGAACATACCTCGCTTTTTGGAATGGGATACTCAGAGTTTCCCTCATTTGAGCCTGAACATACTCAGAGTTTGAACATAACACGCTTTATGGAATACCCCTCAGCTGACACAAAAAATCTTGTTTTCAAATATGTAGAATAATTGTGAATTTATCAGTAGCAGTAGTAGCTTTGATATTTTAGTTAATTTTTTTCAGGCACCTTTTTCTCCGTCAAATGTATTTAAAAGAAACTAAAATTAAAGAGAGAATGTTATTTAACCGTCGAACCATGTCATAATTTTATTTATTTATATATTTTTTTTAAATAAAAAAAAAAAAATGTTTATGGTCTTGGTCTTGGTCTTGGCTCCCGGAAGTCTTGGTCTTGTCTTGGTCTCGGTGCATTCTGGTCTCAGGCAAGTCTTGGTCTAGGATAGTGTGGTCTTGAACACAACACTATTGGTCACTTTTACAAAGGCAGTCTCTGTGCTGTGATGGGCTCTAAAGTCAGACTGAAAGCTCTCATATAAATTTCCAGTCTCTTACTTTGCAGAGTCTGACGTCAAAATTAGTATGTGTTCACATTAGATATAGTATGGAAAGACTGAATATGTAAGAAATACCCAGATGTATATACGACATGGAGACATTTTTAAGTGTGCACAATGGGCCTCATGATGCATAATGCACTTCTTTTTGGTAGCGGCAGTGCTGAAATATCAGCACAACAGATTTACAAACTGTTTTGTAAAATCGTGTGTCACTGAGTTTGTCTTCTGTTTGGATTTTTTTTTTAACAGAAAAAAAAAAGTATGAAAATAGAAAGAAAAGGTCAGCATTTATTATTATTATTCATTATTATTATTATTATTATTATTATTATTATTATTATTATTATATTTAGTTTTCTTTTTAATGGGTATCATGGATGAGAAGAAGAAAAAGGGGTAATTATCTCGGAATCCCGACTTACTAACTCGGGGTCCGAGATAATTAAGTCGGGAACGAGATAGACTGCAGTAACGCCATCAGCGGTTTAAAACTAAAATGCCCGTTTACATCACGTGTTACGGTAAATCCGTACTGTACCGTGTTTCACCCAATACACACAGTACTGTGTGTTTTGTGTAATTATGAGAGAATGCTTCAGTGATTTTAGTTGACAATTGACACAGAGGTACCTAGAGGCTGTAGAACAAAAATCTGGTGCAGTGTCCTGAAAACAATTTGATTTTGATGAATCTTTGGTCCAATAAACCTGTACTGTTGGTGTGATTTATGTGTGCAACTGAGATGTACTTGAACGCACCATGAAGGCTTTTTGGTACAATACGCCTGTACAGTGCTGTTGGTGTGATTCGAGGTGTACGTGAACGCACCATGAAGTTCCCGTCGGCTTCTGATGACTTTACCGTAATACGTGATGTAAACGGTCATTCAAGTTTTAAACCTCCAAGGCTCCGTATATTTTTGTTACTAAAGATATAATATTAAAAAAAAACAAAAAACTTCAGCGTGCGTGAGTCACGTGACTTCCACAGCAGTACGGTGACGTCACAGTTCCAAAGTTAAGACGAGGAAGATGAAAGAGCCTCGTCTTAACAGGTGAAAGATGAAAGAGACAAAATAAATACATAAATACATTACAGATCAAAGCGCCGCCACATTCTACAGGAGCTTCACAGCAGAGATACAGAGACTCACCTTCAGCTGAACAGCAAACTTTAAAGACCAAACATTCACCTGCAAAACCAACTCATCCTTTAAGCAAATGGCATCGCGTGGGGGCCAAAGCCGGTTACGGACACCAAAAGTCTGTCGTATGAAAACACACGACTGAAATATATTTTGAGAAAAATGCAGAAAGAAAATGCTTCCACTAAGAGACAACTGGAACTAGCACAGAGCGAGTGCAAGAAACAGAAGGAAATCGTCAAAGATCTTGAAAAGAAGGTGAAAGAAGCATACTGTCCCATGGAAAATGGAGAGAAAACAGAGTCACAGCCCCAAAGAGAAACGTCTGAGAGTTGTGCACATGCAGTGACACAGAGTGGCCAAAGGGGGCGCTGGAAACAAACACCTTTTGTTATAGTGAACAACTCCCAACACCCTGACATGAAATGTGACTCTGACAGACCAAAACAACTCCATGAGATACAGGCAGAAGTCAGAGAAAGTGAAGTGGAGATAATCATGGACCCTGATAACACGGTGTCCATAGAAACCAAGATGATTCAGGAACAGAACAACAGGCTGATTTCAGAACTGAACTCCTCTATCAATGACTCCAATCAACTCTTTGCAAAGTACGATATCATGAGGATCCAATGCCTCACACTGTTTTCAGAACGGAATCAGATTCAGGAACAGAACAACAGGCTGACTTCAGAACTGGAAGCCTGTATCAATAACTTGAATCACATCTATGCAGAGTACTATGCCATGAGGAATGAAAACAATAAACTGTCTTCAGAACTGAATCAGATTAAAGAACAGAACAACAGGCTGATTTCAGAACTGAACTCCTCTATCAATGACTCCAATCAACTCTTTGCAAAGTACGATATCATGAGGATCCAATGCCTCACACTGTTTTCAGAACGGAATCAGATTCAGGAACAGAACAACAGGCTGACTTCAGTACTGGGCGCCTATATCAAAAACTACAATCAAGTCTATGAAGAGTACGATGCCATGAAGAATGAAAACAATAAACTGTCATCAGAACTGAACCAGATTACGGAAGAGAACAACAGTCGGATAGCAGAACAGGAAGCCTTTATCAACGACCTTTATCAACTCTATGCAGAGGACGATGACATGAGGACCCAATGCCTCACACCATCTTCAGAACTGAATCAGATTACAGAATAAAACAACAGGCTGACTAAAGAACGGATGCCTATATTAACAATATAAAGCTCCTGTATTCAGGGTGTAAGTGCCCCAGATTGCAATAAAATATAAAAAAGGAACAAAGTTTGTCTCTCTTTGTATGTGATGTAGTATCTACATGTGAGACTTGTGACCTCATAAATACCTAAACATCACAGTTCACACACAATTTAATTATAAGAAAATCAATAAATATATTAAAATATCACTTGTCTAAACATGCAGAATCTTAAATGGTACATTAAATGTTAATTCCAAAATAAAACAAGAAAGCCAACATTGGAATTTCCTTTATAAATGACATCACATTAGGTGCAAATATCATTTACTGAACAACAAATTATGCAGCACATATATTCAGTAACCAAACATTGCAGAAAGAGAAAACAAATAAATGCATTAGGCTATTACATTTATTGATGCAGATTGTTCAGAATGTGATGCCTATATAAACAACATGGATGTCCTCTATGCAGGGCGCTATTTGTAACTGCCCTAATGCTACAATCTGGTTTCAGAACTGAAAGATTTTTGAGATTAGAACAAAAAAATCTGTTTTAAGAGCTGAACAGCTATAAGCTCTATTACAAACATGCTTTAATATAATAATTATAATAAAAATAGTAATATATATATATATATATATATATATTTAAAAGCTTTCTGCAGTGCTCGAGAGAACACTCTTCCCAGAAGGCAAGTTCTTTGCAGGAGGATTTTAATTCTAATGTTACCCAGTGCATCACTCAACATAACACATGTTCCCCCAGTGTCTTAATAGGTTTATTTTGGGTTCTTCGTTTTCCTCCTACAGTCCAAATAAGATGTATATTTTGATAAATTTGCATTTGGGGTGAAAAAGATGAACTATTTTCATACAAGGGATGGCTTGGAGCAGCATCGCTCTATGGGCACAACAACAAGCTGCAGCCGCCCTTGAAATCCTTGGAGGAGGAACATTAAATAAAGCTAAACACTGTGGTAATCTTGGATTTCAAACTGATACACAGGACTATAACTCATGTATATGCCCAGTGTCTGATTATTGCTCTGGTGTCTGGGGGTCCCATGCAGCAGACTTTTCATTCTATACATTACAGAGCAAGTCGGGCCTTCTTGGAAGTTAGAAAATCCACATCAATCCTGGCCTTGAGTGGAGATATGGGATGAGAACCTCCAAACATCAGACAAAAATGTGAAATGTTGCGGCTTTGGAATAAACTTGTAAAGATGTCTGATCAGACTGACTAAAATGATTTTTCATTTGGATGTTACTCACTTTCATCCCTGGGCTAAAACACTGAAAACTGCCTATCCTGTACTGTTTTTACACAATTGGCCTAAAATTTTGAAAATGTACTTATTAGAAGTTATATGTGTACTAAAACACACTACTTTAAGAGACTATGTTGTGACATTTTGAATACACGGGATTGATGACGTCACAGTCTCACTGCCTATAAACATCCCATTGTTTTCTATTGGATTTGATTTATACAGCAGTTTATAACCACTGAGAAAGTCCCAAAGCACTTCACAATATCAGCTCATTCACCCATTCACACACCAATGGGACTAAACTGCCATGTAAGGTGCTAATCAACCACTGGGAGAAACTTTTGGTTCAGCGTCTTGCCCAATGACACTTTGAAATATAGACTGGGATTGAACAACACATCTACCACCTGAGCCATGGAATCCATCCTCATTTTGTATTATTCAATGTTTAATAGCTTTGCGAGTGGAATGTAGAAGGCTTTAAGTTAAAAATCAAACATCCCCTTTTCAAAATAAAAACATTGTTTCTTGTCTTCCACTAGTTTTAACGCTTTTGTAAATAGGGCTCTTATTTTGAAGTTAACCAGAAGTTTTGTCAGTAGCACAGTGGAGGGTCTCTGAAAATCTCTGAAACGGAGATATTTAGCCTCAGTGTGCTTTGAAATGCATCTTGGGAAAGTTGAAAGAATACGGTCATCATTATAATCCTCCTAACCATACTTAAAATATATAGTAGACAATATATACTCATAGTTTTTTGTATATTGACAAATGTTTTATTTGAAATAAATGTTTTTGTTGTAATAAGGAACACATCCAACTGTTTTAAATACATACTTTATTATTTATATTTATTACTTTATAGTTTTATTTATTGTTAAACACATTTTTAAAAATGTTTCACTTTTCTTCAAAAGAAACTGAATAGTTTCAGTTAAAACCTCACAGACATATAAAATCAGAGGGTTTCTGTATCCTCTCTGTTTTGGGTGCAAACAGTAGTGGTGACTGTAGTGTGGGAGACGTTTCTGATCAAAAAGGAAACTCAGGAAAGATGAAACTACGTGATCCACCAAGATAATAATTATAAAGTGCTCAGTGATTTCATTTAAAGGCAGAATGTGCTGAATCAGTGATATGTGTCTGTCCACTATCACAGCTGTGCAGGGAAGTGAACTAAATGTGCCCAAAGGTTAAAAATGGCTGAGCTTTAGTCAAATATTGTCATGTTTAAAACCCTGGCTTTTTAAATTACGGTCGATCTCATTCCTCATGTAAACTTTAGTTCAGTTCTTCATCTTCTGACCAGGAAAACAAAGCCAGTGGAGGAAGAATGATGATGAAGGACGACCTCACATCTCAAAATGACAGAAAATGCTTTCTACGTATCCCAGTACTCTCTGCCAGTCGGGCCCTTCGTCCCTCAGGATGATCTCTGGTGTCTGAGGAGGAAACACCTGCTGTAAACCATCTTCCATTCAGTTAAATCATTTTCAGATTCAACTTCTCACCAGAGTAGCTGTGATCCCGATGCTCTCTCCTGTTTTAAAAGTCAGCTCAAGGTTTTTCAATATGAATACAGATGTGACATCAACCTAAACACACTTTAGAGCTCTTGTCCTGTATGTTTGAGATGTTCTCCCTGCTCCAACACACCTGAATCTAATGATGGTGTCATCAAGCAGCGCTACATAAAGTCTGATAATGAGCTACTCATTACAATCAGCATCTGAAACATACAGGACAGGAGCCCTCCAGGACTAGACTTGCTGTGCCTTGTGTGTGTGTGTGTGTGTGTGTGTGTGTGTGTGTGTGTGTGTGTGTGTGTGTGTGTGTGTGTGTGTGTGTGTGTGTGTGTGTGTGTGTGTGTGTGTGCGTGTGTGTGTGTGTGTGTGTGTGTGTGGCTACGGTTTCAGTTCGGAACACGGAGCGGTTTGAGTTTGTTTTATTTAGGTTCGCCATGTTATCTCTTCGCAGAAATGCTTTTAAACACTTGCTATACATTCAGAGGGGTATTCCATAAAGGCGGGTTAACAAACTCTGAGTCTATCCATAAACTCTGTGTCAACATACCCCGCGATGGGAAACTCTGGGTATCGGATTACATTAAAGCTGGTATGAAGTGGGTCAATCAACCCTGAGTATGTAAACCTTGGGTTACTTACGTGCACGCGCGCGATAAAAAGCCATCATCAATGGATCAAAGAATACTCAAACTGCCATGACAACCAAACGGAAGATAGTCATTTATTCACCCTGATGGGTGAAATAAGTCGTTGTTTGATGAATATGAGCCTGTTCTAAAGGTGTGTTCAGTCTTCAGTGATTATAGTGGCTTAAATCACCAGTAATTAGTCACACTTTTTGGTCACTTCATCACTTTATTGCTTCAGTGACGTGACGAGCGGTGAATAATATGAATAAAGTGTGTCTGAGGAGACGTGTCAGCAGCATAGTATGTCTACATACAGAGCCCTCCTGTTACACTGGATATAAAGACAGTGGTTGCTGCTCCATATCACATCATTTATATTGATTCTTAATGTAATATTGTCACCAGAGTCATCTCAACGTCCTAAAAAATGTCATAAAAAAACACTGAAGCGGGACACGAACCCATGACCCATCGCTCTCAAGAGCCGTGTCACACTTCACTGCGCCATCATACCTTCAAATATGTATGATCTACAGACTTAACTGTATAACAATATAAAACAACAATCAAGCCTTAAAAGTTGATTTATTTAAATGATCATCTCCTCCTTTATATTATCCACAGGTTTTTATCCAGAGAACTTTACTGCAGACGTCAGTAGATGTTTTAATGCAGATCAACCTCTCAGTGACTTTCACTTAATGATCTATATCTACAATGTTATAAAGAAAACTACCGTTATTACAAAAAAAAAAAGACGTAAAGCAACACAACATTAGTAATGATGTGATCACGTCTGTGGTGTGTGATGTTACTAATGTGTTTCAGAGAAAAGTGTTAAAGTTTATTAAAGTGTTCAGAAACGGTGTTCAGGTGGGCGGAGCCAGGTAGAAATCCAGAATTTCTTTGATAAAACCTGCCAGCGACCAGGTTTAGTTCATGGACAATGTTTCCATGGTAACATACTCAGAGAAGAACATACCTCGCTTTTTGGGATGGGATACTCAGAGTTTCCCTCATTTGAGCCTGAACATACTCAGAGTTTGAACATAACACGCTTTATGGAATACCCCTCAGCTGACACAAAAAATCTTGTTTTCAAATATGTAGAATAATTGTGAATTTATCAGTAGCAGTAGTAGCTTTGATATTTTAGTTAATTTTTTGCAGGCACCTTTTTTCTCCGTCAAATGTATTTAAAAGAAACTAAAATTAAAGAGAGAATGTTATTTAACCGTCGAACCATGTCATAATTTTATTTATTTATATATATTTTTTTAAATAAAAAATAAAAAATGTTTATGGTCTTGGTCTTGGTCTTGGCTCCCGGAAGTCTTGGTCTTGTCTTGGTCTCGGTGCATTCTGGTCTCAGGCAAGTCTTGGTCTAGGATAGTGTGGTCTTGAACACAACACTATTGGTCACTTTTACAAAGGCAGTCTCTGTGCTGTGATGGGCTCTAAAGTCAGACTGAAAGCTCTCATATAAATTTCCAGTCTCTTACTTTGCAGAGTCTGACGTCAAAATTAGTATGTGTTCACATTAGATATAGTATGGAAAGACTGAATATGTAAGAAATACCCAGATGTATATACTACATGGAGACATTTTTTAAGTGTGCACAATGGGCCTCATGATGCATAATGCACTTCTTTTTGGTAGCGGCAGTGCTGAAATATCAGCACAACAGATTTACAAACTGTTTTGTAAAATCGTGTGTCACTGAGTTTGTCTTCTGTTTGGATTTTTTTTTTAATAGAAAAAAAAAAAGTATGAAAATAGAAAGAAAAGGTCAGCATTTATTATTATTATTATTAATTATTATTATTATTATTATTATTATATTTAGTTTTCTTTTTAATGGGTATCATGGATGAGAAGAAGAAAAAGGGGTAATTATCTCGGAATCCCGACTTAGTAACTCGGGGTCCGAGATAATTAAGTCGGGGAACGAGATAGACTGCAGTAACGCCATCAGCGGTTTAAAACTAAAATGCCCGTTTACATCACGTGTTACGGTAAAGCCGTACTGTACCGTGTTTCACCCAATACACACAGTACTGTGTGTTTTGTGTAATTATGAGAGAATGCTTCAGTGATTTTAGTTGACAATTGACACAGAGGTACCTAGGAGGCTGTAGAACAAAAATCTGGTGCAGTGTCCTGAAAACAATTTGATTTTGATGAATTTTTGGTACAATAAACCTGTACTGTTGGTGTGATTTATGTGTGCAACTGAGATGTACTTGAACGCAACATGAAGCCTTTTTGGTACAATACGCCTGTACAGTGCTGTTGGTGTGATTCGAGGTGTACGTGAACGCACCATGAAGTTCCCGTCGGCTTCTGATGACTTTACCGTAATACGTGATGTAAACGGTCATTCAAGTTTTAAACCTCCAAGGCTCCGTATATTTTTGTTACTAAAGATATAATATTAAAAAAAAAAAAAAAAAAACTTCAGCGTGCGTGAGTCACGTGACTTCCACAGCAGTACGGTGACGTCACAGTTCCAAAGTTAAGACGAGGAAGATGAAAGAGCCTCGTCTTAACAGGTGAAAGATGAAAGAGACAAAATAAATACATAAATACATTACAGATCAAAGCGCCGCCGCATTCTACAGGAGCTTCACAGCAGAGATACAGAGACTCACCTTCAGCTGAACAGCAAACTTTAAAGACCAAACATTCACCTGCAAAACCAACTCATCCTTTAAGCAAATGGCATCGCGTGGGGGCCAAAGCCGGTTTACGGACACCAAAAGTCTGTCGTATGAAAACACACGACTGAAATATATTTTGAGAAAAACTCAGAAAGAAAATGCTTCCACTAAGAGACAACTGGAACTAGCACAGAGCGAGTGCAAGAAACAGAAGGAAATCATCAAAGATCTTGAAAAGAAGGTGAAAGAAGCATACTGTCCCATGGAAAATGGAGAGAAAACAGAGTCACAGCCCCAAAGAGAAACGTCTGAGAGTTGTGCACATGCAGTGACACAGAGTGGTCAAAGGGGGCGCTGGAAACAAACACCTTTTGTTATAGTGAACAACTCCCAACACCCTGACATGAAATGTGACTCTGACAGACCAAAACAACTACATGAGATACAGGCAGAAGTCAGAGAAAGTGAAGTGGAGATAATCATGGACCCTGATAACACGGTGTCCATAGAAACCAAGATGATTCAGGAACAGAACAACAGGCTGACTTCAGAACTGAACTCCTCTATCAATGAATCCAATCAACTCTTTGCAAAGTACGATGTCATGAGGATCCAATGCCTCACACTGTTTTCAGAACAGAATCAGATTCAGGAACAGAACAACAGGCTGACTTCAGAACTGGAAGCCTGTATCAATAACTTGAATCACATCTATGCAGAGTACTATGCCATGAGGAATGAAAACAATACACTGTCTTCAGAACTGAATCAGATTAAAGAACAGAACAACAGGCTGATTTCAGAACTGAACTCCTCTATCAATGACTCCAATCAACTCTTTGCAAAGTACGATGTCATGAGGATCCAATGCCTCACACTGTTTTCAGAACGGAATCAGATTCAGGAACAGAACAACAGGCTGACTTCAGTACTGGGCGCCTATATCAAAAACTACAATCAAGTCTATGAAGAGTACGATGCTATGAAGAATGAAAACAATAAACTGTCATCAGAACTGAACCAGATTACGGAAGAGAACAACAGTCGGATAGCAGAACAGGAAGCCTATATCAACGACCTTCATCAACTCTATGCAGAGGACGATGACATGAGGACCCAATGCCTCACACCATCTTCAGAACTGAATCAGATTACAGAATAAAACAACAGGCTGACTAAAGAACGGATGCCTATATTAACAATATAAAGCTCCTGTATTCAGGGTGTAAGTGCCCCAGATTGCAATAAAATATAAAAAAGGAACAAAGTTTGTCTCTCTTTGTATGTGATGTAGTATCTACATGTGAGACTTGTGACCTCATAAATACCTAAACATCACAGTTCACACACAATGTAATTATAAGGAAATCAATAAATATATTAAAATATCACTTGTCTAAACATGCAGAATCTTAAATGGTACATTAAATGTTAATTCCAAAATATAACAAGAAAGCCAACATTGGAATTTCCTTTATAAATGACAACACATTAGGTGCAAATATCATTTACTGAACAACAAATTATGCAGCACATATATTCAGTAACCAAACATTGCAGAAAGAGAAAACAAATAAATGCATTAGGCTATTACATTTATTGATGCAGATTGTTCAGAATGTGATGCCTATATAAACAACATGGATGTCCTCTATGCAGGGCGCTATTTGTAACTGCCCTAATGCTACAATCTGGTTTCAGAACTGAAAGATTTTTGAGATTAGAACAAAAAAATCTGTTTTAAGAGCTGAACAGCTATAAGCTCTATTACAAACATGCTTTAATATAATAATTATAATAAAAATAGTAATATATATATATATATTTAAAAGCTATCTGCAGTGCTCGAGAGAACACTCTTCCCAGAAGGCAAGTTCTTTGCAGGAGGATTTTAATTCTAATGTTACCCAGTGCATCACTCAACATAACACATGTTCCCCCAGTGTCTTAATAAGTTTATTTTGGGTTCTTCGTTTTCCTCCTACAGTCCAAATAAGATGTATATTTTGATAAATTTGCATTTGGGGTGAAAAAGATGAACTATTTTCATACAAGGGATGGCTTGGAGCAGCATCGCTCTATGGGCACAACAACAAGCTGCAGCCGCCCTTGAAATCCTTGGAGGAGGAACATTAAATAAAGCTAAACACTGTGGTAATCTTGGATTTCAAACTGATACACAGGACTATAACTCATGTATATGCCCAGTGTCTGATTATTGCTCTGGTGTCTGGGGGTCCCATGCAGCAGACTTTTCATTCTATACATTACAGAGCAAGTCGGGCCTTCTTGGAAGTTAAAAAATCCACATCAATCCTGGCCTTGAGTGGAGATATGGGATGAGAACCTCCAAACATCAGACAAAAATGTGAAATGTTGCGGCTTTGGAATAAACTTGTAAAGATGTCTGATCAGACTGACTAAAATGATTTTTCATTTGGATGTTACTCACTTTCATCCCTTGGCTAAAACACTGAAAACTGCCTATCCTGTACTATTTTTACACAATTGGCCTAAAATTTTGAAAATGTACTTATTAGAAGTTATATGTGTACTAAAACACACTAGTTTAAGAGACTATGTTGTGACATTTTGAATACACGGGATTGATGACATCACAGTCTCACTGCCTATAAACATCCCATTGTTTTCTATTGGATTTGATTTATACAGCAGTTTATAACCACTGAGAAAGTCCCAAAGCACTTCACAATATCAGCTCATTCACCCATTCACACACCAATGGGACTAAACTGCCATGTAAGGTGCTAATCAACCACTGGGAGAAACTTTTGGTTCAGCGTCTTGCCCAATGACACTTTGAAATATAGACTGGGATTGAACAACACATCTACCACCTGAGCCATGGAATCCATCCTCATTTTGTATTATTCAATGTTTAATAGCTTTGCGAGTGGAATGTAGAAGGCTTTAAGTTAAAAATCAAACATCCCCTTTTCAAAATAAAAACAATGTTTCTTGTCTTCCACTAGTTTTAACGCTTTTGTAAATAGGGCTCTTATTTTGAAGTTAATCAGAAGTTTTGTCAGTAGCACAGTGGAGGGTCTCTGAAAATCTCTGAAATGGAGATATTTAGCCTCAGTGTGCTTTGAAATGCATCTTGGGAAAGTTGAAAGAATACGGTCATCATCATAATCCTCCTAACCATACTTAAAATATATAGTAGACAATATATACTGTTTTTTGTATATTGACAAATGTTTTATTTGAAATAAATGTTTTTGTTGTAATAAGGAACACATCCAACTGTTTTAAATACATACTTTATTATTTATATTTATTACTTTATAGTTTTATTTATTGTTAAACACATTTTTAAAAATGTTTCACTTTTCCTCTAAAGAAACTGAATAGTTTCAGTTAAAACCTCACAGACATATAAAATCAGAGGGTTTCTGTATCCTCTCTGTTTTGGGTGCAAACAGTAGTGGTGACTGTAGTGTGGGAGACGTTTCTGATCAAAAAGGAAACTCAGGAAAGATGAAACTACGTGATCCACCAAGATAATAATTATAAAGTGCTCAGTGGTTTCATTTAAAGGCAGAATGTGCTGAATCAGTGATATGTGTCTGTCCACTATCACAGCTGTGCAGGGAAGTGAACTAAATGTGCCCAAAGGTTAAAAATGGCTGAGCTTTAGTCAAATATTGTAGTGTTTAAAATCCTGGCTGAAAGTTTTTTTTTTGTTTTTTAAATTACGGTCGATCTCATTCCTCATGTAAACTTTAGTTCAGTTCTTCATCTTCTGACCAGGAAAACAAAGCCAGTGGAGGAAGAATGATGATGAAGGACGACCTCACATCTCAAAATGACAGAAAATGCTTTCTACGTATCCCAGTACTCTCTGCCAGTCGGGCCCTTCGTCCCTCAGGATGATCTCTGGTGTCTGAGGAGGAAACACCTGCTGTAAACCATCTTCCATTCAGTTAAATCATTTTCAGATTGAACTTCTCACCAGAGTAGCTGTGATCCCGATGCTCTCTCCTGTTTTAAAAGCCAGCTCAAGGTTTTTCAATATGAATACAGATGTGACATCAACCTAAACACACTTTAGAGCTCTTGTCCTGTATGTTTGAGATGTTCTCCCTGCTCCAACACACCTGAATCTAATGATGGTGTCATCAAGCAGCGCTACATAAAGTCTGATAATGAGCTACTCATTACAATCAGCATCTGAAACATACAGGACAGGAGCCCTCCAGGACTAGACTTGCTGTGCCTTGTGTGTGTGTGTGTGTGTGTGTGTGTGTGTCTGTGTGTGTGTGTGTGTGTGTGTGTGTGTGTGTGTGTGTGTGTGTGTGTGTGTGTGGCTACGGTTTCGGTTTGAGTTTGTTTTATTTAGGTTCGCCATGTTATTTCTTGGCAGAAATGCTTTTAAACACTTGCTATACATTCAGAGGGGTATTCCATAAAGGCGGGTTAACAAACTCTGAGTCTATCCATAAACTCTGTGTCAACATACCCCACGATGGGAAACTCTGGGTATCGGATTACATTAAAGCTGGTATGAAGTGGGTCAATCAACCCTGAGTATGTAAACCTTGGGTTACTTACGTGCACGCGCGCGATAAAAAGCCATCATCAATGGATCAAAGAATACTCAAACTGCCATGACAACCAAACGGAAGATAGTCATTTATTCACCCTGATGGGTGAAATAAGTCGTTGTTTGATGAATATGAGCCTGTTCTAAAGGTGTGTTCAGTCTTCAGTGATTATAGTGGCTTAAATCACCAGTAATTAGTCACACTTTTTGGTCACTTCATCACTTTATTGCTTCAGTGACGTGACGAGCGGTGAATAATATGAATAAAGTGTGTCTGAGGAGACGTGTCAGCAGCATAGTATGTCTACATACAGAGCCCTCCTGTTACACTGGATATAAAGACAGTGGTTGCTGCTTCATATCACATCATTTATATTGATTCTTAATGTAATATTGTCGCCAGAGTCATCTCAACGTCCTAAAAAATGTCATAAAATAACACTGAAGCGGGACGCGAACCCATGACCCATCGCTCTCAAGAGCCGTGTCACACTTCACTGCGCCATCATACCTTCAAATATGTATGATCTACAGACTTAACTGTATAACAATATAAAACAACAATCAAGCCTTAAAAGTTGATTTATTTAAATGATCATCTCCTCCTTTATATTATCCACAGGTTTGTATCGAGGGAACTTTACTACAGACGTCAGTAGATGTTTTAATGCAGATCAACCTCTCAGTGACTTTCACTTAATGATCTACATCTACAATGTTATAAAGAAAACTACCGTTATTACAAAAAAAAAAAGACGTAAAGCAACACAACATTAGTAAATGATGTGATCACGTCTGTGGTGTGTGATGTTACTAATGTGTTTCAGAGAAAAGTGTTAAAGTTTATTAAAGTGTTCAGAAATGGTGTTCAGGTGGGCGGAGCCAGGTAGAAATCCAGAATTTCTTTGATAAAACCTGCCAGCGACCAGGTTTAGTTCACGGACAATGTTTCCATGGTAACATACTCAGAGAAGAACATACCTTGCTTTTTGGAATGGGATACTCAGAGTTTCCCTCATTTGAGCCTGAACATACTCAGAGTTTGAACATAACACGCTTTATGGAATACCCATCAGCTGACACAAAAAATCTTGTTTTCAAATATGTAGAATAATTGTGAATTTATCAGTAGCAGTAGTAGCTTTGATATTTTAGTTAATTTTTTGCAGGCACCTTTTTTCTCCGTCAAATGTATTTAAAAGAAACTAAAATTAAAGAGAGAATGTTATTTAACCGTCGAACCATGTCATAATTTTATTTATTTATATATTTTTTTTTAAATAAAAAAAAAAATGTTTATGGTCTTGGTCTTGGTCTTGGCTCCCGGAAGTCTTGGTCTTGTCTTGGTCTCGGTGCATTCTGGTCTCAGGCAAGTCTTGGTCTAGGATAGTGTGGTCTTGAACACAACACTATTAGTCACTTTTACAAAGGCAGTCTCTGTGCTGTGATGGGCTCTAAAGTCAGACTGAAAGCTCTCATATAAATTTCCAGTCTCTTACTTTGCAGAGTCTGACGTCAAAATTAGTATGTGTTCACATTAGATATAGTATGGAAAGACTGAATATGTAAGAAATACCCAGATGTATATACTACATGGAGACATTTTTTAATTGTGCACAATGGGCCTCACGATGCATAATGCACTTCTTTTTGGTAGCGGCAGTGCTGAAATATCAGCACAACAGATTTACAAACTGTTTTGTAAAATCGTGTGTCACTGAGTTTGTCTTCTGTTTGGATTTTTTTTAATAGAAAAAAAAAAAAAAGTATGAAATTAGAAAGAAAAGGTCAGCATTTATTATTATTATTATTATTATTATTATTTATTTATTTAGTTTTCTTTTTAATGGGTATCATGGATGAGAAGAAGAAAAAGGGGTAATTATCTCGGAATCCCGACTTAGTAACTCGGGGTCCGAGATAATTAAGTCGGGAACGAGATAGACTGCAGTAACGCCATCAGCGGTTTAAAACTAAAATGCCCGTTTACATCACGTGTTACGGTAAAGCCGTACTGTACCGTGTTTCACCCAATACACACAGTACTGTGTGTTTTGTGTAATTATGAGAGAATGCTTCAGTGATTTTAGTTGACAATTGACACAGAGGTACCTAGGAGGCTGTAGAACAAAAATCTGGTGCAGTGTCCTGAAAACAATTTGATTTTGATGAATTTTTGGTACAATAAACCTGTGCTGTTGGTGTGATTCGAGATGTAAATGACGGAACCATGAAGTTCCCGTCGGCTTCTGATGACTTTACCGTAATACGTGATGTAAACGGTCATTCAAGTTTTAAACCTCCAAGGATCCGTATATTTTTGTTACTAAAGATATAATATTAAAAAAAACAAAAAACTTCAGCGTGCGTGAGTCACGTGACTTCCACAGCAGTACGGTGACGTCACAGTTCCAAAGTTAAGACGAGGAAGATGAAAGAGCCTCGTCTTAACAGGTGAAAGATGAAAGAGACAAAATACATAAATAAATACATTACAGATCAAAGCGCCGCCGCATTCTACAGGAGCTTCACAGCAGAGATACAGAGACTCACCTTCAGCTGAACAGCAAACTTTAAAGACCAAACATTCACCTGCAAAACCAACTCATCCTTTAAGCAAATGGCATCGCGTGGGGGCCAAAGCCGGTTTACGGACACCAAAAGTCTGTCGTATGAAAACACACGACTGAAATATATTTTGAGAAAAATGCAGAAAGAAAATGCTTCCACTAAGAGACAACTGGAACTAGCACAGAGCGAGTGCAAGAAACAGAAGGAAATCATCAAAGATCTTGAAAAGAAGGTGAAAGAAGCATACTGTCCCATGGAAAATGGAGAGAAAACAGAGTCACAGCCCCAAAGAGAAACGTCTGAGAGTTGTGCACATGCAGTGACACAGAGTGGTCAAAGGGGGCGCTGGAAACAAACACCTTTTGTTATAGTGAACAACTCCCAACACCCTGACATGAAATGTGACTCTGACAGACCAAAACAACTACATGAGATACAGGCAGAAGTCAGAGAAAGTGAAGTGGAGATAATCATGGACCCTGATAACACGGTGTCCATAGAAACCAAGATGATTCAGGAACAGAACAACAGGCTGATTTCAGAACTGAACTCCTCTATCAATGAATCCAATCAAGTCTTTGCAAAGTACGATGTCATGAGGATCCAATGCCTCACACTGTTTTCAGAACGGAATCAGATTCAGGAACAGAACAACAGGCTGACTTCAGAACTGGAAGCCTGTATCAATAACTTGAATCACATCTATGCAGAGTACTATGCCATGAGGAATGAAAACAATAAACTGTCTTCAGAACTGAATCAGATTAAAGAACAGAACAACAGGCTGATTTCAGAACTGAACTCCTCTATCAATGACTCCAATCAACTCTTTGCAAAGTACGATATCATGAGGATCCAATGCCTCACACTGTTTTCAGAACGGAATCAGATTCAGGAACAGAACAACAGGCTGACTTCAGTACTGGGGGCCTATATCAAAAACTACAATCAAGTCTATGAAGAGTACGATGCCATGAAGAATGAAAACAATAAACTGTCATCAGAACTGAACCAGATTACGGAAGAGAACAACAGTCGGATAGCAGAACAGGAAGCCTATATCAACGACCTTTATCAACTCTATGCAGAGGACGATGACATGAGGACCCAATGCCTCACACCATCTTCAGAACTGAATCAGATTACAGAATAAAACAACAGGCTGACTAAAGAACGGATGCCTATATTAACAATATAAAGCTCCTGTATTCAGGGTGTAAGTGCCCCAGATTGCAATAAAATATAAAAAAGGAACAAAGTTTGTCTCTCTTTGTATGTGATGTAGTATCTACATGTGAGACTTGTGACCTCATAAATACCTAAACATCACAGTTCACACACAATGTAATTATAAGGAAATCAATAAATATATTAAAATATCACTTGTCTAAACATGCAGAATCTTAAATTGTACATTAAATGTTAATTCCAAAATATAACAAGAAAGCCAACATTGGAATTTCCTTTATAAATGACAACACATTAGGTGCAAATATCATTTACTGAACAACAAATTATGCAGCACATATATTCAGTAACCAAACATTGCAGAAATAGAAAACAAATAAATGCATTAGGCTATTACATTTATTGATGCAGATTGTTCAGAATGGGATGCCTATATAAACAACATGGATGTCCTCTATGCAGGGCGCTATTTGTAACTGCCCTAATGCTACAATCTGGTTTCAGAACTGAAAGATTTTTGAGATTAGAACAAAAAAATCTGTTTTAAGAGCTGAACAGCTATAAGCTCTATTACAAACATGCTTTAATATAATAATTATAATAAAAATAGTAATATATATATATATTAAAAAGCTTTCTGCAGTGCTCGAGAGAACACTCTTCCCAGAAGGCAAGTTCTTTGCAGGAGGATTTTCAACATAACACATGTTCCCCCAGTGTCTTAATAGGTTTATTTTGGGTTCTTCGTTTTCCTCCTACAGTCCAAATAAGATGTATATTTTGATAAATTTGCATTTGGGGTGAAAAAGATGAACTATTTTCATACAAGGGATGGCTTGGAGCAGCATCGCTCTATGGGCACAACAACAAGCTGCAGCCGCCCTTGAAATCCTTGGAGGAGGAACATTAAATATTATATTATATATTATAATAATTTATCAATATACACACACATATGCATCCGGTTGTACAAGTACATAATATATACATACAGTACATGTACACAAACACCTACATATGTATATATTCATGCATGCATGAATATATACTCTCTCTTTCTCTCTCTCTCTCTCTGTGTGTGTGTGTGTATTATTCACAGAATATTACAGTGAAAAAGCTTGAAAGTGTACATTTCATGCAAGCAAAGGCAAAGCCACTAGGCTGTGCTGTCATTCCACTCCAAACCTGTCTTTTTGTCAAGCCTTTTTTTTTTTTTTTTTTTTTTTTTTTTATTAAATGAAACCACCAATACATTTTCTACTAACCCTTTCATCGCCACATCACCATTCCCAGCTAATTTAATTTAGTTCATGCAGGGGTACGTGTACAGTAGAACATTGCAGGGGAGTATATTTAGGCCATATTTATTTTTTTATTTTTTTTACAAATTCACAATAAGCTATTCATACTAATTCTCAATAAAATACTACATTTTCTTGTAATTATTGAAACAGGTTTATTTTATGTTGTGGAGGCCATTTTATCACATTTCTGACAATAGGAGACAATAATTAGCTACATTTTACACAGGAGACTGTGTTTACTTAATATTGAAGCAATCACATAAAAGTTGTACTGTAGTTTAACTAAATTCCACTTTAAATTCCACTCACTGATTTGAATTTGTTTGAGTGACATTTAGGGGTTTAGGACTGGAGAGACCGCTGTTCTACAAATTAAAAAGCACATGAAATTATTGAGAGGGTACTTATGATATGAAAAGGGGTACACATGATTTGATAAAAATGTGAATGGGGTACATGGGACAAAAACTATCAAGAACCACTTGTCTACATGATTCTAAATGAAGTGGTATGATGCTTTCCTGCTCAAACCCACCTCAGCTTAAAAATAGTGTCACCATGCAGTTCTACGTAAGGATGAGTAATAATGAAGATACTTGAGAAGAATGAAGTGGTGGAGAAAAAAACAGGTAAAGAGGGTTTAAGAAGGACTTTCTACTTACACACGCGCAAAAATGGAGGAAAAAGGCTGTAATTAAAGATGTTATTACAAAAAACATCACATCCTGCTAAGCTTTCAGTAGCCCATTACCTCTGAGAGTGGAGAAATATGTGGTGGTCAGAGGCAGTAAAAGGTTCATGGCTGGGGCTGCTGAGTACATTAAATAAAAGGACACAATTTTTGTGTGTTATTTGTCAGTATTTTTAGATTTTGGTTGAGTGGTTTGAAGGTTTTCAGGTTTATAGCTTTGGCACTGAAGGAAAAAAAATAACTATTATTGTCTCTGAGCAAATACACTTCAAATCTGTATTTAATAAGTTTTTGTAACCATAACATGTGCAGAGCTAAGGTAATTATTTTTTAAAAAAGCATACTAACAAACAATCAGTTATTCAAGCTAATGGCTAATTTTAAAGTGTGATGTAGATTTAATTTGATATACTGTTCATTAAATTTGAACACAATCAAGTTTTTTTTGTCTATCTGACTCTTTCACTGAAGTTGACCTTCTTTCCTAACAAAACACTTCCATTATTTATGATAAACAAATCTATAGAAAACTTAATATAGTCTATAACATTCATAAACTAACAAAGCACACGTCTTCAACTCAAGCCAAGGGCCAAATCTGGCCCTTTAGAGCGTCCAATTCAGCACACAATAGAAGGTAAAAATAACAGAGAAAACATGAATTATTGGCCCGTTCCCAATACCCACACTGCACCCCACGCCCCTCTACGAAGTGTGCACTTGTTAGAAGTGCACGAAGGGTTTGAGTGAGCAGGTAAAAGTGTGCAAAAATTTCAGAATTGGGACAATGCGGTTTACATCATTGACTTGTGCTGCCACGTCATATCTGTAACACTCTGCTACTACTTTACAAGCACATCTCTCTGAACATGATTACATTTAGTTTCATGATTAGAATTCATTTGTTATGCAGTTCAAGTGTGAAATTTTAATATTGTGACAACTCTTAGATCAATTGCAAGACTAAAACATAAATTAAATATGGATGCATATTCTGTTCAGTTTCTTTATTGGATTAAATGGTGATCATAATGAACAATTATCGATAAAAAAAAGTGGTTCACAGTTTATCTCATTGTACAAATAATTTTATAGAGTTTATACCTTGGTAGCAGCAAGTCAGATTTAAGGTTTTAATGCCCAATTGCTGTATTTTTAATGTCACAAATGAAGATAAATTTGCATATTTCATTTAAGATTTGTAAACATTCCATCTTTCTAATTGTTACACTAGAACTCTGTCGTGCATGTGTTGTTCATGTGTGCACAGCAGCCTCCATGTGAGCTGCTGTAAGTGACACTGTGTTGTTGCTGCATAAGCTGTTGATAGATTGACGTGTGCACATAGAGAGAGAGAAGTGCAGCGGTAATATACTTTTAACAGAGCATGTTATATTGCTGTGATGTTGCTGTCCGACTAACGTTAGCTTGTTAGCTCCTCTGAGGGAGGGACTTTGGAAAGTTTGGAGGTAGGGCAAGAGAGCAGCGGGGAGGGAGGGGGAGAGAGGGATCTGGGAGTTGCGGACTGCACCTTTAATTAGTGACAAAAATGATATCCAGGGATTTTCAATAAATGGTCAACAACGTTATCTATTTATGCAGATGACGCACTGTTATACATCTCCAATCCTACAGCAACCATTCCCCATCTTAAAGACGTTATTATGGTTACCTTTCTGGCTACAAAGTTAATATTGACAAAACACTGGCAATGGATATTGTAGGAAATATATCACAAACTGTTAAAGACCAGAGCCACTTTAAATGGCCTAAAGAGGGTATTAAATACTTGGGCATTCAAATTCCCCATCATTATTGAACTGTGTAATACAAACTACAAGGTGATAATAAGGAAAATTAAAAGACAGTCCTGTCTCTATCTCTCTTAGGTCGAATAGAGAGTATACGTATGAATGTGCTACCACGTCTCTTATACCTCTTTCAGATGCTGCCAATAAACATACCAAATTCTACGATTGATGAATTAGACATGCTGTTTTCCAAATTTATATGACAAGGTAAACGTCCAAGGATCAAGTGGCAAAGTCTAAAATGATGGGGGTGGGGCTTGCTGTCCCAAATTTTAAACATTATTTCTGGGCAGCTCAAATGAGACCCCTGACTGTGTGGATGCAGGACTTGTCCGACACCGGTTGGCTCGATATTGGAAAAAGTTTGTGTAACAGACCTTTCGAGGCTCTGCCTTTCTCTGACATTCCATTTAAAATATGCTGATGGGTGAATGGACCATGATTACACTAAAGATCTGATGTAAAATAAAGCAGTCGTTTGGCTTGCCAAAAGAAATTTCAGCCCTCTCTGATATTCCCTCCAAGGCTTTACCCCGTCTATCATTGATAAGGACTTTAAAACTTGGTCATCTTCTGGGCTCAGCAAACTCCGTCATCTTGTACACAATGGTTGTCTGAAGTCCTTTGAACAATTGAGAGGACAGTTTTGGCTTCCTTCCTCAGATTTCTTTAGATACTTACAATTAAGGAGCTTTTTGACAAAACATAAAGAATGGAAAAAAGTGTTAGAACCATCACTTGCTGAGGCTATTCTTATAAAAATACAAGGTAATCGACTCCAAAAGCCATTTTTATAAGACATTTCTAATTTTGAATACAAACATTACTTCTATTATGAGGTGGAAAGCTGAGATTGACACTGAAATTACTGAAGAGAAGTGGGACGAAATCTGCTCTGAAGTGCACCTGGTGACGAACTCTAGTTCTTGTAAAGAGTTTAAATGTAAAATTTTAAACAATAAAAGGACATCAGAAATAACTTCAAAAATGAATCCGGTAAATTATGATACTTGTTGGCAAAATTGCAGTACTGATCTTGGGAGTCATACTCATATTTTCTGGGCTTGTCCCTAGATTGGTCCCTTCTGGAATCATGTTTTCACTGCCCTCAACACAGTATTCAGGCAACTATTTGTTAAAGAGCCACAGACGGCCATTTTATTTACAATTCCTGACGGGTTTGTAGGAAATAGCTGACAGCTGCACTCAAATGTATCAAATGGCTGCAGTCTGACCCACCTACTTATTCTATATGAATTGAGAAATTTATTGGATGGAAAAAAATTACATATTCTCTGAGACTTCAGAAAGAGCTGTTTCTTAAAAGATGGAGTCCCATGTTGGATTTTTTATCCTAAAAAGATGAGCATAGTTTGTGTCATTTAGTTTTTATGTTCAGGTTTATATCTTTATCTATCTATCTATATCTTTTTTTTTGTCTAATTATTTGTGCAATAGTCTTTTGAATATCTCTATAATGCCATGCACTTATGAAGTGTGATAAAATATGATTGTATTGTACAATGTTATAAACCTCAATAAAAATTGAGTTCCAAAAATTGGATGTTATATGAATGATTGCACAAAAAAGTTATGAAATTGTTTGCATCTAATGTCCGTAAATACCGGTGCATAAATCACTGTAATGCTTCATCAGATATTTATGCTTCTTTCCATGTAACATAGCAAACCTTGATTGTATTTACACATATACAGCATAAGAAAAGTTAAAACTTATACTTAAAAGCACATTTTCTCGGCACAGGAGCCACAGACGGATAAAACTCACGTGATATCAGTAAAGTCGTTGCAAAACCTCTTTACCTCAAAGAATTATGGGTAATATGCTCATACCTGTCAAGTATCCTGTTTTGGCTGGGAAACTGCCATATTTTACCCCTCTTTCCCGCCATCTTCCTGTATTAGTATTTTCCCGTAAATATCCTGTATTTTAATGTAATAATAATTAAAAAATGCCTTACTGAACTGAACGCCGTCACTAGCCTTGCGAGAATTGTCACCTGAAATGGCCTGAGAACTGGTGTAAATATGTTGTGAAATGTGACAGAGAGTTTACCTTCCTAAATAGCAGCAGGATGTTGCACGTTCTGTTAGATTAATAACTGAGATGTTAGCGTCTACCACAGCGGAAGGAACCACGTAAGTCACATTGAAAAATCAGCCACAGATACAAACTCCTTTCAAAAAGTGTTAAAGTTGTAAAGTCTGTAATGAATGTGTCTAAAAAGTCATTAATGAATACCAGAGAACCACATGAGTGAACATGAGAAACAATAAGAAAATATATAATGAAATAAAATGTTAATGTCTAACTTAAAGACAAGCAATGTGAAATTAACAGTAAATATGCAATGTGTTGACTTGTATATGAACAGTAAGTATATATATATAATATATATATACATATGCTTCATATACACATTTATGTTTTCATTTAGGCTGTTTTATAATTTAGGAATTAGGAATTAGGGCTGGGCGATATATATATATATATATATATATATATATATATATATATATATATATATATATCAGGATATTAAGAAATCCTACCAATGGCTAGACAGAGCCAGACTAAAGGACAGCACAGAGGCACTCATCATGGCTGCACAGGAGCAGGCTTTGAGCACCAGAGCAATAGAGGCCCAGATCAATCACACCAGACAAGACCCCAGGTGTAGACTGTGCAAAGAGGCCAATGAGACAGTCCAGCACATAACTGCAGGGTGTAAGATGCTGGCAGGGAAAGCTTACATGGAGCGCCATAACCAAGTGACTGGTATAGTGTACAGGAACATCTGTGCAGAGTATGGGCTGGAAACCCCAAGGTCAAAGTGGGAAACACCTCCAAGGGTGGTAGAGAATGACCGAGCCAAGATCCTGTGGGACTTCCAGATACAGACGGACAGAATGGTAATGGCGAACCAACCAGACATTGTGATGGTGGACAAAGAGCAGAGGAAAGCCGTTGTGGTCGACATAGCAATACCAAGCGACTTCAACATCAGGAAAAAGGAACATGAGAAACTAGAGAAATACCAGGGGCTCAGAGAAGAGTTGGAAAAAACCTGGAGGGTGAAGGCATCAGTGGTGCCCGTGGTCATTGGGGCACTCGGGGCAGTGACCCCCAAACTGGAGGAGTGGCTCCAGCAGATCCCAGGAAATACATCAGACATCTCGGTCCAGAAAGGTGCAGTTCTAGGAACAGCAAAGATACTGCGCAGAACCCTCAAGCTCCCAGGCCTCTGGTAGAGGACCCGAGCTTGGAGGAAAAAAGAGAGACCGCCTGCGGAGGGTGAGGAAGAGTTTTTTATATATATATATATATATATATATATATATATATATATATATTTTGGTGATATAGAATACTATAATACTTCATATCTATATATCTATCTATCTGTTTGTCCCTGTGTGGCATTTTGCATCAGCAAATTTATCGCGATTTACATCGTATATCACAATTATGAGAAAATACATTGAGATATGAGTTTTGGTCCGTATCACCCAGCCCTAGTAGGAATGTTCACAGCATTTAAATGTTAATAAAGGTTGACCTACCAGATTCTAATCACATAATTGTATTTAGTAAGTGGTTGATAAGTGGGTATTTTAGATTTCTTGTACACTTATCTTAAAATGTAAGGGATACTGGAGCTTGGTTGGGTGGGTGGGACGACTCGTAGTGGGCGCCAGAAAATTTCCCTTATTTTCAAATCCAAAACTTGACAGGTATGAATATGCTTCGCCAAAGTCCGCTTGGATACAGGCTTCAGCAAATTGTGGATCTGGGGTGCATAGGGGGCGGGGCTAAAGACCACTCTGAAGAATTGGGACACCCTAAGGCGTAGGGCCTATGCACTCCTGTCCCAATACTCGCATTTGCGAGTATTGGGACGGGACCATTGTGTAAATTATCATATATTGTAGATATCTCCGCAAGCAGAAATTCACAAATTTAATGAAACTCCACGATCAGGGCTCACAACAAGCTAAACTGGCTCCCTAAACAGAGCTAGCAGAGGAAAATAGCGTGTAGTATGCGGTGCAGACTTTTAAAGCCTCTTCTTGCTGTGGTTTCATCAATATAGCGCAGCTTATGAACGTCTTCTCCGTGGCGGACCCAATGTTTGTTTTGACACTGCTTGGTGCTGGAGATATGACGCACTTTCTGTACGGCTCTGATTGATGCGGTTTCTTTCGAATCAGGGAATGGAGCAGAAACTGCCATATCCACTTTCTTACAAAAATTAAGTAAGTTGATGTGGCTTATTGCCAGACTAGTTATCGTTCACTCATGGCTTAGATATTGTAGGTCCTTACATACTTTATAGAACATGTCTATTTGTACGGTTGCCATACGGACAACCCCTGATGCTATTGGTACGGTTACCGAAGTACACGTACGTAGTATTTTAGGGTTAGGGTTAGGGTTAGGATAAGGTTATAACCCAATATTGCAACAATTTGGGTTAGGGTTAGGTTTAGGGTAAGGTTTAGTCTTAGTCACGTGACCTAAACTGGCCAAATAGGGGCACTGCGTACAAATAGAATGTCGATATATTGATACAGCAACCGTACGGATAGCCACTGCCTACTTTATTTATCAGGTATACATGGAAGTGAAAACTATGACACAATAATGTTGGAATTGCAATCAAATGAAAATGAGTTTGACACCCTGCCTTAGAGGAACCAATCTACTGTAATGCCCTAATCGTTCAGAACCACTGATCAATAATCCTACATCAACACATTAACTGTACACTATGAATCAATAAAAACTTGTGAAAACATATTCAAAGCTAATGTTAAGATTGATAACAGAAAGCATCGGAGTGGGCCCAGGTTTTGTTTATCTCATCTCTCAATGTTCCAGACACTAGCAACTGCAAGGTTACAGTGCAGAGTACAATTTTACTGATTCAAAATGATTTTTAATTAGTTGTTGAAGTACATTTTACTTAGTGATGAATGATGTCATATGATTTGGTATCACAGCACTGTGGGGCAGCTAAACTGTGTATAAGCTCGTATGAATAAGTACCAGTATGTAAAGTGCAGAGCTTTCAATTACAACTATCAGGAAGTAAATAATATATTCTAAGCAATGACCAATGCTTCCTCTGTCATGTATACAGTAATCCTTAATATGGTGAAGTAACTTCAAGGTTGGGGCCCCCTGGTGGTTTTACTGCCCCATGCGGCCACGCGGCCTGCGTACAGCAAGATACGGTTTATTGTGTAACATTTAAATCACACTACTGACATGAAAAGGACTGATATAATGATTGGGTTGTGATAAACATACGTAGCCTATGCATTTACATAAGTAGCTCAACGGTACATCTTTTTATTCCAATGCAGAATGCTCTGCTGCCACCAAGGGTGGCAAAGTTCCAGAATTTTTCCAAATTGGAACCTTTGCATGGAAATTAAAAGGAATAAGATGGTAATTTACAAAATTTTCTAATCTTTAACCTTGGAGATTTAGTTTCGGACAAATAAAAAACAAAGTCCTCATTCCTTGTCGTGTTTCTCCTCTTGTTTAAAAGGAATCAAATTCCTGACATGACATTTTCAAGGTCAGTTAGTCTCAACAAGCCTTTATAGTAGAAAGCGACCAAGGCAAATTATAATGTATTCAGATTTACAGTTCAAACTAATCAATTCCCTCTTGTGCATCATAAATCACCTAATTTCACGCATCACAGAATCTGATTGTGAAATGAAGCATTACAATAAAGTCATACACTTTGGTCCCCAAACAAATGATTGTGTCTCTACTGAAAAAAGGGACAAAATGTAAAAAGAAAGACAGAGAAAAGCCAAACAAAAACAAAATATATTTCCAAAACACTTCGTCCAAGACAACAACCACATCTCTGCACTTGGCATCAGCTGGGAGCTTTACTCGTAATGTCATTTTTTCTTTTAGACCCTCCCGGATGATTTTAATTGCTTTTCGGAAGAGAAGCATTACTCCCACATAACAACATGTACCCAGAGAGAATGTGAGGCACTGAATGCTCCTGCGATAAATAACCTCCTCAGCCCCAAACAGGAAAGCAGCCGCACAGGAGTTCATGGATTGGCCTCAAGTGCACCGAAACTTTCCTGCACACATGCACTAACTCTCCTGCAATTATGCTCTAATTTAATTTTACTTTTCTTGTCATTCTTATTACTCAGTCCGCAAGAGAATCCTCCCAAATTCCTAAAGTTTTTCAAAATAATGGAGAAGAAAATATATTTCTACTATAGATCATATATCAATATTAGCATTTTGCAGATATGCCGATGTTGTCCAACACTAACATTCCAATTTCCGATATCAACCATCACTGATATATACACAGGCCCCCTCCCCCCAGCCTAATGTTAGGTCACATACAGTAAAAATGTCTCCATGGAAATAACATGTTGATCTTACTTTTAATGTGATGCTTCACTGGATGCATTCCACAAATAAACTAATAATAAATAATATAATGACAAGAAATCACTTGTGCACTTTAGTTATCAAAAAGTACCATCGACATCTGTCTCAGCCTCAGTAATCGTCCAGACTAATTATTAAAGAACTCCACAACAAACAAGGAGTGTTTGGAACTGTAACAATTCAGAATAAAAAAAAGCTAGCGAGTTAGCGTTAGCTTAGCTCACTGCTGTGAGGACAGTAAGAGGCTCACAAGCAGCTGCTCCTCCACCTCCTGATCCCAGCTGATCAGAGCACAGAGACAATCCAGTGAATGAAATTTGTCTGTTCTCTGTCTCCACCTTATATTAAATTTCTCTTAGTTTTACAAGCTATTTATTCCATCTGTTCTCTCTCTCTCTCTCTCTCTCTCTCTCTCTCTCTCTGACTCAGGGCAGACGATGCATAGACTGAAAGCGGTTTGCTCGCAGTACGCCGCATACCAAGTCTCTGGACACGTTTGTGCCTTTATTCTGTTGCTTCTCCACCTCGGTCTTCCTTTTTCCTCTTGCTTTGCTTTGTAGCCCCTGTGCCAAAAGCCGCATTAGAGACTTCTACTTGAATATAATGCCATGGGACTGTTCCTATTCTCAGATTGGGAACATGCATTGACTTTTGACGAGCAGCTCGAGCAGCCAATAGTCACGCTTAAAGCAGCTCATGGGATTGCTCTGTTGGTAGAAAGATCTCTGATTGGCTGAAGTCCAGAATCACGCTCCTGTATTTCTAAAGATCATTTACAGAGCCAGGAGAAGAAGCAGAGATTCACTGTGCACACTTTGGATTACAATATGCAATACAATATAATAAGATGAGTATTGATTTTTGACTTAATAAGCCCAAATAAAACTTACGTACCCCAGCTTTAAGGCAGAGCAGCACATATAATTTTTTCAAAATCTGTGGAACAACCTATAGCGATGTCAAGCGATATTACATATTACGGCAAATGTCGGCCAACCGATAATATTTCCCATCTCTAATTTTCACATTAAAATACGTTTTACAACATAATTGTGGTAGGAGGCTGGAGTACCCAGAGGAAACCTACACAGCACAGTGAGAACATGCAAAGATCACACAGAAAGGACCCAGGTGTGCACCCCAGGGCTTGAACCCAGGACCTTCTTGCTCTGAGGTAGATGTGCTAACCACTAAGCCAGATCATAAACTGACTAAACCAGTGGTTCTCAAATGCAGGATCCCTTACAGGGAAGAACACAATCCTCACATCAATGAAACACAATTTACTATATTTGTTCCCCTAAATGATGCAATAGTGCTCATAAAGGATAAACGTATGCATCATGACATATTTGAGGTCAGATTTAATATTTTTTACTGCAGCTTTTTGTGAATGGTTTGCATTTTGCATGTTCAATAAATTCAAGCTTCTTCCCACCTTAAAAACTTGCAGATTTTCCACCTCCTTCTATCCTCTCAGGCTACTGCATCCTGTGAGAACAGAGAATAGGAAATATATCACAAACACACTATTTATGCACATCTAAGTGTTATTTTCACAATGTAATTCCAGGTTGTGTTTTACATAGTTGAACTTTGAGGAGGACTTCTGTGGCTTTTTTATATTCAGCAAAAACTCAAAGTTTGAAAGTGATCTATTCCAGGGTGTCATGAAAAAAGCTGTAATGTAAAACTGTGACTTTGAAAATATACTGGATTATGCTTGAAGTGAGCAGAAGGTGTGTTATATTGAGAGCTAAGTGCTCCCATCAGCCATGCCTCTTCTACATGCGTTCACATACTGGTCAGCATTGCCCTCAGCGTCACCTCGTGGGCCAGGTTGCCACAATAAGAGCAACAACTTCCCATTCTCACTTCTACAAAGCTGGCAGCATGTGATGCCTGCCCTGTGCCATCCCAGAGGTCAGCGTGAACCTCTGACCTCCAGCAGAGACGTACCAGCCAGGAGGCAACTTGCATCCTGTTTTGTGGCAAACGAATTGTCAAATAATAGATGATGATTTACTTCATTACATTAAATGTCAATTTCCACACACACGTTGGCCTTCAGATTTAGACAGATTTGCACCTTTTGATATGATAAAATTTGCTAAGCATTTACAGCTGACATGATTTTGACAGTCTGTAGGACGGATGTTGTCGGGTTTATTACGAGCAACCCCTGAAACCTGACGGCCCCGACGCGACCGTGGGTCAGCGATGAATCTGAGGGCAACTTTATGGAGTTGTGAACTTTGAAGGCAACATAACTTTGTGTGTTCCTCTTACTGCTTGATCTCCTGGGGCACAGAGGACTTCTCCTTTCTCTGTGCCAGCTGTTTCCGCACAAAAACACCCCCAAAAAAGTTTGTCCTCTCACCATCTTGATACAAAAACTCAACAATGTATTTACATGACGGTCATGGTGCTCATGGCTGCAGCTCTGAGTCAAAAGGTCACCAAACTGTGGTTAGGTGCTGGGAATTTGACAAAGAAACGAGAAGGAAAGAAAGAGTGCGATGTGAAGCACCTTGTGCAAACTTTGTGGAAATGATTTTACATATTTTAAAACCTATTACTACATCATTTCACTTTCTTTATTATTATTTCGTGCATGAAATGCAACAAAAGGATGATGAAGTTGGGATACAATCCTAACACTGTTACTACTTGGCAGTCTTTGACATGTTTTGTATTAATGTGTTGGATTAGATCAGATTTGGCACAAAGAAAGGCTTTAAACATTTAAACAGCCAATGTAAAACCATCATTGGTGTAATTTGAGCTGAGATGACACATCCAGATTGTAAAAGTACCAAAATGTTGCGAAACTTTGTGCCGAATTTCTCTCAAACCAAATTATTTAAGCGCCTTTATGACAAACGAGGGTTAAAAGCTCAAATTTAAGAGCAATTTGCTCCCACAGCTCCACATCAACATCAACCAAATGATAGTGGGAGGCGACAGAAGCTGGAGCTACTTTTCCAGGCACAATTTGCACCTTGTAACACACCGTGCACTGATGCAGGCTTGGTCAGGAGGTAAAGACTGTAGTCCATTACCTATAATGTCAAATGAGTTTCTGAAGCCTGGCTAGACTTTACAGCCACAAAACGTAATCACTGAAATTGGATTTTGAGAGGTGACAAACGAGCACGTCGTAATTCTGAATGATTATCTCGGCAGGTGTGGCGGGGATCCTGGCAAAGGAGTGATGAGGCTCTTTCGAGCCCACACACTGTGTCTGACTCACCATCTATCCAAGGATGGGGGTTGTCCAAACCATGTCTAGAGCTACTTTTCTATCATAGTTACTCTGTATATTAAATTTGTTCTGCTCAGCCGAGCATCATCACATTATCCTGAGTGGCTTCAACTTTTATGTATTTCTGAGGAATCAAAGGTTGTAGTGTTGCTGTGTATTATCAGAACATGGCCAAAGATGAGCGCAAAGCAGTGTTGATTTTGTTAGAAAATTTAGATTTGATTAAAATGCAACTTAGTTTTAGTGAATATTTTGCCATTAAGACTTTTTCAGTTACAGTCTGGTTTTAGTCAACTAAAGATTTTAGTCGACTACATCTGTTACAGATACATTTGACTAAAATGGTCAACTACTGTATATCTCTATAATATAGTAGTTTATGCATTTTTAAAAATATATTAAAATGTTTGTAGAATAAACAGATTTGATGTGATCATTATTTTGAATGGATTTCGTCCCATGTGGCGATATTATAGTTTGGTTTTTATTGGTTGACAAAAATATGAATACATTTGTAAATAGTTTTTGTTCACATTTAATTAGTCGTAGTCTTGTTATTGTGACTTAAAAAATGTAATCGATGAAATCAATGGCAAGTTGTTGAAAGTGAGTCAAAGTTTTAAGTGAGTTTCAGTCAGATTTCTGCGTTAGTAAAGACGTTCTAGGTTTATCGGGATGCTGTGCGTATGACGTCTCTCCTTCTTTAGAGTTTCTCTAGAAAATATCTGATTTTAGGTTTAGTTTCATATTTTCTGCCAATTTCAAATTTTATTTTTCATCATTAAGCAAACGAACATTTTATTTCAAGGTTAATACAAAAACTGATTTTAACTAAACCATCTAGTATCAGGTTAGATACAGAGTGGTGGCCAAATGGTTATTTAAGCAAACTTGCTGGTTGGAACCCGACCGTGGGTCATCACTATGGGCCTTTGAGCAAGGCGCTTTTCCATAACTGCTCTTCTGTGCTACAGCGTCACCAAGGCAGAAGGAAAGGAAAGGACAGAAGAAGATGAAAGGAGCTTAACTTAATTTCAAAGGACCGTCACATTCACTTAATGGTGTTACCATTTGAAACAATTCGGTTATGTTGTTTTCAGTGCGCACTGAAGAAAAAACATGAACAACTGCATCGACTTTGGTAAGAAAGTCGTTTGTGCCGCTTGTGAGTCATGCATGTGTCACTGGGCTGTACCACCTATGGGTGATCCCAGGGTTTAATGATGTTAAAACCAAAGAAACAGCAAAAATTGGCACGAAAACCACCTACAGTATTTGGTGTAATATCTACAAAAAACCCCAAAAACAAAACAATAATAGGCTCTAACTGGTATTTGCCAACAATGGTTCGAACCTTGCTTTTAATGTGAAGTATTAACTCGCTATTAGGTCAGGATATTGCTCAACCCACACGGACATCAAACCATCAGACTGTTAGGCCTTCATAGGACTGTGGTCCAAGCAACACTGGCTCTAACACAGTATGTGGTAGGGATGTAACGATTAATCGCAAGGCAGTTAAAAATCGATTCATAGGTATCACGGTTCACATCGATGCTCTGAAAATTGAATCGCAGTACTTTTTTTAAACAGCAGAGGGCGCTATATATATTAATCCTTCCAGAAGCGGACGTGACGGGCGGAATCTGCTATTATTTTCTTACTGGCCGCCATTTACTGTTAAACATGCTCATAAATGATTCTTTACTCCTTTAGCACCGAAAGAATATCTGTAATATTACGTGAATATCTGTAAAAGTCACGTTTTTCTATTAGCTCTGTCTGCTAGCATAGCTTCTCTTCTTCACTGGTGGAATAACTGCATGCCAACCGACCACTGTGTTACCAGCGCCCCCTGCTGGTCTAAACAAATATCTGACGTAAATACAGTAAAATGACTGTTTTTTTTTTTTTTTTTTTAAAGTCCAATTGTTAATTTATGTATTTGGAATCACAAAACATGCATTGCTGTCGTAAAAAGATTGCTCTTCATGTAGTGTTGACCTTCGACAACATGTGCAGACAAGGCAGAAAAAGAGACCTGTGAATGGGATACTTGGAATAATGTAAAGTGCAAGATGGTGCCATAACAATCTTTGATTTTAACAGAAATATAGAACAAAGTTAGTCCTATATCAGTTCAATAAAGAATGCTTAACTTTATGTTGAAATATAGGACAATGCTATATTTTAAAAGACGCCTGGCAGCTCTGGTCGGCAGGCATGTTGACACTGCAACTGGCTTAGAAAACTCCACTAATATCTGTCATAGCTGAAAAAGCTGAATTGTTTCAAAAAGCTAAGATGTTGTTCTTACAGCTATTACCATTCATCTCTATTGTTTCACTATATAGCATATTTACGTAGTTCAAGTAAACTGGGGGTTATGATGGGACTCCTAAACAACCACATCCCTCAGTTTTATTTCTTATTATTTTATTATAATTTGTCTGTACATGTTGTTGAAAGTCAACAATACAAGAAGTGCAAACTTTTTAAGAGAGCAATGCTTTTTTTGTCATTGAAATTAATTTATTATATTGCGTAAATGTGACCATCACCAACCCTCCCTAAGGAAGGGTAAGAAACACTTAATTAAAGGGAGGATGTAAAAATGAAGGGCAGTGTTACACCTAGGTGAGGGGGAAGGGAACATGGAAGAGGGAGTCAGGGTAGGAAATTGAAGGGGTGGGGAAGAGTTGAATGTTTTGAGGTGAGAGTGAAATGTGATGTTGTAGTTGTGCATATTGTTCTTATTGTGTTGTATAATCAGTTCAGCCAGTCTGGTGACAAGTGTGGAGAAATTGAAGCGGGAGACACCCCCCGGGAACCCCCGAGGGCAAGCCTCTGGGCGAGGCCCCCCGGTAAGAGCCTCCCCAGCCTACAAACCGGCCACCATCCAGCAGGACCGCACAGCCCCAGACGGTTCTAGGACAGCAGCCCATGCCCCGCCGCCCACCCGGACAGCACAAGCCACAAGGTAATGCCCCCCACCAGCACGTGACCTACCATGCCACCACCGCGAGAGGGAGGCACACCAACGGTACACACCTAGTGCTACCTCATACTGGCATAGTGGGCTGTCCCGGGCCCACACACCACGGGGACCGCCCCCAAGACCATCAGAACACAAAGTTAGCACCCAGCCACACCCAAAGGGGAGAGGCACCCACGCCCCACATGGTCAATACGGCCCGGAGAGACCCCACGAAAAGAGCACAACACAACACAACACTCACACCATGTACATGGCGGCCCAGCCATACAAAAAAAGCGGCCAAAATGTACAATATCAAAACGTTCAGAAGAATCACAACACATTTGCTATCATTTCAGTTTGAGACCTTTACCGTTTTTAACTAGTTCAACATTTCCATTTTTCAACCCGTTTCAACAATTAAGTTATCAACAACATTTGTTATTGTACTGCCAATGTATCCTTAATATATATTTATAAGATCAATATTCCAATGTCAGAACAAAAGTCTTCTCCAGGCATGGGAATAGCAAATATATGTTTTCCTTTAATTACACTAGAACTTGTGCAGCTGGAATTTTGCAGATTATTGTTTTAATAATGCCAAAGAGATAATAATAATAATAATAATAATAATAATAATAATAATAATAATAATAATAATAATAATAATATCTTCTAGCAATGTATTAATTTGTAACTTTTCTTTTCAGTGACTTACTTACATTAATTGACATGAATAGTGTTTTTGATTTTTCAATCTATAAACTGTGTTTTCTTTTAATACTAAGGCTAGTGACAACAAAATAGCTTTTTGAGATTGTGATTTTCTCCTCACTACAATGGTTTCTGATGTTTTCTACATGGTTCACTACTCCACAACCTCAGTAAGGTTCAATCAGTGGTCAGTCTGGGAAGTACAGGGAAATGTTCTCATCAGATACTAAATAATAGCAATTATTATTCAATAAACGATACATCAAAATGTGTACAAATATATTCTAATACACTTTTTTGCAAAGTTTTTCAAGAAATAATTCTTCATATTTTTTCCCAGAAACTCAATTTAATAATTTTATTAAACATTTATTAGTTTTCATTCGATTTTATGTTGAACTGCTTAGAGAATGTAGTTCACAAGAGTCGAAAAATGCATCTGAACACATTTTTTCATCACATGATCAGAATATAAACAGTAAAAGAAATATTTTTGACTCAAGACTTCATAATTCAATCATCAGAGCAAGGATGGGCAACTTTTATTACAGCCGGGGCCACAAAAATGTCATTGTCTTAACCGAGGGCCACGTTATCAACAATCATCAAAGCATTTAGAATAATGACCAATATGAGCATTAATACAGGAAAGAACAAAGGGTTTGTGTTGTCATTTTGTATATTTCTTCTGTCATTTTGTGGATTTTTGTAGTTTTATATATATTTCACTATTTTTGTAGTATTTTCTGGAGTTATTTTATGTAATTTTTTATATTTTTCTGTCATTTTGTGTATTTTTGTTCTCAGATTGTGTTTTTGGAGTAATTTTTCTGCATTTTTGTTGTCTTCTTGTGTGTTTGCGAAATCTTTTGTGTATTTTTGTAGTATTTTTGTTCTTGTGTTATGTACTTTTTTTGTCATTATGTGTATTTTCAGAGTCATTTTATATGTCTACTTTGGGGCCGCACAGCTTTTGGCCCCCGGCCCCCAGTTGCAGCCTTTTCTATACTTTTTGTCATCCTTCTAACTCAACAGTTGATTTTATTGGTAATACTAACAAACAATGTATTAGAGCCAATACACATGACTAGATTTTGTCTCCCTCAACCTCATCATTATGCAACAGTGGTAATGGCCTTTGCATAAAAGCTCTAGTAAATATGCAGTATGAGGAGTATTGTTGTAATGTTTTTTTTTTTACAGCTGCAGATTCATAAACAATGTCCTGTTTGCACTCTGTACTAATGAGCTTAGAGGAAATTAAAGGTCAAACTTCCTGTGCTGGTGTAGGCATCCACACGCACAGACACACATCAAACCAAGCTTCAATTATTGCAAATATGTGCACGTGAAAAAACCCACACGCATTCACAAAAGTGAGCATGTGCAGGACAGATGAACAACCAATACACTCTTTGACTTTGCCTTGCTGAACTTCCATCTACAGCAAAACTAAGCATGAGTGTGCTTCCGTGGAGGAGGGTTATGCATCCCAAAGTTTTCTTTAACGTGGTCAAATGTCACCTGTTGCTATGTATGCAAGGGATATGACGTGCTGCTTGCAGCTACAACATGCTGGTCTCTCCTGGAAACCGATAACATCAACCCTAAAACATCACGTGCACCCACATCCGCCTTCAACATTTCAGCAGCTTTGGTAGAGTTTTAAATGTACAAGGTTCATGTCTGTCATCATGCACTTAATTGTCCAATAATCAGAATGGATGTTTAACCCTGGGCCCACAAACAAGTAAGTCCTGAAATGACATGAAAGCTTTTCAGTTTGCATTTGGATATTTTTTTTTAAAAGCCCAAACACAAGCTGCTGTTCTATTGCTGATCAAACATGAGTCAGACTTCTCTGCACACAGGTACAGAAATGAGTCAAGACCCTGAATAAAAATGACAAACATGGAGTAGGTACACACTGCAGCTCCAGATGAAGATCAGTCACTTGTCCAGACAGTGATCAAATACTAGTAGGGTTTTCGTGTCCGAACACACTATGACACATGGAGTCGAACCTGTAGATTAGAGCAGGGGTTCTCAACCTGTAGGTCAGGACCCAAAAAGTTATTTTTCTTTACAAACAAATATCACAAAAGGTTGATTTTCATATGCCCTGATTTATATATTTTGTCCCCTTTTCAATTAATTTTGAGTTTGCAGATAATAACCAGGGGCGGAGCCAGAGGGGTGCTGGCCACCTCTGGAATCTGATTGGACACCTCTGGCGCTACCCCAGGTGATTGATAGTAGTGTTATTAGATTGATCTAGTTTCTCCTCTGTGTGTGTGTGTGTGTGCTCCTCTAATGAATCCTAGGATTATTTAAATGTTGATGAAGTTTGTTGGCTATTGTGTGGGTCTAAATCAGGGACATCAACTACAGTATCATGCACAAATCAACTTTACAAAGTAAGTAAACATGTCTATAGAATTATTAAAAAAGTAAATTTGAGCTCTCTTTGCCAGCAGGAAAAAAGTAAATACGGCTGGTCACAGAAATACACTGTGCCACCATTTTGTTGTATTCCTCATTTTTAGAGTACGGAGTACAATTCTGTTTATTCATTTATTTTATTTTTTAATTTTTAATTTGCCAATGAGCAATTTATAAGAACATGGGTGTTTCAAAGTTGTTGCCTGCAGTCAAGTTTGATTCTAGAAATTATGATGTAAATTATTTTACTTGAATATGTTCCACTTTGTAACCCATATTGTTAATGTGAAGCGTAGGACCCATGTAATACTGATGATTGCAATGATCACAATAGAATGAGTGAGTGACACACACACACACACACACACACACACACACACACACACACACACACACACACACACACACACACAGAAAACACACAAAGAAAGATGTATCTGGGATATGAAAGAAGGAATGCTTCTTAGGCACCATGTTAGAACAACATAACATTCTCTTTCAGGAAAATGAGTGTCGACTGGTATAATAATAATAATAATAATAATAATAATAATAATAATAATAATAATAATAATAATAATAATAATAATAATAACTTGCTCTGTCCCTATGTTGACCCTACCACAAATAGATAATAAAAACTATAAATATAAATAATGTAAAAAATATTGTTATTTTTTATCATCATTGTTAATAATTATTGGTCGTTTATCAATAACATTGACTACTTGTACACTTGTTGAGAACCAACTGTTATCATACTGTATTCCCATTTACATATCAGTGCTGTTAAATGCTTCTACTTTCCCCATTAATAAATAGTACCATAAAAATAGTTAGTGCATTTTACAAGACACCACTATTAACCACAAATAAAACGTCTGTGCTTGCGTTGGACTTGTGCTTTTATTTTGAAGGCGCAGCTCGGATCTGGCGCACCCTCCGTCTCACAGTCAGGACTTTTATTTCCCTAAACGCAGCGTCTCAAACCAAACCAGTGTCTCCCACCAGCGAAGCTGCACGGGGCTGGACTCAGACTGGTGGTGGGACTCGAACCTTCAACTCTTGGTTTTGATCTCAGTGTGAAAACCTGACCCGTAGCGGACTGACAACTTTCCCCTGCGCGTGTGCGTGCGCGTGCAGCAACAGGTAGGACTGGCTCCATGTTTACTAGTGTGGGTCTGTGCTTTTAAGGAGGGGGTGAAGCGTGCAGACACCCCCCACACACACAGTCACACTCCCGGGTCCGTGGGTCCATGGGTCAGAGTGAGGCTGTGGGCCTGTTAGTGTGGAACATGAAGTGTCCTGTAGTGGGTTTATTCTCAGCACGCGCTACGTGATTATTGTTGTTCTTTCAAACAAATCCACAGGGTGACTTTCACTATACTGTGTTACAACAACATGTACAAGTGCGTGTGTGTGCGTGTGCTGACAGTGTGACAGCTCAGGCTTTCAATAGTTTATATCTAATAGAAAGTGTATGCTCCACAATGCATGTATTAAATGTAATAGTAATAATAATAATAATAATGCACAGTGCACTTGTGCTTTCCTAAAGTACATTTTTCCTGCGACTTTAATGTTAGTGTAGACCCAGGTTGAGTGCTTAAAATTAACAGTCAAAAGAAAAATGTACAATTCCATTTTATTTATTTAATTAATGTATCTATTGTAGGGCTGCAGCTACAGTATATTGAATATTTGGTAATGTAGTCGTGTACTTGATCAATGATTCCATCAATTAGAGGAGTTGCTGATTTAAAGTTCAATTTTAAATATACATCAGAAAACAAAACTGGTCACTTAATAATAGGCAATTAGTTTCTTATTTAAAAAAAAAAGTTAATTCATTTATGTATTATGCAAAGTAGGAGTGTCCCGATCCATTATCGATATTGGATTAAATATCGGTCAGATATTAGCCTGAAAACGAATATCGGATATTGGATTCAAATTTAAGAATTCTCCAATTTTTTTCTCCCACAATTATTTTTTTTATTGATTTTATTCAGTTGTAGAATACTGTAGATATTATGTTGAAGGTTAAAATGTATGTAACCAATTTAATTAATGGGCCAGTTTTGCTCATACCTATTGTTGCTGACTATTGTTCTCTGTTTGAATAACATCACTTGATCAAGACTTTTCTAACATTCCACACTACAAAATAAGTCATTATTCTTTTTTTTATTGAAGAAAAAAAAAAGTATGTATAATTATTATGTATGTATATAATATCGGATCAATATCAGTATCGGCCGATACGCAATACAGCAATATCAGGATCATATCGGAAATTAAAAAGTTGTATCGGGACATCCCTAATGTAAAGTAGAAAAAAGAAATATATAAATATATATTTGTAGCAAAATGATTCTATTACATGTGGGGTCAGCCTAAGATGATCAAATGCCGGCATAATATAATATAATATAATTTTTTTTTAGAAAAAGTAAACAAGGATATTAATCAATCAGTTTTTGTAATCAAGGTATTTGATGATGACCGAGGAATTGTTTGCACCCATAATTTATTTAATTACATACTTACTGACCATGCTTACTTTCTGTTTACTTTATTGTGTGTGTGTGTGTGTATGTGCGTGTGCGTATCCTGCTAGATGAATGAATGAATGAATGAACAGACCTCTGTGTGGTGACAGTGTGTTCACAATTGATAAAATAAAACATCAGTATTCAAAATTCCAGATGTTTTCAATTGTGCACGACATATTTGGACATTTTCTTAAAAAATAAAAATAAAATCTCCAACTCTTTCCCTCATTGTATGAACCAGTGTTAATCTAGTTAAATAAAAGTTTTCGTCTGCCCTATCTTTTTAAGTGACAATAACTAGACTATGACTAAGTTAAAATAAATAAAGAAATAAAATACATGTCAACAAAAACTAAATCAGAATATATAGTTTTTTTCATCGACTGATCACAACCCAGTTTCTTTGTTGGAAAGTGTCCAATCAAAATGTCTTTTGTTACGTGGAAGGCGGGACGAGCCTTAATACTACCCCGTATCAGCTTGATCAATGGTAATTAAGCTTTATATTTTAGTCGACTATATTTGTGACACATTTAGTCGACTAAGTCAGTTATTTAGTTGACTAAACCTCGACTATAACTGAAATAGTCCTGATGACTTGAATTTGCCTGAAACTAAGTTGCATTTTAGTTAAAAAACTAAATAAAAATGTCTTACGACAGTGTATTAATGAACGCAGCACAGTCTCCATCAGGGTTACGAACACTGTGCACTCTAACACTAAGTCTGACTAACTCTAACTCTGCAGGTTCTCACTTGTTGTCATCCAGGATTTTATATTGACTCACAGGTTCAAATGAAATCCCTACCCTTGACTCCAGGGACATTAAGTACAGCCATATTTGATATTTGTGGAGTTGCTTTCATTTCAGGTTGTCATTAATTGTTGACTAAGATGAGGACAGTTTGTTGGACAGCACCAGTCTGCTCCCACATTCCCACTCTTCCTCCTTTTCTGTAATATAACCAACCAGCGTTCCTTTTCACAGAGCTGCTCCGTATCCGTTTCCTGCTGATTTTAGGGAGGCAGACACTCAGGGATGGGAAAATGACTCGGCCTTGAGCCTCTGATGTTTTCTGGCTGGGGAAGTTATTTTTTATTGCTTTTCCATATTCAGCTCGACTTGGTGCATGGGTCCCCAATCACCGGCCTGCAGACCACTATTGGTCCATGCACCATTTGGTACCAGGCCCACGCAAGGAAAAAAGTTTCGGAAAACAAGTTTTATATTAGAGGTCGACTGATTCAGGGATTCTTTTTCAAGATCGGCCATTGGCAAAATAAAAAAAATATGTATATTTTTTTTACCACCACCAGCCCTCCCTAAGGCAGGGTAAGAAACACTTTTTTATAGGAAGGATATAAAAAGACAGTGCAGTGTTACATCTAAGTGAGGGGGAAGGGAACAGGGAAGAGAGACTCAAGGTAGGAAATAGAAAGGGTGTGGAAGAGTTGATTATTTTAAAGTGACAGTGAGATGTGATGTTGGAGTTGTGCATATAGTGACAGGTGTGAAGCTTAGGTATAATGGTGGTGGCTGTGAACAGAGGGAAGGAGTGAATGGTTATACCTAAAACAGGTGTTTAGTTTAAACTGTATATTGTTGTCATGCTTTACTGCTACTTACTCGTCCTGTACTTTTTGTTTTACTTGGTTTTATACGGGTATATTTAAAGTTCAATTAATGTTAAAAGTTTCATTTTGTGATTTAATTTCTAATGTATACATTTATATCATATGAGTGTTTTAATTGTCTTTCAAAGTGCTTTTAAAAAAAAAAGTATATCGGCTTCCAAAATCGACTTTAGATGTTGGCCATTGGCTGATTTTTTTAATTTTTTAATCTGTATCGGCATCGGCCTTTGGAAATCCAACATCTGTCTACCTCTATTTTATATTATTTTTTTATGTATGTTTCGTTGTTTTATTTTGAAAAAATGTCACTTCCGCTTTTGTGCTTGCATATCCTCCACTTGCTGTAGCATGGAGTGCTTGCACACATCCCACGAGACCTACGCACAACAGATATTATGAAATTCATTCTCTTAAATGGAAATAGTAATAATTTATGTTTGTTATTATTATTTTAAACAGAATCAAGAGGTAATTACAAAATGACACTGAATATACCCTCACATGCATGTTTTGGGACTATGTTACACATTTTCTAAATGATCCGACAGATACAATAATAATCTTCAGCCTTTCACTTATTTTGACTAAATCCGACATCACGTCGTTCAGAACTTGTGCAACAGCAACTGATTTCTTGTATCAAAAATCAAACACTGCACTTCAGTTAACAGTGATATGACGTACAGTACGACTAATATCGATATGACAACTGAATAAACAAATGCAGGAATAAACATCAACTTACGCAATCTTCTTGACATAACGAATGAGGAAAGAGACGAAAATGTCAAATCTCACACAAAAAGTTCATATGGAATCTCTCGCCATGACTGAAATGGAAATAGCTGTATGACGGACTTACATTTCTACAGTATTTTCTGCCGTAAAATGAATGGCTGAATGTTTTGCAAGGAAAGCAAAAGGAAGAATATTAAATCTTGCGCTACATAATCTTTCAGCATGTGTTTTGGTGCACTTCTGCATCATAGAAATATACAACAACAGTGAACTCAAACAAGAAGACAGTTGTCATCAACAACCCCCGTCAAAAAAAAGGAACAAGGCCAATAAATAAATAATTGCGCGCTTCTCATTTTCGAACTCCATCAAGGTATTGTTACCCTGGAGCCACTCACCAAATTTGGTTATCCAATCTTAAACAGTTTCTGAGAAAAGCTGTCCCCTTTAACTCGGATGGATGGACGGATGGAGCTCAAACGTATATCCCTTTTCACACTTTGTGGCGGGGGATAATAACCATATTGAGAACGTTTGACACGATTTTAGGAAGTTTAAAATGCAGTAACGACTTGTAATTAGGAAAAACAAATGAAACAGGAATGGATGAGGTGATGCGGGAAATTTAGAAAGTGAAATTTTGGGGCTCTAAAAAATGTAATTTTGCATTTGTTATCAAAGTCTAGAGGCTCCGATTTTCCATACTAAAATTATTGTTTATTCCTGTTTCATCACTGGCTTTTTAACTTCCCAAAATCATGTCAAAAGTGCAAAGTGCTTAATACGATAAATTGGGTTAACTATTGTCATTATTTATTTCACATTAATCTGCTGTAGTTGCACTGAATGCACGTCTGTCCGTTTGTTTACAGATGTGTAATATTGTCCTAAAATATGTTGGTGAGGGTTTAGTCTGTGTCATATCGCTATTTCCATTTTAGGAGGTGAACTCGGTCATGTTGAGCCATATTACGTCATACTTTTTTTCTTTTTGCCCACCCATTTACAGTGGGAAAAAGTGTGTTTTTTTATTATTCCTGTTGTTTAATAATTTAAAAAAATTATGAAAACATTTATTTTTATTTTTAATTTTTTTAATATTGCCACTTCCATTTCAGTAAGTAAATTCCTGAAAATGGTCCTCACCAGTATTGAATAAAGCCTTTGTAAATAGTAAATAGTAGTAGATATTGGACTATGCTGTATCACATTTGGAGCTCTTTAGTCTTTTACTGTTTTAATAACTCCCCACATTCTCCCATCTCTGCGTTCTGCCTGTGTGACGTTGTGATTGTTTAAGAATGAATATTCAAAAATATAACTGCTTAGGCGACTTAGATTTTACAAGTCTGAACCCGGTGTTGAACTGAGTAAATACAGTGTGTCTGAGGCTGACAAGAGGGATAGCAGGATGCCTTTTATGAACAGGGAGGGTTTCTCCAACAATGGTAGAGCTTCATGCGTGTGACAGTGAGGAAGTTTAAAGGCAAGGTCGACCCTTCAAAAGAAAATCTACTTTTACCCCGAACTAGTAATTAAAGAAGGAAAACCTCCCTCTCTATCATCTGGGCGAATAATTTTTTTGTAGGAGTAGAAATGGCAATAGTGAGGTCAGTGGAAAACAATCATGTTGAGGAAGTCAAGTCTGTGATTCATTGCTTTTTTTTTTTTTAACACATTACAAATGTTCCTTTTTGATGATCTTTAATTTGGTTTCATTACTCGTATTGAAACTCGGTGAACTCACTCCCGCTCATCATCAATCATTTTTATTTTTTTGTTTCGAGCGGAAACAGACGAGCTGGCCAGCAGTGTAATTAAATTTCAAACCAAAATAAGTTTAAACTCTTTTGATTCCAGGGTGAGATTTCCAGAATCAAAGGATGAACTCACAGAAGACAAAAAGTGAAGCCATCCTCCCTCTGCCAACGCACTCTCTGCAGTGCCAAAAAAACCCGGTTAATTTATCAAACTACGCATCTTCACAAAGCCCTGATGTTCAGCACGCCTTGCTTTTTAAACACTGACTGTGTCTCTTCAGGTTCATTGTGTGAGGAAGGTGAAGTGCATTTGTTCTCAGAGGTAAAAAGAGATCTCAGAGTAGCTCCATTTGGTCAGTTATACATTATCACATTAGACGAACTAAACAATGCAGTACCAACACTACACTAGAGGACAGTGTGGCTCTCATTATGGGATTCATTGTTTTCCTGCGATATGAAGACGAAACGGTGGCACAGAATTTTCAAAGAGAGATTCGAGCTTTAAATGTCCCCCCGTGCTCTTTTTTTAGGGTATACCATTACCATTGCAGGAAAAGAAAAAACAAACAAAAAAACAAAGACTACCTAAAGGACAACAAACTCACGGTTCCAGCCGATATTGTGCATCATATCTTTGATCCATTGGTTGTGTGATGAAGGGGTTCCATCGTTCCATCTGGATAGTATTAAACGTCTTGCTAATAGAGAGGAACATGCAATGACCTTCTGAAAATATGAAGGAAAATGCAAACCTGTTGGAGTTGAAAACACACCATACGGTACCACAGTAGAAGAGGGCACAACCATGCAGCCATAAGACATGGAGAGAGTGTCGAAAAATGAAGACCAGAACTGTGTGAGTTTTGAGCAAGACCAAAACATGTGGTGAGCAGTCGCTGGAGCCTGTGTACATCTGTCACATATTGGGCTCAGATTAGGAAACATTTTTGCAAGTTTTGCCTTAGAAAAATGTAGCTAATGTAATAGCTTAAATTGTATTAAGGCATTTTGTGCACATATTGAGGATGAACGAACCCCTGCTAGGGCCAGGTTCCACTCTCCATCCGACAGAGGGACCCCAAAATCTTTTTTCCTCTGCTCCCTAATATGAGCTATCAGAGGAATACATTCATCCATGATGTGTGTATATATCATTGAAATCCTACCCTTATATATTAAGTGTGTTGACCTTCAACAGAGAATCTAAGCAAGACAGTGGGGGAATAGTTGGAAAGTTCACATTTTTCTTTTGTGCAAAATCTCAGATTTTTAAGTGGCGGAAAAAGTTGTTATTCATAAGTCCAAACTTCCTGGATAGTTGTTCAAAGTTAGCTAAAGTGATAGGTATATAGGTCTTAAATACTATGTTGTATACCCTTGTCATATCAAATTTGGAAGCCTTCATCGAGTAAAGATGGTTGGAAAAGATGATTGTTTACAATAGGCGAGTGATTCAATATGTTTTGAAGTCCCAGGCATTTTCTAAACTGTCTTATAATGCACAGTGATTGAGTTACAATAACATTTCTTTCAACATTCACTAGTGAAGGCAAAGATGCACATAGCAAAGCAGGGAGAGAGTGGTTCTTACTGGTGTTTATTTCAATCTGGAGCCAAGCAGGGGTCTAGCCATTCCAATCCTTTAACCACAGGGAAATAGCATAAAAGTTTGCAGCCCAATAATATGAACGTAGATTTGGTAACAAGAGTCCATCCATTTTTTTTGGTCTTTCCATGAATTCTTTTCTGATGCGGGCGAGTTTACCGTGCCAAATAAAGGACATCTGGTTATAGTTTTTAAAAAGTGATTGCAGTATAAAGATAGGTACTATCTCACATACTAAACTTTTCAAAATTATGTCGAAACAGTATGCTTGATTGTGAGCACAAGATTTTGCAGAATATTTGACAAGTCTCGCACATTCATCTCTTCCAAACACTTGCTTAAACCACCTGTCTATAGACTCCTATGATCCGTAATCACAGAAAACCAACTTAAATGTGAAATGTACGTTCTGGAACGTAAAGATCAATCTGAAACTTTTTTCTTTTTATTTAAAATCCGGCCTCAATATGACACGGAAATAGCTCACATGCGCGTTTTGGGACAATATCACACCCTGGAAAATGGGGCCAAATTACTCTTTAGTAAAATTTAGCTCATAATTGCCTTCGAAATCTCACACTATCTAATCACATGGCTGTGCGAAGAACTGGCGGTGGTATTTAAATTATATCACACATTTCCATGGTACTTTCCCATGTAAAACAAGTAACTAGTGTCTAGCAAATTCAGCATAAGCCTCCTGGCTTCTGTAAGTCATCATGAGTAAATGGTAGTTGATTATATTAACTTATTTAGCAGGTTAGGTATGATTTTGAGAAGAGGACAAAATGGAAATTTGAAGACCCTATATTGTGTGATGTCTTTAGTTGGTTTAATGGGCCATTGAGGTATTTTCAGTCCTATTCGTCATAGGTTGTGGGTTCCAGTCCCATTTCAGCTCTTTTTCAGTTTGGTGTTAATCACTTCTGTTTGTCTTCTGGTTGATTATCTGTTCTGTTCATTCCAACCTCTTTATTTTGTATTTGCCGGTAATGGAATCCAGTCTCTGATGTCACTCCTTGTCTTATCAGTATGTGTTTGAGAGATTGAGTAGTTGCACCTGTTTCCACTCAGGTGTTCCTCATCCCTGCACTATTTAAGGTGTGCTTGAACATCTGTGAGTACTGGTCACATTGTTGTGTGTTGCCAGCCTCGATCTTGTCTGTTAACTTGCTTCTTTTTTTTCAGTCAGTCCGTTTTGGTTTGTTTCCTCATCATCTGTGTTTAGTGCTTTGTTGCATTTGAGGTTTTGATTAGATTGGCATTTTATTTGTATTTCTAACAGAGAATTAGATCTTTCCAGATTCAAACACGTTTGTAAAGACAAAAAGTCTAGGCATGTTTCATCCTGCATTGCTTTTGTAGGTGTGCTGAGGTTTGTTGGCAGTAAGTTCGATGTCAGAAGAAGTAAACCTTAAGTTTTGAGAAAGTCTTGACGTGATTTGTTTAAATTGAAATCTGGGGCCTTTCGAAGACAAGGTAACCCCTTAAAGTGGTTGCTGTTGTGTTCCTCAAACTTTTCTTAATCATGTCTGACTTGCTGTGGGGACTGACTATCCTTCTGTTCAAATTTCTAACAGTGTATCCTCTATCAAAAAATGTTACATTTCTGATTCCTAATATGTTAAGATTGAATCTGTTGGGTTGAGGTTTGTTGGAGGCTTTTCTGGATTGTTTTTTTTTACGTTTTATTCGCTAAAGAAAATAAACCTGCTATTTCGGACATCTACAAATAATACAGCTTGTCACACACATGTTGTTAGTACTAACTTTGAGTTGTATATCCACGCTCCTCCCCTGTTGCTAGTGGTCTTGAAACATGTTAGGAGAAACGCTTTGGGTTTGATGATGAAGACCTAGAGCAAAGACACATCAGGTGCAACAAGTGTTGTGTTTTGTGCAAAAGTGAACATACTTGATTTTAGTGTTTGAAGGATTTTATTTACATTTAAAGAATATGTTTTATGTCTTTTTGTACAAAAAACAACTTTTTGGTTGACAAGTAATCGTTTGAATTATCATGATTTCACATATGACTAAAATAATCGTGATTATTATTTTTTTCTATAATCGAGCAGCCCTAGGCATGAGGGATGAAAAAAGTGATCGGTTCATCGGCCGGCTGATTTTTGCATGTTTTACGTGTATCAACATCGGCCCATTTTCGCGCTGCAGAGGTTGCAGAGCCCCTCCCGCCACTAGTAGAGCGTGAAGCAAGCTCCCCAACCCCAACGGCAAGTTTTAAACTTTTAAAGCATCTTTTAACAGTTTAACTTAGCTGTAGTTCTGTGGTTCCACGTGTTGTCATCGCACTTGTATTTAACGAGCAGCTGGCTGGAGGCGTGTGTGTGTGTGTTTCTCTCAGTCTCTGCTTCTCTCAGTTGCTGCGCTGAGAAGAACTTTTTAACTTTGAGAAGCAGTTAACTACTTGTTTGAATATTTATTCCTGTTAATGTTGATGCAATTTAGAACAGAAACTTGAACTGTTTGTTGCTTAATGCATATTTGACATCATGTTATTTTCATCTGCTAATTTATGTTCTGGGGTTGTGTTGTAATAGACTATTATTCATGGTTTCTTTTTGTATTTAATACTATAATTATATATCTTTATACTCAATGATCCTGTTAATAAAATATATTTTCAGTCAGGCCAACCTTTGTCAAAGCTATTTTCAGGACAAGGACGAACAGTTCTTTTTCACAGTATTTCATGAGATGTCTCACTCTATTTTTTACTTGTTCTACATCACCTGTTTTTATCCATCCATCCATCCATTCATTTTCAGACCCACTTATTCCTATTTGTCAGGGTCGCGGGGGTCTGCCGGTGCCAATCTTCGGCTATAATTGGGCGCTGGGTGGTGGTCGTACACCCTGGACAGTCCATCGCAGACCTATTTTTATTATTTGTTAAATATTTTTTATTTGGTGTCGTTCTACCTCACTTTGTTCATTTCAGTGAATGTTCCTTTTTTTAAAATTGAGACTTGTACCATTTGTTATCATCATTGTGTAATTTTTATGATGTAAATTGAGGGAACAAAAGTAAAATCGGCTCAAGAAAATTGGCAGTCCGTATCGGTCATCGGCTAAGGCCTATGGAAAGTAAATCGGCATCGGCCCTAAAAAACCCATATTGGTCGATCCCTAGATGAAAATTTGATTATAAGTTATAGCTAATGGATGATTAAGCTTGAAAACCAATGACCCAATGAAATGCATTTATTGGTGCTTTAGCTTCAACTTGTTTTCATGGCTGTGAGAGGGATTAATCCTTGTGTGCTTACACGCAGCATTTACTTTAGCATTCTCTCTAACCTGCTAAATAAATGTCACCACTAACAGCTCCTTAAATGTAATTGCTGCCAATTCTTCTGCTGGGTTTATTTTACGCTTACAGCTGAGAACTGCAGCTACAGTTACAGATTACAGTTATGTTGTCCTGCCAGACCGCAGCATCTTTGAGGCGTTTGGCATCATTCATTGATGCCATTTTTTGCTATAGTAATAACTGACAAAGCTGAGGTTAATGCCAAGAAGATTTTAACACCATGTACCAACTCTGACCAAAGACACTGAGCAATGATTAACTTTGCGAGGTTTGCTATATCAGATGTTGTGAGAATACACAATGTAGCCTCAGATTGTATGTGCGTGCAGGCATGTGTGCACGGTATCTATTGATCTGCCAGCTGTCTCCGTCTAAAGGACATTATAAATCCTGATGTCTACCACCTTGAATCATTTTTGAGATGCTGCTCTTCACTCTGGACAGAAGAAGTAAAACTTTACCACCTGCTGATAATGTTTTATTATGCTCAGGCCTACGGTGTACCTTTTAATGGCTCTTGTTCTCTTCTAGGACAGTTAGTCACAAGAAGGGCCTTGGAAGTGTACCCAAAGGTGTCAATTATTCCAGAAGAGTCTCTGTATTTTACCCAGGGCGTAATTCACTTTAATATTGTGATACCCTGCATGTTGCCTTTGTCTACCTCAGCCAGGGTTGGGGTCAGTTATAATTATAATCATGTAATTGATCATTACAATTGTGACATAGTTGTAATGGTAATTGTATTTGAACAATTCTGTTGCTGTTGTAATCCTAATTGAATTGTTATTGAGTTCAGATGATTGACGTTGTAATTGTAATTGGCATGGAAATGTCCATTATAATTGAAGTAAACAAAAAATCTGGGTACCCAAAGTTCGTTTTATGGCTTACTCATACATAGTTAACAATTATTAAAATATGTTTAAACTTTTACCACTACTGTCACTTCTCTTACCATAAAATAATAATAATAAAATATACTATAAATATATCTAGGGAAGCCTAACAAAGTAACCAAGAGATGAGAAACAAATTAAATGTTTACACTCAATACACTAAAATATTTTTTTGTGTATTTTACAGCTCATTTAAGACATGGGTCAAACTGACACCGTTATCATAAGAGATGCTAACAGCGAGCTAACACAAGAGGAAGGTCACATTTTATGAGGTCATTTATTAAAGGCTCGGTAATTGTGATGAATTGTAATTGAATTGTAATTCACCGTCATCATAATTGAGTTACATTTGAACATGGATAATTGAAGAAAGCAGTAAAGATCCTCCATATCTACACAATCCATGTTGTGCTAACATGTTAGTTGTACCATATCAGAGGTCTCTGAGCTTATACATATGCTGTCATTTTCTTGTTCAACATTTTAAATCTGAAGCTTGTTTTCTTCCTTTTTTGTGTTCAGATTCAAAGCAGTGAGAGCTCTCAGACTGGGAACCACAGGTTGCCAACTCATGTGGTGAAACTCATGGCTGGAGGAAAAGGAAGCACTGGACATCATTCATGCTGCCGTATTTTGGACTCCATCCTGTTTAACTTAAGCAGAAGTTTAACTAGCTAAAACTGGGTTAGGCCAATCCAGTTGCAGGAATCCCATCATGCAAGCTCGTGACTAATCTAAACTTCCCCCAGACCGTAGAGGTAGATCTGCTGTCCATTGTTTCTTAAATCTTGGACACAACCTTAGAGCGTAACTATGAACAAGCTTCATCCCTCTTTGCCGATGACTTAGTGGTTTCTTTGGATGTTGAATCTTTCTGTTCTTGTAATGGCTGCATCCCCTCCAGAGAAGCACCAGCCGCTCCTGCAGCTCCAGGAGGTGGACTCCAGTCGAGTGAGTGCTCGCGTCCTGTCCCCAGTCCTCAGCTCATCGTCTCCCTGCTTGTCCCTTGAAGCTAGTCAGCCCATCTGTATTCCGTCCCCATACACCGACCTGGGCCACGACTTCACAACCATCCCCTTCTATAGTCCGGCCATCTTCAGCCTTTCCGACCGTCCTCCTGTCCATCAGTCACTAGGGACGCCGTTGTTTTGGCCCAGCCACAGCCACGTGGGGACACCCATACCTCTGCACTGCTCCCAGACTCGATCCTTGCATGAGCAGCCAATCCACAGCTCATGGGATGATGTCTTAGCAACCAGGTAAGTGGTTCCCATTCCAACCCGAATGAGCCTTTAGCCAACTCACTCATACCCTCTTATCATACCATAAATACCCCCTCATGTTTAAGTCAGCTTCCTTTTATCAAGTGTTATCGAGAAATTTAAGCAATTTATTAATGTTTTTCTGATATTTTCTACATTAAAAAAAATTAAAGCTCTTCACATACCATGTTCTTGGCTATGTCAAAGTCTTTTGTCCAACTAAAAATTATTACCATTTTATGACCTTTAACATCAAAAGAGATTAAGAATCTTAGAAAAAAAATCAAAGGTTTACTTATTTAAAGCTGCTGCCGATGATGATTTTTCAATAGATAAAGACGAGGCCTCATAGATCAATAAATCAAAGAACGATGCGTTTGGTGACAGACGTAAACCGACGAATAAGGAGTGACGTCATATCACTGGAAAAACTTTGAACAACGTTTAACAACAATGGCATCAAGTGATTCACTCTCTTCTTTCTCTGGCAAAGAAACACAAGAAATGATGGGAAGAATAAAGTCAAAACTAAGTATAAACTTTTCTTCTTCTACGCCGTCTTTTAATTCTTCTGCGAGGTTCTCAATCCCACAAGTTCAACCCAGAAGTTCAAATCACACAACCTTTTGTCAGCAAACCGATTGCTCACTGTGGAGATCAAAACAAACTTTTGACTTTCTACATTTGTTTGAGTAAATTATCCTGTATTCATTGATCTATGAGTCCTACATTATGTTTTTATCTGTTAAAAAAGGATTGTCTCCAGCAGCTTTAAATTCTGTCTGCATAAATACCAGTTGGAGTATTCATTTTGAAGAGGAATCCTAACATAAGCGTCTCTGATAGTAAGAGTGTGGGGAGGCGTTCCCAGGACAATGAGGAGGCTGTGGTGTCGTCTGGTGTGAAGACGGACCTGCACTACTGTGCAGTGTGTCACGACTACGCCTCAGGTTACCACTATGGAGTCTGGTCATGTGAGGGATGCAAGGCCTTCTTCAAACGGAGCATCCAAGGTAAGAACACAGAATGGCTTTGCTTTGGACCTGATAACAAAAGCCCCCAGGTCACCATGAGAAGATGCATGTTTGCGCTGACTCACATCTAATACATCACTTCCTGTTAAAGTGTGTTTGAGCAGTAACTGTGTCAGTCTGCCCGTGGGTTCTTAGTGCTGCTGTGTTTACTTGTCCTCTGCTTAAAATACTTCTACGCCCCCTGACAATTCATCTTCTTCCTCAACTTTATTTGGAATATAAACAAATACATGTATTTACAAAGTGGTTGACGTTGCTTTTTCACCTTCAAACTTAATAAGTACAGATTAAATCCAATTGGTCGACTCTAAATGTGCCTCTCCTCAATCTACCTGGAATCATTATATATACTGTAAATGTATTCTTTTTTTCATCCTTCCTGTTTTCATTTTTTTTATTTTTTCTGCTTCTTTTTCATAAAAATATACATTTGAAACCACAATTTTACCATGTGTTTTTCAGATTTTCACGTGTTTTTCAGATTTTCACATGTGTTTTTCAGATTTTCACATGTGTTTTTCAGATTTTCACGTGTTTTTCAGATTTTCACATGTGTTTTTCAGATTTTCACATGTGTTTTTCAGATTTTCTCATGTGTTTTTCAGATCCACAAATACATCCCTGATTTTCAAGTGTTTTTCAGATTCACAACTATGTCCACAATTTATACGTGTTTTAGAATTTTTTCGTCTATTTATCATGAATTATCATGTGTAAATCTTCAATTGTTCTTGTGAGTTGTGTAAAGTGTGTTTGTGGCTGGGCCCGGTGTTTGCATTTAATTTTGAGACAAATGCAACACAGTTTTGCTGAGATTCACACACACAAAGGTCCCGATCCACGTGTTGAAAGCACCACCCCTCCACTAGGGGGCAGTAATGATAATAAATAATAATGGCTTAGATTTATATAGCGCTTTTTTTCAAGGAGACTCAAAGATGGAGATATTATTCATTCACACCACTCGTTCAAATCAGGTGGTGGTAAGCTATAATGTAGACACAGCTGCCCAGGGGCAGACTGACAGAAGCGTGGTTTCCATTTCGCGCCAACGACCCCTCTGACCACCACCAACATTAATGTACAATCCATACCCATTCATATGAGGCAATGTGGGTAAAGTGCCTTGCCCAAGGACACAACAACAATAACTTGGATATAGGGGGATTCAAACCCCCAACCATTTGGTTACTGGACCACCCACTCTACCACTGATCTACTCTACTACTGAGCCACGGTCGCCCCGAGTATTGAATTCTCTGCTGAAGATGAATTCCATTTCAGCGGGAGTTCAATACCTGACGGTAAAGTTGGAAAGATATTCATAGATTAATCTAACGTCACTGGTATTCACTGCAGTGTCACCAAAATCACTGCAGCCTTCACTTTTCTTCTGATGATCATAGTTCAACATGTGGTTTGACAAAAAACATCATTTTCATAATTTGAATGTGAATATTTTTTTGACAAATAGAACAATTTATGCTACGCTAACTAGCTACTCAATACTCTCTGTACCGCTCAATTCACAATTCTCTAAGTCCATCCTACTCACCACAGATTGCAGAGTCCACAGGTGATAGTTTTTATAGGAGGGGCGGAGCCAACAGTGATGTAAGAAGCCACCAAAACATCACATTACCATTATTAACCATTATCAACTAATCACAAAATGTGATTGTAATTGCCCTCTATTTCAACCCATAGAGGGCAGTCATTTTTATATTTCCCCCCATAAATGTAATACTTTGAATACAATGTCAAGAGTTGGACAAGAATCAATTAACAACACTACTTCAAACCCAAATACATTTGTTTTTAGCAGAAAAAAGTTTTTTTGGTGTTACTCTGATGTTCCCCCTTTAATGTTTTCTGTTGTTTTTAGTTGTGCTATACAAATACATTAGCAGTGCCTTTATTTTTGGGGACTTTTGGATCCTGAGAAGATGCAAACACTTCTTTTTCACTTCAACCAGCTTCCAATTGTGATATTATATCTGACTGCAATTATGCTTTAGGATCCCAGAGTTCAAAATAAGCCTCAGTCTGCAAACCATCTCAACATCTATGTTTTCCATGGATCTCTGATACTTACCTCCTAAATGTTTCGTTCTGCCTCATCAGCAGAAAAAGGGAAAGTAATTCATCCAGGGAGATATTGGAACACATGCGTGATGGAATAAAATGTTGCTTCCTGAAGACGAACACGCTCCTCTGAGGATACATTTCATCCATAACTTTTGGTTTTGTCTTAAGTTACACCCAGATCTTTCTTTTATGCCAAAATTACAAAAGTGAACATTCGACTTTGACAAGTTTGTAATATTTAGGATGTTCTGAGCCCATCTGAAATCAAACCACATTAGTGTCAAGCATTTTGGAAGGGTAGAAATCCCAACAGGATTCAGGGCAGGCTATGGTAATTGTCAGCAGAGCTAAGGAACCCGTTGTCGTCCAACTCAGTGGTCCATAATGTTTAGTACCATACTCCAAAGATGTCAAACATGCTGTCATGTTCCCACCCTACAATTCAAGGCCCTGTAACTGACAGGGAGATGGAATATGGCATCATTTGCTTTTATACACCCAAGCATATCCATGGCTTTGTGAAATCAAGAACTTTTTAAAATAACATTTTTCAGCTGCACATGATTGCAATAATGAAGACCATACATGTTGAATTAGCTTCTCTATGATTGGTTTTGGTCTTTGCATGGCATGTACCATGTCTCCCACGTATCCCGATGTGAACTCAGCTGACAGGCTTGTTGGATAACAGGTTCATAGGTTTGGTCCTAAAGTGCTGCTGTCCTGCCTGTTTAGATCTCATCCATGTATATGTTGTTGTGTTTGTGTGTGTGACCATTTAGTCAATGTGCATGTTTTTCTGAGATTTTAGTTTTGCTTGGATCAGATTATTTTCTTTTATTTTGTGTGTTTTTTAGGTTATTTTGTGTATTTTTCTGTTGTATTTGTTTGTCATTTTGTGTGTTTTTGAAGTACTTTTGTGTATTATGTCATTTTGTACATTTTCGTTTTCACTTTTTGTTTGATCTGCTTATTTATTTGCATTCCTTTTGTGTGTTTTTGGAGCACTTATATGTATTATTTTGTCATTTTGTTGTGTTTTTGTTTTCAATTTGTCTGTTTCTGTTTATTTTTTTATTTGTTATGTTTTTTTCCTGTAATTTTGTGCATTTCTGTTGTTGATTTGCATGTCTAGAGTAATTTTCAGTATTTTTCTGTACTTTTTTGTTGTTTTCTGTTTGTTTATAGGCCCTTTGACTGTTTGTAAACATTGTGATGTATTTTAGCCTGGAGGCAAAACCACAATTGTCTTTGTTTTTCTGGCACCCAAACACACAACAAGATGACATTCTAAAGCTGTAACATTACTAGCCTTCACAGTCTTTAGCCAGCGGCGTTTCCTGTTTTCACCTCCAGCCACGTCACTCGTGATGCGGTCCATTACGGGGTCTATAGTTATTTTTATTGTGTTTTTGGGGGGCCGTCTGCCATTGGGATGGTTTTCTGGAGCTCACTTTGTGTCCATTCAGCGGTAAACCTAGATTCTTCAGATTTGTTGAAGCTCAGTCTGAATTTCTTTTCAGGACACAACGACTACATCTGTCCTGCAACCAATCAGTGCACTATAGACAAGAACCGCCGCAAGAGCTGCCAAGCCTGTCGTCTTCGCAAATGTTATGAAGTTGGCATGACCAAATGTGGTGAGTTGGATCCTCCAAAGCAGAAACTTTACTCCACAGAGCAAAACCAAAGTAAACAGAAATACATGACAGAACAGTAGAATATTTTATTGACAGTTTGACAAAGAAAAATATTGACAATAAATCGGGTTAAAAGTATTCAATACAGAGCTGCAGCTAATGGTTCAGAGTTGAAAGAATTTCCATTGGCTTACTACTTGACATTATACAGAAGTGTTCTGAAACCATCACAGACAGAAAAACACATGTTCTGCTTAGTCTCCAACATAAATGATCTAACTTTCACTAATTACATTAATGATGTCATCATTCTTAGTCCCTACAGGGGCAGTATCAAGGGCATTAGTAAACCTTTCTCACTGCGTTGCTTTCCTTGGTTCCTATATTCTAAACGTGACAAATGTGGAGCCTGAACATGTGCAAAGTCAAGACCAAGACCATAAAACTCAATTTGAAAAACCATGACAAGGTTAACCGTCAAATAATATGTTTAGGTTCCATTTATTCAGATGTTTTTCAGGAAATTTACTTAGATGATTTCCTGACACGTTCTGGGTGTGGCCAACTTGACAGAAATAACTTATAAGGACACATCAAAGCGATCAGCAGACACCTCTGAGGAAGACTTTCATTTGACAGTCAAAACATGTCAGGAAATCAAAGTAGATTTTAGTTTTCTTTTAAATACATTTGAGAGACAAAAGCGAAGCGTCTGCAACTCTTTCAAAGCACAACATGAAAAAACATCAAATCTTGACAAATTTGTTCAACTGAATTCTTGCAACAACAAAAATAAATCCTACAGATAGGTCCAGAATTATTTTAGATATGTGAAAACAAGATGTGTATTTGTCAAGGTGAATGAGGCCTAAAGTGTTCAGAGGTATTTCTGACTAGAAATAAGTTGTACTGATGTCTGAGTTTCTGACACACAAGAAAGATTTCCAAAGAGGCAGAACAATCAGAGCTAATGCTAAAGGTTGGAAGTCAAAGTACAACATGAATTCATCAGGAACAGTTCCAAGTGGTTCTAATGAAGGTACCAAATACCAAATTAGTGCTGGCAGCAGATGTGGCAAAAGTCTTCAGTACTCAAGTAAAAGTATAGATACGTGAATAAAAAATTACTCCGGTAAAAGTAAAAGTATGGACGTTGCTCCCTTACTAGAGTAAAAGTTAAAAAGTACATGCTACTAAAGTACTTAAGTAAAAAGTATAACAAATCTCCCATCAAAAATAAGACAGCGTCTTTAAACCAGCAAATTCCATATTTTTTATTTTTTCAAGAACTTGTAGAAAACTGGTCCATGGAAACAAATGAAATGAAACATTTGAACACCTGAATAATTTAGCACTCATTATAGATAACGTTTGTAAAGAAAATGTTTAGAGAAAAAAAAAATGCAAATGCTCAATCATTTTATTTTTATTTATTTTACTTTGCACATGCTTTCGAAGGTCAACACTCCACAAATGCAAATGCTCAAGTAAACCCAGAACAGCATTGAATTTAACAAAACTAAGGGATCTGCCCAAAATGTTGCATCTTTTTACGTTGTGGCGTCGTCTTTGAAGGTCTTAAAAGTAAAAAGCTCATTTTTAAAATGTAAGGAGTAGAAAGTACAGGTTTTTCTTTAATAAAGTGAGGAGTAAAAGCAAAAAGTCGCCAAGTAAAGTACAGATACCAGAAAAAACTATTTAAGTACAGTAACAAAGTATTTGTACTTCATTCATCAGAATGTGGTGTTGAGTACCCCAACGCTCGTATCAGCTGTAATAAAACACAACTCTTTTCTTTCAGGAATCCGTAAAGAGCGCGGCAGCTTCAGAAACACACAAGCCAAGCGAGCGACTCGGCTCTCGTCGAACGGGCACAAAGCAGCCCCTGGACCGGCCCCTGGACCGGCGGAGCCTGTGGAGAACAAGTCCCGCCCACCACCTGCACTGACACCTGAGCAGCTGATTGAGCGAATCATGGGGGCAGAGCCACCTGAGATCTACCTCATGAAGGACATGAAGAAGCCACTGACCGAGGCCAACGTCATGATGTCACTCACCAACCTGGCCGACAAGGAGCTGGTCCACATGATCAGCTGGGCCAAGAAGATTCCTGGTTTGTACTGGTTACCAGTTCGTGGTTTGGATGGTGGAGAGTATTGATGGCTTTGGTTAGTATAGCACAGTTTATGGTGTGGGGTTGCACACGCACTCGCCACATACCAGGAGAGAACTCACTCCAAAAGACTAGCTTTAAACCTTTTGTCTCATTATAAACGTGGATTTGCTGCAGAGCTTAACATTAACAAGCCCAAACCTGCCAAAAGTAAGTACTCAGTAATCTGGGTAAATATTACTGGCATGCAGCAATGAAAAAATGATTAAATAAACTTTTAAAAAAGTAAAACAGTAACAGGCAAAGTTATGTACTCAGCCCTCTCTGGATGAAATGAGATGTGCACATGCACGAAATTCAAAAATCTGAACAAGGCCCAAAAACTTTAGAGATCTTATGATCTTTGGTGACAAGTAACAATAAGGGAAACAGATTCCCTGACATGGAGAATAAAGGCCATTATTATGTTGAAGTGTTTTCAGAGAAACTTGGCAAATGACTGATAGAGACAGTAATTGTCTGATTTATTTACAATGGAAGCCTCAGGCTGGAAACTAAAGAGCAGCACAGAAGGACCAGGATGTGGTTGTGTTTCATTAAATAATTCAGTGTCATTATTCCTGCTGCCTGCATCTATTTTTTTATTTGTATTGTGAAATTTGGTGCACTTGTGCTTTGTTGTCTTCCCCTCAGGGTTTGTGGAGCTGGGTCTTCTGGACCAGGTCCACCTGTTGGAGTGCTGCTGGTTGGAGGTGCTGATGATGGGGTTGATGTGGAGGTCAGTGGACCATCCAGGGAAGCTCATCTTCTCCCCCGACCTCAGCTTGAGCAGGTAACACTTCTCGAGTCCAAATAGTGGATGTTGCATGCACTAGTTTCATCAACTCCATTGTTTTTAGTGACAATAACTAGAATCATTAAAAAATACATATGATCAATTTACTCTTATGCTTTATATTTTAATCGACTATATCTGAAACAAAGTTAGTTTACTATCCAATATCATTTAGTTGACTAAAACTAGACTGTAATTGAAGTAGTTCTGATGACTAAATTTGGACTAAAACCGAGTTGTATTTTAGTGAAAAGAATATGACTAATGCTGCGTTCACAACGGATGCGTCACGAAATGTTCGTGCGACCAGGTTACATACACAGTCAATGAATAGATGTGTCCCAGATGCGAAATCTTTCCTCTGCGAAAAGCCAATCAGACGACGTCAGGCCGTCAACACAAACACTGGTCTGTTCAGTCATTCAACCATGGAGTAGAAGCTGTGTGTGACCACCTGGAGCTGTATGACACGGCCTTTATAACCGGGACCAGACTAGGAAGGATTTGGCGTGGAGGAGAATCAACGAGGAGGTGGTAGTAGCAGGTAAAAGTTCTCTCTGTAGTCTTCATCTATGAAAGTCATCACTGAGCTAGGATAACATTAGTCGCTAATCACACCTGCTTTTTTCACTGGTGGTTTATGTTTATGAGAGGAGAAAAAGGAGCCCAGCTCCTCGCTTCAGCAGGCAGTGAAACTCACCGAGTTAGATGTGTCGCTGGTGCTTCGCTTCAAACGTGCATGTGAAACGATTGGGGACATTTTTTTGATCCTGCGGAACGTTTTGTGTGGCAGACGCGTCCGGTGCCGCAGAATACGCATTCGGTGTGAACGCAGCTTAAAACGAAATCAAAATCTGCACTAGTTGCATGTTCTCCTTGACTGTGCATTAGTTTTCCAGGTTAAAAAATGCATGTTGATAAATAACAAAAAAAAATGTGTATTATTTGTGTTATAATTGTGATTTCAGAGGATCACATGTTTCTTTCAAATTAGAAAAATAACTAAAAGTCTCGTCTTTTCACACAGTCGCCTCTTTGGAGGGAATAGAATATTGTTTTTGATTCTTTACATAGTGCAACATGTGAAGGACAAAGTAGCCGGCTGTTCCCAGCATGTCTGCCCACTCTTTGCTCCGACGGTAAATAAAAGTTACATGGAGCCATGAAAAACATGCAAACACAAACTGTGTTTTTTGTGCTCCTACGGCAGAGAGGAGGGAAGCTGTGTGCAGGGCTTTGTGGAGATCTTTGATATGCTGGTGGCTGCCACGTCCAGGGTGAGGGAGCTCAAGCTGCAGAGGGAGGAGTACGTCTGCCTCAAGGCCATGATCCTCCTCAACTCCAGTGAGTTAAACTGTGGGAGGACGGGACGCAGAACATTCTCTCTCTGTTTGGTCGGCTCTGAATAACTCACCAGTGCTGAAGCTCTAATGGGACTGTGTGCAGTTTGAATTCTTCTAAAGTTGTTTAAAGAGAAACTAAACTAAATTTTTGCTGATCTGCTACTGTCTTGAATATCCTAGAGTAGTGAAGACACGCCCAGTCACAACAGCCCCACCCCCGCCGCGCTGCACAGTTCCTCATGGAGCTGTCAATCAATGCTCACCGAGGGCTGTGAGAGTAGGAAACTAGTCCCTCCTCCCATCTTTCATAAGAGGGGCGGGGCCAACAGTGACAGTTAGTGACGTCACTGATACAAAAAGACGTCATTGATATAATCTCTGCCAGTTGCAAAATTTAATTGCAATAGCCGGCGTTCAACCCATAGAGGGCATTCATTCTGACATTTCACAGCTATAAACACTACATTTAAATACTTTAACCAGTGGTTCCCAACTTTTTTTGGGTCATGACCCCATTTTAATTTCACAAATATATAGTTCATAGATTATTCGTTTTTGGGTCATTTTTATTAAAGCTGGGGTTCTCGATTTATTTTCTTTAATTAAAAAAAAAATTCTTATTAGCATCATACAGGTATAGTATATTGTAAAAGTAATCATTTCTGAAAAAATCGTACGTCTGCTTTTCTGTCTGTCTTATAATTAAGTATTTTAGTTAATAAAACTCCGGAAGACAAAATCTTGGCGGTCACCTCCTTCTGATCCAATCACAGGATTTAGAGAAAGGAGGGGTGAGCAGAGCCCACAAAGGAGCCTCCTCATTGGCTGCCGCGATATATAGTGAAGCGTGTCCACGGTGTGAACTTGTTTTCAGTCATTAGTGGCTGTTTTCCTTCTAGAAGGTAATCTAATGTTCCATTTGCTGATATTTTGTGTGCATCCTTTTGCACAGCGACGTGTTTTACCAGTAGTGCACGTTCAGCTCTCGTACGCGATTTTGTGCACTTTCGTGAGAGGAGGAGACTGGGAGGGATTATCAGAGTGGGGGGCGGGATTTACGCTTCAAATTTCAGCCATGCCTCTCTGTCATGGTTCAAGAATCAGGTAGTGCAGCTTTAAAGCTGCTATCCGGAGTTTCTGAGAGAACGTCTTGATGTCCCGCCCTCAACAGCTCTACTTCCTCCCCTGCCGCTGCCAATCTACTAGAAGCCACGCCTCTACGTTTGTGCACACTCATTGCAAAACATAACAAAGTCGCATAACTACAAAAACTACAGATTTATTGTTAGAGTGCCATAACTTTTGATTAAAACATGTTTATTACCTGTCCATGAGAAATGTCGCCAAATTCTGGTTTTTCCTTTTAAAAGCAGCAAATCCCTCCACCTTTGAAAAGCAGCGCCGAGATAAATTCTGTCACGAGGACGTTTATCCACAAGCTTTTTGTACCTGGACTTCTCTTTTCTTTTTTAGTAGAAGCTTCATACATTGGCAATCGTGGGATGGGTAACTGGAGTCTGGGAGCGCTCCTCCATGATGCTATGCTGCTCAGTGATACATGTTCCCTTTACATTCACTTTGATTGACAGTGGCCCGCTGCAGGAAGTCGAAGCCTATTGGCTGGGCAAAGTCGGCACTTTCTTGCGTTTGTATAGGGGTCTATGGACGAAGGCGGGACTTATACACATTATGTATATGAATGACTACCGGCAGTACACCATAGTAAAAGACTAGTTAAGTATTCATTTGCATTTCAAAAGAATCATACGTGAACATAGATTTCTCAGAAACTCTGAATATCAGCTTTAAAGTGCATTACAAACACAGAGTAGCCAGGATTAGTGCACAAAGTGACAAGTGTGCCATTTTAGATATTTTCATACTGCATTTTATTTCAAGTTAAGGTATAGGATACAGTTATTTGATATTTATTGTGTGTGACGTTTATTTGAAAAATAATAATACTTCAAAAACATTTGAAAATAGATTGTTAATTCATTCTAGCTTATGTTTTTTTAACCAATTACTAGACATTCCAGGCGACCCCACTAAGGGTCTCGACCCCAAGGTTGAAAAACCTGACTTAGACTAAAATGTGAAGAGTGAGATTAGGATCATTAAGCTACATTACTTTATACCTATATTCATATATGTATTCAGCAGAAGAAGTTGTTTTAGGGTGTACTTTCCCTTTAAGAACAAACAGCAGAAGCAGAGTGAAGTGTAGTAGTTCTGCTGCTTCTGAACCCAACGTTGTGACTTCATTGTTCTTCGTTGCAGACATGTGCCTGAGCTCATCAGAGGGCAGCGAGGAGCCTCAGAGTCGCTCTAAGCTGTTGCATCTTTTAGACGACGTGACCGACGCTCTGGTGTGGGCCATCGCTAAAAGCAGCCTCACCTTTCGCCAGCAGTACACCCGCCTCGCCCACCTCCTCATGCTGCTCTCACATATCCGCCATGTCAGGTAAGTGGACGCCGCTTCTCACACCTGTGTGTTGAATGTGTAGATGGATTGTGAACAGATCCTGTACCTGTGATGGGACAGCGATTGCAAAGGGCTGGGAGATTTCCACTAGAAGTTAAGATGGGGAATTTTGGGATTATTCTGAAACTTTTCATTGGAATTATTTATTGGAATTAACCAGAAATTTTGAGCAATTTTAAAGAACTTTATCATATCCAAACAAATATTAGCATCTGTGCTGAATAAAACAATGAAAAAACACATTTCAACAGATTCAGTTGTAAAGTAGAACTTTACATCATACTGACTCCGAGGAGTCATCATTATGTATTGATGGCCCCTTCAAAATAAAATTGGAGGTTCTGCTCAGATGCCAATTAGATAATCCTTTCAGAATAAAAACTGATTCAATAAAAGTTGTTGAATGCCCCTTTAAAATAAAAGATGATCATGTCTTCAGTTCTGCTCAGATGCCAAATAGATTATCCTTTCAGAATAAAAACTGATTCTATAAAAGTTGTTAAATGCCCTTCAAAATAAATGATCATGTCTTAGGTTCTGCTCAGATGCCAACTAGATTATCCTTTCAGAATAAAAACTGATTCTATAAAAGTTGTTAAATGCCCTTCAAAATAAATGATCATGTCCTAGGTTGTACTCAGATGCCAAACAGATAATCCTTTCAGAACGAAAGACGATTCTGTGAAGTTTTCCTTTCAGAATAAAAGATCATAATGTCATAGGTTGTACTGAGATGCCAAATAGAGAATCTTTTCAGAATAAAAGTTGATTGTGCGAAGTCCGCTGAATTCCCCTTAAAAATAAAAGATGACCATGTCGTGGCACTAATATGCCAAATGCATATTGTTTTCTTTCAAAACAAAAGCTGGTTCTGTAAAGACGTCCTGTCCTACATGGATCCTCACTTGCTTTTTCTTCAGGAAATGCAAATAATCTATTTTCCATTATTTCACATGGAAAGTTTCCAACTTTGAAAATTCCAAGAATGTTTAAACCCTAAACAGGAGCACAGCCTGTGCTTTCCTATGGTGTTATATTTCTCGCTCAGGTTGTCCTTCTCTTGACCTCTACACTCACAGCCCAGCGTGTCGTTAAGCTATCAGAAAATCTAGAACCAAACTTTATTGGCAGATCTGAGCAAGCGTGCAGAATTCTAACCCTGTAGTTTCCTAATTAGCTCCTCAGTCTCACCTCTCCTCTTCATGCAGTAACAAAGGCATGGACCATCTCCACTGCATGAAAATGAAGAACATGGTGCCTTTGTATGACCTGCTGCTGGAGATGTTAGACGCCCACATCATGCACAGCTCTCGCCTGCCTCGCCGCTCTCCACAGCAGGAATCCACGGATCCAGAGGAAGGCTCCGCCCAGCCGCAGCGCTCAGGGGACAGACCCTCAAACACCTGGACTCCCAGTAGCTCCAGAGCAGAGGCTAGAGCAGATCCCCAGTAGTTTATCACACGTCCCACATGGAACATTACCATCAATCAGACACTGTCAGTGCTTGGTAAAGCCCTGATAGCTAACAGCCAGAGGTCTGCTGTAGTAAACGTAAAGAAAGCTGATGGAGACAAAAGATTTATCAGATAAATCCATAATGGTGCTCGAAAGTTAACACTGGTTTATCAACATAAATGTTTTTACTTCCTACTGGGATTAGTCTGTGAAAACAGTATTTTATGCATCCATGTACGGCAGTGGTTCTCAACCTTGGGTTTTTTTTCAAGAAACTAAGAATATTTTTTGAACAATTTGAGCCCATTTGTGCTTATATTTACCCTTTTTATGCAACTACACCAAACTTTCCATATTTTAACCTTTTTTCATTACGTTTTTTTACCAAGACGTTTTTGGCACTTATGAATCCCTTCCACCACTTTTTTAATCTTTAAGATGACTATACACTATAGCCCAAATAATAATAAACTTCCTGGATAACAGTGGATAATAATCAGATAAATAAATAAATATATGTGGTTATCACAGATTCATAGAACAATGGACCATCGTTTTGCTGAATTTATGGATGGGCCCCTTTATTCCGCCGAGACAGCCCTGATCAAAACTAACTTTCAAACTTTTCACATCTTTTTTTTCAAACAAATTATCTTTGATTTATTGATCCATGAGGCCTAAACTTTGTTTTTATCTGATCATGTTTTATCATCTCCAGCAGCTTTAAATGCACTTAGTCAAACCATGACCTCAGCGTTTGACTCTAAACGTCTAATATTATTCAATGGTCTCAGTCCATGTGATTCAGAACATGACCTGTGATTGGTAGAGCAAACGCTGCTAAGGAGTGGACTTAAAAAAAACTGCAGAAATATGCAATAAAATCATAATATTATAGGTAATAGATGCTCATTGCTCACACATTTAAATGATGAATTATGCATTTGGTTAGCTTTGTTTAGGGTTGACGTGACCTACAAATGACCTCTGGTTGATCAAATATTTAACTACACCTTTTTGTTTTATTGTCAACACTTGTTCCTGAATGTATAAGGCCCTATTATTATTATTATTATTATTATTAATAAAGTAAATATTAGGAGTTTGGGGAGCTCAGAAATAAAACACATAGTCGTTTGACATTAGGCACATTTAAAAGTCTATAAAACAGTCGGCTATACAGCGATAATTAAGATAAACAAACAAACAAAATCAAATAAAATCCCTTCTGAAGGTTGTAGCGATGTTTGATCATCTTTCTTCATATTATTCACTGGTCCAGACTTTTCACCAGCTGCAGGTCTTTGGACTTCTGTGGGTTCTCTATGAAATCAATCTCATTATCATTTCAGGTGTTAACCATTTTTTAAAATCACGAATGTGTAAAACTCTGTAGTGTTCATCCAACTTTCAGAAAACAATGGATTAAAGGAAATTCATGTCTGATGATTTGACTTTCTCTCTGTTAATACCATGGAATAAAACTAAGTATTGTACTAAACCAGTGTGTTCTAAATTAGTAGAATTGAAATGACACAGTTTGCATGTTCTCTCCCATTATCCTTCATGTTGTGTGATTATCAGTGACCAGAGGTGTTGCTGAATCTGTTTCTTAAACCAGTGATTCTCAAACTTTTTCTGTTGCACCCCTTTTGAAGACCTAAACATTTTCAAACCACCCCCAACCCGACCCAATTTCAGCAAATTGGGTCAAAATCAAAACTTTATTTAAGAAAGCTAAAAACCATACTTCAAAACTCATAAAAATAACATAAAACATAGAACAGTATGACGACGTATTAGGGCCACTTTAAAATAAAATAAAAAAAAATCTGGGCATTACTAGATTAAAGTTGTAATATTATGAAAATAAAATTTAATGAGAATAAAGTCGTATCTTAATAACATCGTAATTTTATGAGATAAAAGTTGTAATATTTCAAGAATAAAGTTGTAATTCTATGAGAATACATATGAAATACAAACAGGATCTTGTCTGCATTTAGTGAGATTATACTTCTTTAGTTTCACACATGGTTAAATACTGAGCCTTTTGGCCCATCATCACTAAACTGTTATCAGTTTAAGACTTTAAAGCAACTTTGCAGATGTTTGCGTTTGTTCAGACAAAAGAACCAAAACACTGATGTGGAGTAAATGGCATCTTTAGTGGAGGAGGAAGTGGTTGGAAGCTTTATTATCATAAAATTACAACTTTATTCTCGTAAAATTGACTCTATTCTCAAAATATTAAAACTTTAATCTCGAAACATTACTTTATCATGAAATTACAACTTTATTCTCATAAAATGATGACTATTCTCAAAATATTACGACTTTAATCGCAAAATGTTACGACTTTGTTATCATAAAATTACAACTTTATTCTCATAAAATTACAACTTTATTCTCATAAAATTATGACAATTCTCAAAATATTACAACTTTAATCTCGAAATATTACAACTTTATTCTTTACGACTGTATCCTCGAAATATTGTGATTTTAATCTCATACTGCTCAGATTCAGGTTATGGTGAACAGTTGTAGTTCACACTAAGGACAAAAAACCCGGTGATCAAAGAAAGGTGTGAAACAAGACATCTTTTTAAAACCAGAAGATCCATTTTGAACATAGGATTAAGACACAATATCTACAGTATAATCCTATGATCTCTTCACTTGACAGATAACTGGACAACAATGTACCTGAGTGGTCTGATTCCAGGGACCCTTTAATAAGCTACGACACAGGAAGAAGTTAATCAATCCACTGCACAGTATATTAAATCCCACACTCCCAACTAGTCAGTTTATAGGTGAAGAAACCTGTTGGATGAGCAGTGAAACGTCCTGAAGTGGTAAAAACATCCATTTACAAAGTCTTTGAGGGACACTTTATTGTTCAAACTATTTAGTATATTAAATCAATGACAGTTCCAACGTTCCAATACATAAATAACAAATTATTAAAGCATATACAAAAAACAACCTGCTAATAAATCTACAGGGTTTCAACAGTGCACCACAGCATTCTTTTCTACTGCAGACAACTATAAATATAAAGTTAGCATATAGAGGACATTTCTTATCATTAGCTGTGGTTTTTGTGGCGATGACTTTCAACCAAAACACACTAACAGTACGCAATACCAAAAGGACCACAGGAAGTGACACATACAGTAAATCTTATCATAGAGTTTAGGGACATAATTGTAATGAATGCTACATGCATTATACTATACCCTACATTTTATTCAAAAATCATGATGTAGTTTCCCCTCATCTTGGTTATTTTTCTATCCAGTGAACTCTGATAGCATCCTCCTTTAACTTAAATATTAAGTGAACAAATAATTTATGATTTATATTAAATTTTTTAGGATAAGTACCTCTGAAAAAAGGAAAAAGAAATTACCAGTTTGATCCAAAATTGTAAAAAGCGTGTCTTATATTTTGGCTCTCTCGTTAATTTATAATACACTATACAGATAACTTTAAAGGAAAAAGTGGTTCCCAACCACTGGACCGTGGGCCGTTAACGGTCCGTGCACCACTGGATGATGGGCGGCATCTTATTTTTAAAAATTTCCACTTTTGCTTCACTGGATTAGACTGATTGGAAATTAATGTCAGAAGTTGGGTGACCTAAAATATTTTGTTATGAATGAAATGTATAGAGATGAGATGTTCACACGCTAAAAAATGTACATTAAAATCTTTGTCAGTAATAACTAAATCCAAGTAAAAATGAAAACATGTTTCAGTGCGACAGTAAAAGGCAACACGTGTACAGGACGGTTTGGTGCAATCAGGTGGGCGGGGGTCCGTTGGTGTAACGCAGCATGGGGTAGAAGGAGCGAGCAAAGTTGTTGGTGACGGTGCAGTCGGGGTCGCTGTCTGACATGGGAATCATACAGGGGAGGAGCAGCAGGAGCAGTAGGAGGAGCTGCAGAGAGAACGCAGCGCGAAGAACCCGGGACAAGAAGGAGCGATCCCTCCTCTCTCTGAAAGGGAAACATGAAATACACATGAGTTCAGTCCATCTGCTGGAGAAGATGCTAATGTGAGAAAAACGTAGAAAACTGCTTCTCAACTCAACTTAAGTTTAAAGCAGAGCTAAGTAACTAGCGCTTAGCGCTCCCCCTAAAGGTCCCTTTTAGTTATGTCACTGTCGTAAAAACTACGGATCCCCCGCTGCCTGCCCCACCCCACAGCTACATGCGCACCTTTGCTCTCCCAAGACAGTAGCAGCCGATCATTGAAAAATCCTAATACAACAATGACTCTAAGGGTGCTTTCACACATATAGTCCCATGTGACCATGTGAACAGTATGAGAGAGAGACAAGTAAAATAAATGAATGATGTGGGAGTAATACGGAAGGGAGTGTGGAAATGTGTGTGATGTGTTTGTTTGTGTGGTGACAAAGCAGCTCTGAAAATGGATAGATAGATAGATAGATAGATAGATAGATAGATATTTGTGTGTGTGCTGCCTGATGGAGCGCTGTGTTGAGTGTGTGCGTGCCTGAGCTGTCACTACATGGAGTTGCTCCGTTTCTCAGAAAAAGGTCTTCTCTGCCCTTTTTTTTCTGGCTACACCATGATATAAGTTTGATAAAAGTGAATTTGTAGACAACTGTGTGCAACCACGGTGCTGGTCATAATTTAGCATTAGTTTGTATTGGGCTGCTGTAAAGCAGTACGTCTTGCCACCGCGTTGGAGGCAGGAAAGTTGCAAGTGCTGTTTTCTGGCCAGAGACAGCAGGGGGGGATGAAAGACCCCTAGTCACCCCATAAATACATGTATTACACTCACAGGGACTATGAGAAGGATTTATTAAGATGAAAAAGTTACTTAGTTCTGCTTTAAGTTCACAACAAGTTCCTGTGGCTTAAAAAGAAGCATAGTAAATAAGAGCCTCCACCAAGCACTAAATCTCTTCTTTCCCAGATTATGCCAGTTATCTAGATCAATGATCTTGATCATGGTACCAGGATCATTCACACTTTAAAGGCATGGAAGACATTTCTATCCCCATTGATAATGAAACAATAGGTCCAAATGTCTGGACACCTCCATTTATTTTAGCAAATCCCGATATGATCAGGATGAAACTTTGTGAAATAATTGAGTAACCAACCCAACATAACTGAGTCAAATTTCATAAAGATTGGTCAATTACGAACCGAGAGATGAATTTTTAAAATTTCACCAATTATGAGAGATAGGATTACATTTTTTTTTTTTTAAACGAATCCAGAATCAGTATATTGATCTTAAATCTCTCCTAAATTTAATGAGGTCTATCTTTTGTTAAAATGTTGTCAAAATCTGTTCAGTAATTTTGATATAATCCAACAAACAAACAAACGCTGTTAAAAACATAATCTTCTTTATCATATAATATAGTGTCAGTACTGTTTATGTTGTCACAAGTGTTAAATACATTTATGTATTTGTACTGGGAGTGTCACAACATTAGCTGCTGAAATGATACAATGTTTCTCAGAATAAAAGTTGAACAGTATATCAATTGGTTCTGAGAAATGTACTATTTTCCTGAAATATTCCACAGATAAGTTGCATGACTGAGAATGAGGCTGATTGAAATGTTGTTTCATTTTATATTGAATAAACTCAAGAAGTAAAACAAATGTATTGATTTGGGTGGCAGTTCATTAGAACATCACAGATTAGATGAGACCTTCTTCTTTCCTACATACCTCTGAGCAGAGGGAGCTTTCTTTGGATGTGTTTCCTGAGGAGAGGCTGCAGATGGACGCTCATTGTCCTAAAACATATGGAAAAGCAAAGCAAATACTCATGATAAAACTGAAGGCATATCACAATGTAAGTGTTAAAGGAAAAGCCCTTCATTGTTTTTTTTAATGCTCTGATGTAGGAGAATGTGAGATATCTACCAGTCGATGTGTCACTGTGTTCAGGTCCTGTTCCACCTGCTTCAGCAGCAGCTTCAGTCTACTTCCTGTCACATGGAGCTTCTCCTGGGCTTCCTCACTGTCCTCGGCTCCTTCCTCTGGGAGCAGCTGGGACCAGAGGGCCTGGAGCGAGGCCTGCTGAGCCTGTCTGCTCCTCAGCTCCTCCTGCAGACCCTGGAAACCACCAATAAGAGAGTTTAAATTTCCCATTGGACACAATGGAAGGGGGTCAATAGAGGATTACTATCCACTGATGGTCCACTTACAGTCAGGGTGTGTCTGTGTTGCTGCAGCGCTCTGGCAGTAGTGTGTGGGTGACTGATGTCCACAGCGTAGCGTCTGCTCTCTGCATGAGCCAACCACAACAGCAGACAGTGCAGGGTTTCATGAAACTCCTGTGGAAAGAAGAGTAGAAAGAGATCATTCATCAAAAGGAAGACAATCATTTCTCTCCTTTCTTTTCCTTCCTCACCTGGCAGCGCATCAGAGTCTTCCTCAGGCTGGTGTCCCAACGCTGGAGGCCGGTGCAGGCTCGGCTCCAGGATACGTTCACGTCCCGTAACCCTGGAGCTTCTTCTTCTCCACGAAGGTTCAGAGAGAGCATGACGGACTTGTAGTGAGCAAACGTCCTCTGCATCTCCTGCAAGAAAACAAATGTCTTCAGTAGAGGACAATACAATTGTAGATATCAACAATTGCTTTTTGACTAGTTAGCATTCCAAGCTAACAGATTCATGATGTCATTTTGATTAGCTGCTCTTTGAATTCATATCTGATTCCATTCTCACTATAGTCACAATATTATTTAATCATATCAACAATTCAATTTTCACTAAAGAAATTTGTCATTGTCGATATCTGTAACTTATATACAACTATAGTCAAAATGCAAAAATGACTTTCGTTAACATTCACTGGTAATTACAGTTACAGATATCTATAATTAAATTTCAACATGTTAGAATTCTAAGCCAACATATCCATCATGTATTTGTTGCACTTCGAATTAATAATATCTACAATTCTATTCTCACTATAATCACAATGTTCTCAACAATTTCATTCTCAGTAGTGAACATCGCCATTGTGGATGTTGTTGTTACTTTGTGCTTTACTTTTGAATTGTAGATATATTTACTTTAGATTTGTAGATATCTAAAATTCAGTTTGTACTGTATATTTGAACATGCTATAATAAATTGTGTTTATTGTAAGATGTATAAATGTATATATATATATAAATTAAAAGCTAGATTTTAAGCGTGAAAGAAAAATTTAACTCTGACAAGTCAAAATTAAAATACTGATATGTCAGTTTGGGATTTTAACTAGTAAGAATGTAGTTTCAGATACCTAGAATATAATTGCAATTACTAATAATTATATTCTTACTAGTAACAATTTTATTTGAGTTACTGTATCTCACAATTACTGATATCTAATTCAATTAATTAAAGATATCTGTAAATCGGTTTTGACGAGTTAAAATGTAACGACTACATGTGAACATATATTTGTAACATGTGAACATTGTTATTCAGATATCTTAAATTAGCATTTCAAACATATTGAAATTTAATTTCCACTGATGAAACATAAAATAAATTGAAACCACAAAGCCCTACTGATTAAATATTGCCTTAACGTGTACATGTATGATGGAAGTTTAATGTACTGTAGTTATAGGTTTGTATTTGTAGCCTTGAAATATAGAACAAAATGCGTAAACGATTATAAATTCTGTAGATCCAAAAGGCTTTAATGTAAAATAAAGAGAAACAACAAAAAGTGTTGAAAGTTGAATGTTTGCCATGGGACCAGGCAAACAGAACTTTCAAAATAAAGGACAGAAAGTCAACATTTTGGAATAAGTGAATATATGTTGGGGTTTACAATTTTCCAGGTTTCTTTCTTTTTTCTAATTTATGGCATAAACACTGCAGTAACTGAAGATGTGCAGATGGTTTAACCGTTCTGTTAACTCCCAGTTACCTTCAACTCTGTCGCACTGGCCTCTATTTCCTCTATACTGGCCACAGGCTCAGGCTGCTGACGGCGGTCCAGCTCTGGGATCGTCTTCTCTAACCACGAGGAGATCTCGATCAGGTCAGATGTCACATGTGGAGCATCCTGGCTGTGCCTGGACTGAGCTTGAAGGAGCTCCCAGCGCGCAATGACACCTGGAAGTCACAAACGTCACACGCAATCACTTTGTTGCTCATCCCGGATGAAACAAGTGTTTAGTGACTGGTTGTTAGAGGTGGCAAAAGTACTAGTCTTCAGTACTCATGTAAAAGTATAGATACTTCAATAAAAAATGATTCTGGTAAAAGTATTGAAGTTGCTCTCTTACTTGAGTAAAAGTAAAAAAGTACAAGCTACTAAATTTACTTAAGTAAAAAATAAAAACAAGTCCCTTCAATAATAAGACAAATTCCATATATTTAATTTTTTTAAGAATTTGTAGAAAACTGGCACATGGAAACAAGTAAAATCTGTTACCTTTGAACACCTGGAGAATTTAGCACTCATTATAAATACAATTCCTCAATAAAATATATCAAAAAAATGCAAATGTTCAAATAAAACCAGAATTTAATATTTTTAAAAACTTGTAACTATTTGCGTCTTTTTACATGTCAAATTGTTACAGCTCTTACATGATTTCTCTGATTTCCTTCATTATTTAGGTTTTTGTAGTGCTTTTCTCCACATTTTATTAAATATTATTTTACTTATTACTATGGACAACACATGTGTGTTAGAGCTACTTCTGATGTGTATTAGGCTGTTACAGTGAGCTCCTTGTTGTGCATCGGAGCAGCCACAGCCGGTAGTCTGCTGCACTGTTTACATACGAGACGCAACAGAGATCACACTGCACGACACGAGTGAGAAGGAGAGAGAGTAGAGTCTGGAAGGACACTGAAGTAATTTAGAGAAGCAAAATCAGCTCGAGAAGTGTGCGTCGTGGAGCCACCGGCACAGCCACTTGCACAACTACAAGTGCCTGAGGTGAACTTTAAAGGTACAGTCCATGATGGGCGACCGTGGCTCAGGTGGTAGTGGGTCGTCTTCTGATCGAGAGGTTGGGGGTTCGATCCCAGTACCTGACTATGTGTCGAAGTGTCCTTGGGCAAGACACTGAACCCAAAGTTGCTCCCAGTGGTCGACTAGCGCCTTGCATGGCAGTCCTGTCCCACTGGTGTGTGAATGTGAGAGTGAATGGGTGAATGCGCTGATATGTAAAGCTTTGAGACTGCTTCAGTGTGGTGATATAGCGCTATATAAAATCAAGTCCATTTACCGTTTCAGATTCCTCTCTCCCCCTCCCTGCCCGCTGCTCTCTTGCCCTGCCTCCAAACTTTTCAAAGTCCCTCCTTCAGAGGGGCTAACAAGCTAACGTTAGTCTGACAGCAACATCACAGTAATATAACATGCTCTGTTAAAAACGTATTACTGCAGCGCTTCTCTTTGTGCACACACCTCAGCAGCAGCAGAAACAACACAGTGTCACTATCAGCAGTACACACGGAGGCTGCTGCGCACACGTGAAGAAAAACACATGCACTACAGAGTTCTAGTGTAACAATTTCAAGCAGAAAAGTTGCTAATGTCATGTTCTACTCCTCCAGATCATACACTGTAAAAAAGACGGTGCTCTAGCTCTGGGAAACACAATCTGATTGGTCCTTTTTGCTCGGTCGCGGTGCATTGTGGCAATCTGCCAAAGGCTGCAGGAGCAGCAGGGGGGACTCAATGAGTCTGTTTTTTTCACACAAACTACTAGTTTCATGTAAGGCTGTCCTTACATAGTGACAGCTTTAGCAAATATGACAAAAAGTCACTTTTATAAGAGTTACAGACTGAACCTTTAAGTGGCTCTGACCCACCAGCCGAGGTTAGGGCTCTAAGGTTTATTGTATATTTTTATGGTTATTAGGAACCCCCTTCCTGGGGTCTGACAAAAAACCATTACATAAAAGATTATAGGATTATCAGACTCCAAAGTGAATAAATAACAGGAAAAAAAGACGCTACAAGTTAATAAAACATAGAATCAAATCCAAATAAACCAGATTCAAGAACATGAACTTTTGTTCTCCGAGGCTTATTTATGGTTTAGTTTTTTCTACACTGGCTCTTACATTTATTTATTGGTCTAATTTTGCCTTAAATCCAAAATCTGCTTCCTTGCCAACTTCATTCACCAGTTCATACAGAGCAATGTAACAAATCCGAGGAAAAACCACAAGGTTCTTTATTGTCGATTTGATCCATTTTACCACATTACATAAATTTAATAGAAGTCACTGACGTTCGCTGAGGAATGTAGTCTGTGCTACTAAAGCGATTAGAACAGAGCTCATTCAACATTTCAAACACTTTAAACTGACCAACAAAGCAATAAATGAACATGACCAGCTGCAGCTCTATCTACATTGGCAGATAGAGATGGTCATTCCAGCCAAAAAAAAAAAAAAAAAGTCCAAAACAATAAAAATGTCCCCTACACCACCTCCATATGAGACTCTGAACTCAACCTGGCAACACTTTATTTTCTTCTGTTGTTACTTTTATCACTTGCTTTGAACTTGTCTTTCCTCTTTGTAAAGGGAAATTAGGACTTATTTATTGTTAATAGGTTTATTTTATTTAGTGCCATTTTTTCAGACCGCTGAAGTCAAACAAGTTGAAGTTTGTGTCCCTGAAGGCAGTGTTGCTAGCATCAGCTCAGCATGTCAGTGACATCCATGCACTGTCAGTGCGCTCAGTTTTTCCCGGGCGATGTGAGGATGGTGCTGAAGCCCAACCTGGCGTTTGTACCAAATGTGTTGGATTCAAGTTTCTTATTGACCTCAAGGCCTTCTCTGCCTCTCAGGGTGAGCAGCGGCCTCATTTGTTGTGTCCGGTCCACGCTGTACGCGCTTAGGTGGATATGACAGGGAGCTTCAGGATGAGCGACCAGCTCTTCTTCTCCTGGGCTCCGCACCATAAAGGGGAGCCTGTTACTAAGTAACGTCTGTCACACTGGATGGTGGAGGCGATTACTTTGGCTTATATGAATGAGGGTCTGCAGCCACCTGTTGGCTTGCGTGCAAATTCGACTTGGGGTTTAGCCACATCCTGGGCCTTGTTCAGGGGAGCGTCTGTTCAGGTTATTTGTGCGGCAGATATGTCTGCTCCGTGTGTGGCACAGGCGGTTCTCCTGTCCTGACTGTAACAGTGCTTGCCCTGCGTGCTGGTATAGTGCGCGATAAGCTTGTCTCACCAGACAGCCCTTCTTGCTGAATGAGTGAGTGAGCGGTTTGCTTATTTGAATGGCGCTGTATTCTCTACCCACTCTACTTATAGTAGGTGGGACTACCTGTTTAGATTAATACATTTCACCAGCCAATCAGGTTTGGTGTAATGAGATAGGGTTTCTGAGATATGACACGGAGGCTTATATCCCATAGTGAGACATCTCACTCATATTACTCAGAGAACTGGGGTTATGTGAATAACCTATAGTTAAAAAAAAAAAAGAATGTATTTGTTTATTTAGTTATTTTTAGCCATCTCTCCATGTTAAGTTCAGGCATCTTCTTCTGTCTCTTCTTCTTTGTATAACTGTGCTTACATCATCTTCTTTGTTTGCGTGTTACAGTCGCTTAATTTCAAGCGTTGACATGAACCTTGCAAGTTAACGAGTTTTCCCACAACACCTTCTGCAAATATTTCACAATGACTACACAATTAATTACCCTTGTGAAACAGATGGAAGCAGAGAACCATTTATAGTTTAGGAAAAGATCTCAGTCACATTTGAATAAAATAAAGCTATTTCTATAAATGTCACTGGATCTTTTTTTATGCTCTGTATTCGGCCACTGAACTAAATTGAGATTGAAACCCCTGGCCTAAATAAATTCAGCAAACAATGTTTTTACTCTGGTCACTAGTATCTAGTCCCCTTTTAACATGCGCTCCTTCTACAGTAAATTTTCAAGCAGTTCTGCATCTCACATGGTCGTCACATTAATGATGCAGTGAATACCATTTACATATGAAATGCTTATTTAATCAATCCTATCTTTTTACACAGCTTTGATGCAATCAAGCTCCATTTACTAGATTCACTTGTGATCAAACATCATTTTCAGATCTCAACAAACTCAAACTCCTGCTATCCACTCAGTAAGGTTAGGATGGGGGCGTTTATTCTTAAAGACTGGCCATAGAGCTTAATGCACTGCACTGGGGACATAAGTGTAGGATTAGGATTAGGGTCAGGGCTCCCACCTGACTGCTTCTCTGATGAGGTCAGACCCGTCAGGCCGAACTCCTCTGGTTCCTCCTCATCGTCCAGCATCAGCGACACTCTCTTGATGTTCTCGATGCTGCCGCTGCACTTAGACATGAGACGCAGCTGGAGAACAGACAAAGAAACATGAAACCAGAGCGTGCAGCAGTAAAAAGAGCAGGATGAAGCAGACACATACATAACCCTGCTTTAAAGGGGTGCTGGTGAGTGTGTGCGAGGCATCAGTGGAATCCTCTGTGTCTCCTGCTGGACGCCATCGCTGAGACACCATTGACCTGCTTGGAGCTAAGACATGAACCCAAAATTACAAAAATAATTAAACACAAGGTCATTTACACATCAAATGAAAACAAATGTAATTATTTAGTGTAAAGTGTTTCCGAGCAGAGTTGACGGAGCATTTTTTGTGATTTATGTTTCAACTCCAGTGCACTTTGCATTAAAGATGTTTTATGTTTTGATGAGAACATTTTTTATTTGACTATTTAATATATGAGTGGTGTAAAGTTAAAAATAGTATAATTAAATTTTTTATTGTGTATTGTTGGAATGTCAGTGCTAAATAAATATTTTTTTTCATATTTTTCATTGACTTGTTCCTTGAAGCATTAATATTCATTTATACAATTGCAATGTTTTAATTTTAGTGAGGTTCGTACACATGCAAATGCAATGAGACTAATAATTTGGATAATAATTTATTTCAGTGTTTGTTTCAGTTTTTGGCCTTGGTTTTCTCATTTTTGGTTTTGGCCAATAATTTTCATTTTTGGTGCATCCCTATAATTACTGCAATAATTCTATTCTATTATTCTATTCTAATTTGTGAATTGAGGCATGAGTTCATGTTCTTTGCGGGACATTGAAAAAGAAAAACAATATAGAGCACCACGCAGAGATGTTGGACAATGGAAAATCAAAGCCCCCTTATGCCAGTAGGGGGCACCAAGGCTGAGTCCTTTCTTAAAAATATTCAACAATGCCTACATGTAATGTTTAAGTTGTGATTACAACCCATAGTCATTCATAGCTGTGGATAAACGTACCTGACAGTGCACTGAAATATCTCCCTTCCTCTTCGTCTTCCTCCGCCTCCTCGTCATCCTCATGTGACGATGACCCGCCCACGTCTCCAGTGTGATCCCACTCTAAGGGCAGCGAGTCCACACTCACCGGTGTCTCTCGTCCAGATCGCTCCAGAGGTGAGGTCAGCAGGTGAGTGGGTGTGGCCGGTAGACTTCCAAAGCTCCGCCCAAGCAGCGGGCGGCCAATCAGTTCCAAGCTGGATTCCAGGGAAAAGTTGGCCCCTGACAGCTCCGATTCATTGATAATCTTTGGAAAATATATTATTTTGAGAGTCATTGTGGGTTTTTATCACTTTCATTTGTTGTCTTACTATTTGAAAAGCAGGTGATTTGACATGTCAAATTTATTAGATTTAGACAATTAGGATTTACAGGTTGATTCCTTTTCTTCGCATGTCAAACCGATCAATTGAAGCTATCTTTGTCCTTTTGGTAGATGTTTTATTAGAAATGCTGAGTGTGCATACAGCAGTTTGACCATAGGAGAGAGAATGTGAAGTAATTCATGACGTAAAACTGAGGGGGATTGGCTCACAGTGGGCTGACTGAGGCGCTGGTGGAAGCGGACCAGCCTGCTGAAAACCTCCTGGCAGTAAGAGTGAAGCTCCTCCAGCTCGTCCTCTATCAGCGCCGCATCCTGTGGCGAGCTCTTCTGGATGAGACCCTCTCCAAACACGATCAGACCATCAATGCGCTCAGTGTTCAGGGCGATCTCCTTCTGGAAACTCTGCAGGGCGAGGGTTGGATAAACAGAAACCAGTCAGAACTGGAAGAAATGCCCAGAAACACTCAACTAACAAAAGTGGAATGCTGTTTTTTATTATAATTATTAAATCATAGCGACTGTGTGTTTGAGCTGAGCTCACTTTGAGCTGATCTATCTTTTGATGGACGTCGCTCTCGGAGAAGTGCTCGACGTTGGTGAGCTGCAGGTCCAGCTCTGTCAGCCACACCAGCAAGCTTTCCCTGGTGCCTTCGAAATCTTCTCTCTGGCTTGTAAAATGCTGTCAGGAAATGAGAGATGCATTCAATGAAAAGATAAGTCAGCTGTTAGTGGTCTTCCCTGATGGGAAGTTTGGATCCAGTAGCTTAACGCCATAAACCCCAAACCAACAGAAGTCTTTGTGGTGTGTGGACCCTAACAACAGACTGATGTAAACAACCAAACTAATGTGTTGATTTAGATGTGTTTGGTACAAACATGAGAAAAGCATAGTCTCGGCATTTGTCTTGTGCCTGTAATATTCTCTACCTTAAGCCTGCGAATGATAGAGGCCACTCTGCGGTGCAGCAAGTCCCAACGCCGATTTCCCTCGTGCACCATGGCTTTGAGCTTGCTGGCTCGGTCAGTGCGGTTCTCTCGGGCCAGTCGGCGATACTGGTTGTTGACCAGTTCCAGTTGGGTCAGCCGCTCATTAACCTGCCTTTGGAAACCCTGCAGTGTGTAGAGAATAAAAAAGATTAAGAGTAAAGTTGGAAACACACCACTGGTAAACTATAATATCAACACTACAATATTCCTTCATTTGGAAACACGTCAACTATCTAAAAACATGTGTAAAAAATGTGAAAATAAGGCAATAAAACTTCAACAGGTAATGGATTTTCTTCATGATCTTCAGCTTCACTTCACATCACTGAGTGGGATGATGAAGTCTTCCTCCACAATCCCACGTCCATTAGGAGTTTATGAATTATTAAGTTTTATAGGGATCATAAAGCTAAGCTGCGTAATGCCGCCTATACCAATGCACAGGGACCTGTAAACAACCAGGGGGCCCCAAAGAGGAGTCAGAGCAGAGCCGTAGATAGAGATCTACCCAAGTTAAGAACTACTGCAAGTTAGGATCTACTACAAAATCAGGAACTACTACAAGTTGAGCTCTACTAGAAGTTAGACATAAACAAGTTAATATCTTCTACAAGTTAAGATCTAGTTAGATCTAATCAAGTTTATATTAAGATCCACTACAAGACTAGATCTAGTACAAGCTAAGATCCACTTCAAGTTAAGATCTACTAGATTTTCTAGATAATAGAAGTTCCTATCTACTAGAAGTTAAGAACTACTACTAGTTAGGATCTTACTACAAAATCAGAATCTAATACAAGTTGAGCTCTACGAGAAGTTAGATGTAAACATGTTAACATCTTCTATAAGTTAATATCTACTGAAAGTTAAGATCTAGTTAGACCTAATCAAGTTTATATTAACTCCAAGTTAAGATATAATATAAGACTTGGTCTATTACAATTTCAAACCTATTAGACGTTAAGATCTATCACAGGTTCAATATTCTAGATAATATCTAGTTAGATCTAATCAAGTTCATATTAACTCCATTAAGATCTACTACAAGATTTGGTCTATTACAAGACTAGATCTATTAGAAGTTCAGTTTTACTTCAAGTTAAGATCTAGTGTAAGTTAGATATTCTAGTTAAAATCTACTAATGAACCATTTAACGGCTTAGGAATTCCTTTATAGCGTTTCATCAGGCCCACACAAAGCACGAAATGGTTGTGTCTTAAAGCGTAGGAACACCTGTATCTTTGATATAAAGTCTCGACAAATGGGTCGATCCATGGTAAATGATTACAAAAGGAAAACTTAACAAAAACTTAAATCTTTGATTTTGCACCGTCTGTGTTTTCTCTACACTGTTTTTTTGCTGTAAATTTGGACAAAAACTTCACAACTGACCTCAAACCTTTTGAGCTCCTCCTTGGCGACAGTAAAAAGGACGTCGGCAGAGTTGGGGTTGGCAGCGGTTCTCTCAGCCATCTTAAGCCAATCCTCAAAGCGGGAGTAGTCATTGAGGAATTTGCACCACAGCGTCCACGTCTCCTCAATTCTGAAAAGAAGACCTCATGTTGGACTCACACCAGCGGCAGTAAAAGCATCCGAGGCATGGAAAAGGTTATGTGAGGGAATGGAGGAATATTTATGCATTGAACCACATCGGAGCTATTCCTCGCAGAAGAAAGCACTGAGGGTTTACGAGCTGAGGAATGTCTGGGAGCCGTAAAACTCAATGAGGCCCGTGGAGGAATGCAATGTGTTTACGAACTTTTTCATGACCGTTTTTAACAGTTCATCAGATGACTTAGTAGAAACTTAAAGAGGATTTTTTTTTTTATGGCAACCTCCTTAAGTGACATTACTTTATTGGGTGACTAAAGGTGTGCTCTGATCTAGTTTCAAACCTTAGCCTTCTGTCTAGGGCCATAGCACAGATGGTCCTCCAGCGCTGGTCCAGGCTTTGGCTCGTCTCCTGCAGCGAGTCGCTCTCTGCTTCAGGGCCACTGGCAGCATCTTCATCCCGCAGCAAGACATCACACAAACTGAGGACCGACGCCACTCCTTCAGTGTGCTGCTCAATATCCCTCTGCAGCTCCTGCACAGGCATCAAGTACAGCCGTCACACTCAGCTCAAACGGATCCACTTGGTAGCAAACATCCTTCCACAGGCAATATGAGAGCTCCTCTCCCAAAATTAAACAAAGGACAGATGTGAATTATTGATGAAGAGTAAAGAGGGAGTGACAGAGCAACAATAGGAAGTACACTGTACCTGCTGCTCAGCCAGCCTCTTCTGGATCTCCTGTTGGTTGCAGACGCTGTAGGTGATTGGTCTGGAGAGCTCAGCCTCGATACGAGAAAGCCACGAGCGCAAGTTGCTCATGTTTTTATCCAGCTGCTGAACTGTTACCAGAGTCTCCTTCAGCTTCTTCACCCTGAGAACCCAAAGTCAGGCTCCATCAGCTACTGTACAGTCAAATACACACACTGAACACTAGCACCAAAAGATGAAACACACAACAGCTCTTAGACATGCAATCCAACCTGCTGAAGGGACTGAGCTCATATTTAGAAGAAGAAGAAGAAGAAGAAGAAGAAGAAGAAGAAGAAGAAGAAGAAGAAGAAGAAGAAGAAGAAGAAGAAGAAGAAGAAGAAGAAGAAGAAGAAGAAGAAGAAGAAGAAGAAGAAGAAGAAGAAGAAGAAGAAGAAGAAGAAGAAGAAGAAGAAGAAGAAGAGAAGAAGAAGAAGAAGAAAAGAAGAAGAAGAAAAGGGAAGGAACGAAAAGAAGAAGACACGAAGAAGAGAAAAGAAGAAGAAACACGAAGAAGAAAGAAGAATAAAGAAAGAAAGAAACAAGGATGGACAGAGTGGGAAGAAAAGTTAAAAAAAAAAAAAACAGAGAAGGATAGAAAGGAAAGATGGAAGGAAAGAAAGAAAAAAATAATGAAGGGTGGAAAGATTGTAAGTAAGAAAGAAGGAAAGGAGGAGAGAAGGAATTAAAGTAGGAATTTAAAAAAATGAAAGAAAGAAAGAAAGAATGAAATAAATAAGGAAGGAAAGAAAGAAAGGAGGAAAGAGAGAAGGAAAGAATAAATGAAATAAAGGAAATAAATAAATAAATAAATAAATAAGCAAGGTAGGAAATAAATAATTAAAGATTTGCAGGAAAGAAGGAAATAAATAAGAAAGGAAAGAAGTAAAGAATTTTCAGGGGATATTGTCATACAACCTACTCAGGTGTCTTTTACAAGAGTTTTGTATTATCACCGTGGCAACGGGCCTCTATTGAACACACACCCACGGCACAACACTTCGTCACAGCAACGAGCAGCGCCACAAATGCTCTCCTCCAATTCTTAAAAAGCCTGAAGTGTGCCCCATTTAGAAAGATGGAGTTCATTTCCAATTTGATCCGTCCTCTGTGTGGCCTGAGCCGAGGCTCCATAACCTCAAACAATGAGCTGCACACAAACAGCTGCTGGTGGAGGCGCCAGGCTCAGTGTGCAGGACGCATCATCAGCCCATGCACACAATATGGGTCTATATATTACATATAGTCTATAAAAGTATGATGCTTTTGATATAAAATAGCTCTTTATCTTATACATAGTGGGAAACTTTAGGAATCTATCATTTTGTATAAACCTAGATAAAGCACATTGGATGTGTACACACTGGTACTTCTTATGAGTTCATTTTCAGTGTGACTGCCCACATTTTGAAATCTAAGATCTTAGGCTACTTTGCTGAAATGAAGCAGCTTTCAAAGGATTTACTTTGAGCTCAATCCACATCATACAGTGATTATAACTCAACGCCTGCCTTAGTTTGAATAGTTTATCATGTTTTCCACTTCTTAGACTTCTTGTTGGTTGAAACTAACACTTTCACATTTCCTGCACTCAAATTTAAAATAAATTTAACAGGAATGTCTTTGGTTGCTATTTCTGGCATTAACAATTGATATTAAACAATGATCCACAACCATCACGTTTCTAAGGTTAGGGTTTTTAGTGAGGCTTTCATTTTTGTTTTACAATGGAAAGTAAATGAGGAGCAACTTAATGTACCACAATGTATCACGTGCTGATTTGTTTTTCAAGCTACAGAACGTTTCCAGCCTTCAGTCGAAGGTGGGGCCTGTACAGTAAAGTTTATTGTCCCGCATAGTGGGAGTCTGTATGTGTTGTCCATGTCGCTTCATGTTTATGGCCATGTAATCTAGACATAAAGCCTCCAGTGTAAATTCTGTCCAGAAGACACTCTCGGCCGCTGAAGATACAAGCGTCATGGTCAACTAATGAGTCTCTTTCGCCCTTTCACTCTCTCTCCACCTCTGACAGGCAAACAAAAGCCAGCAGCTTCACGCGGAGGCCAAACAAAGGCACAAAACCCGGTCAGGGGGATCATTCAGGAAAAGAACAAGAGGAGACTCATAGCTGGAGTGGGAGGAGGTGGAGGCTCGGAGAGGATATAAGGTAAGTGGACGGAGAAAACTACAGGAGGGCTCAAAGTTACATCAACCAACATTAACTCTTTTACTTCTTCACAGTATTTACACATTCACTAATTGGTTTTTCAAATTTCTATGACTTGATTTGGTTTTAATATAAATAATTATCATGTTTTGACTTTTTGGTCTGTGTTAGCAGATCAATAGTCAGCCAATGGAGTTAAAGTACAATTAATTGCGGTTGACTAGAACCACTGAGCTACACTAAAGCTAATGATGACTAAAACCAGTGTAAAACTATATTAATTTTTTTTCTGCACATGCTGTCAAAGGTCAACACAACAAGAAGTGCAATCATTATGAGACAGCAATGCATGTTTTGTTATTGCAATGAAATAAATTAATTTATTTTATTGCTTGATTGTGACCATCACCAGCCCTCCCTAAGGAAGGGTAAGAAACATTTTATTATAAGGAGGATATAAAAAGGGAGAGCAGTGTTACACCGAGGTGGAGGGGGAGGGGGAAGGGAGCAGGGAGCAGGGAGGAGAGACTGAAGGCAGGAAATAGAAAGGGTGGGGAAGAGTAGATTATTTTAAAGTGAGAGTGAGATGTGAAGTTGTATTAGAACATATTGTGCTTATTATGGGGCTAAGGAGCCCCAGGCCACCTTCCACGGCCGAGCATATATATATATATATATATATATATTAGTATATATTACTAAACTAGAAAGCAGACCTCTACCACTTCCATTGCATTGTCACCTAAATGTTAGATTCAGGATATTGATCCATTTCATCCCCAAAATCTAATCATTTAACAAATAATAAATATTACAATTGGGACAAAACTTTAACCTTTACTGCACACAGACTCACTTGTATCTTTAATCTCACTGTTTAGTGTTTGAAATCTTAATGATACCGATCAGTGGTCACTTAAAATGTGCAGAGGGGCTTTTTGAGTGGTCAGGAAGAAGAGATTAATAAACTAATAGATACCAACAAACACCGCCCCACCCCACCCTCCTTATAGAGTCACCCCGCTGACTGAGCTCATAAAGAGAGGGCTTGTCAGTGTAGACGTGAGGACATATGGCGCTGTCTGAGACTTAATCAACATTTTGTGGTGTCGGTGGGGGCAGGTTTGACGTTCTCTGCCTCAGGACTCTCCATCTGTTTGTGACGCTCCAGGTTGGACCTCTACTGTGTGTACATTACAGCTTATGTATGTCTGACAGCTGCAGAGCAGAGCTCACTAACAGCAGGTGGATGGAAACCCACTGCAGCTATACAGTGTAACTACACACATACAATTATAGCAGCAAGATGATGATGATGATATAAATTTCATGCAGTAGCAATTAATAATTACCCACACATGCATTACATGTACAGTATATGTGTTCATATTTCCTCCTCTATCTTTTTTCCACTCTATATATTATTATCATTATTACTTCTACTACCACCAAAACAAACTCCTTGTACTGTGAAAACTATACTTTGTAATAAAACTTTTTCTGATTCTGATTCTGACTCGCATATGTTTCATTTTAAAGCAGGTATTGTGCTCACCTTGAATAAATCACCATCTGTCTTTAACCTTTTACTAACACTCCTTAAAGGCAATGAGAATGTTTTACTTGTGCTGTCAAATATTTGATAAGTTTCTCTGTTCAGAAGTTATAAAAAGTAGAAAAAAATCGAGATAAAAGCTTTTTTTGGTATAAATTTTGGAAGATGCAAACAGATCAAGTTTATGGCTAAAGAAGAAAGTAGTGGCTCGTTTTAGGCAAAATGTAACAGGAGGATAAAAAATGTCTGTTCATTGGCACATTTGATAATTTAGCATAGCGTGAGTTCATTCAAGCCAGCCACACCTTAATCAACCAACAGCCCAGATTGGCTCCCTATTGGCCAAAGCATACAGGATGCACTATTTATACTGTGACAGCTGCCTCTTACCTCAACAAGCATCTCGCACCCACCTCCACCCCAACTACTCTTGAACTCTTCCAGGTCAGTATGTATCCAATTAACTGGGTGCCATTTCATTTTCATTAACATCTGCTCTGCTCTGTTCCAGGGGGTTTCTGCTAACCGCTCTCCTTGCTTTAGCCTTTAGCTAGGACACATGGAAGGTCAGGGAGGAGTGCGCTCCTGGCCTACGGCTTTCCACGTAAGCACGCGGACATGGCAAGGAGGTCCCAGAACAGACCCATACCGCCAAACATAAGATTGCATGTACATCAACGTAAAGCGCTTGAAGGCACTATATAAAATTCAATGCATTACTATTGTAAAGAAATCATTTATTTTGACTAAAGTGGTCCTGACTGAATTATTATTGGCTCTAGAGGGAATCACAGATCAATCAAAGTTGAACACTTCAGTGAACTGGATCTTTTCTTAGAGGTTACGAGACTCGGTGTGACCTCAGACAGTGAGGGGTTAACTAAACAGCACATCGCTTCAACACTGAGCCGCATAGCTGCCCTCACCTGGATTCGATGTGGTGAAAGAGGCTGTGCCAGCGCTGGTTAACCTCCTGCAGGGACCCGTGCACCTGACTCTGCTTGGCCTCAGCGCTGGCCAGCAGCAGCTGCTCCCCGAGCTGCTTCAGGTGGCTTTTGTTCTCGCTGAACAAGTTGATTTCCTCCATGCAATCCTGTGGATCCAAAACAGCACATGCTGCACATTTAAACTCATAATGCATGTTTTTTTAAGGCTTTCTCCAATGAGTCTTCAGAATCTTTTGCTGATCAAAGTGTGCTTGTGTTCTTTGTGATGATCAAACAAATGTCCTACTCAGAGCCTCCAATTTATATACTTTATTATTATAAAGTGTATGCCCAGGGACCACATGTGGCACATGGTCCTTTTATGCACAAAAGAACAACAAAAACACACAACAGAAAAATACAGAACAACAACAAATATAAATAAAATGACTCATAATACATAAAACAACAACAAGATACCAAACGACAACATAAACACACAAAAACCCACACCAAATAAGAGACAAATACACAAAACAATGACAAAATGAACAGAATGAGAAAAAATACACAGAATTAATTTCAAAAACACACAAAACAAAAACACACAATAATCTTTGTTGTTTCCTGTATTAATGCTCAGATTGGTCATTATCCTAAATGCTGACATGAATTTGAATAAAATGGCCCTTCGATCAAACAATCACGTTTTTGTGGCCCCTAATGTGATGAAAGTTGCTAATGTTTATCTTAAAGGGATTCATTTGCATCATTTAAAATATTATTTTCATTTTAAATGATAATATTCATAGACAAACACTGTCCCTGTAAATATTTGATGTCTATTCTAACAGTTGTGGTAAAATCTCTATCGAAGCAGATGATATCCATCTCTTCCTGTTAAAAGGAAGTTTTTCCTCCTTCCCTTTGCCTTGTCTCTCATTCATAATGTTCCATCATTTATTTAAAGCAAAGGCTGATCAAGCAGCTCAGATCAAGGCAGTAATCATGTCAGTAAGGAAACAACAAAGCTTTTAGTGTCCTGTGTGGAGATCCTAATTTAAGTATGCCATCCATTTAACCTGTAGAACATTTATTTTTAAACTCTGAACATAAAATCTGTCAAAGGGAAAAAGCTTCCACTCCTCCTTTGTCCAACATAGAAGCTCCAATCAACCACCTGAAATTTCCCCACTCGTGTCACACTCACACTCATAATAAACACGGCTCCTCCTCCTGAATGATGATAAATGAGACGACTGTTCTGATTGAACACTGCATCACATTCCACTCCAGGCTAACATTGACTCAAAACAATGCAAATAATAATTTCTCACTTACGGCTGGAAATCACAGCTAAATATGGGCTTCAATTCAAGTTTTTATATCAGAATCAGAATCATGCATTTAATGATCCCAGGAGGAAATTACTTTTGTTACACTGGCTCTAAGCAAGAAATGACAACTAAAATGAAAAGAAACACTAACAAAATCATGATTAAAAGTAAACAAAAAGACAGAGACAATTAATATATTCATACTAGAATAGGAATAAGGATTAAATGCATGTGCAAATAGACATAAAAATACAATACAAATCCACAAGATTATTAGAAGAAGGTATATCATTAAGGTACATCACCACCTGGATTTATTGTTCCTTTATCATCATTACAAGATCTTGTCAAAAGATTTACGCATCTCTGAACAAAAATAAATGTTATTTAATTAAAACTTAAAGGGATCCTCCACTGTTTTTACAAATCTGGCCTAAAATCTTTGAAATGTCCTTTTATGGTCAAAATGCCAATTTAATCAGGAAAAGTTAAAGATATGAAAGAAGATAAAAACTGTTGTGATGAGAAAAATAATCTATGACTGTAGAGGGCAAAAGTTCCAACTCTACAGTTTGGTAGTAGACAATGGCCATGTTTACATGGAAGCTTTAATTCCTCTTTAATTCAGAATAAAACTTAATTCCTCTTTAAACTGACCTTGTAAACACTTCATTCCGAATGCAAATTTAATTCCAAATGAAACTTAAATCCAATTAGGTTGCTGGTTTATTCCAATTTTAATTCGATGACGCACTGGTGATGACATAGTCCAGGATAACCGTGAACACGAAGAAGAACACTTTAATTCTGAATAATTTAATTTGAAATAACTCATTCCAAATAAAAAAACATTATGTAACCGTAGCCAATGACGCAGAGAAGAAGAGCTCAGTAAGCAGCTGACGCTCTGGTTAGCGAGTAAATCACGGACTTTTGAAGACACACAAACCCTGAGAATAGAAGTCCTTTTGGGTGGGAGTACTTCAACAGTCGGTGATTCACATCGATATCTTTCACTTTTCCTGATTATTTATTGCAACCAAAAGCAGCACAATTTGGCATTTTGAACAAAAAAGCTTCTAAATAACCTAAAAAGCAGGTTGAATGCTTCACTCCAATATAAAACAATGGGATGTTTACAGGCAAATGTGGGTGTGTGACGTCTTCAATCGTGTGATTTGTAGATGGCGGAATACAGGTTTTAAAATGGTAAAGTAAATGGTAAACTTAAAAGTGAATGAAACAAATATGGTGCAAAATAATGCATTTTTGTTAGGCACAGATCTTCTAATGTGGACATTTCAAAGATTTTAGGCCACATTTGTAAAAACAGTGGAGGATCCTTTGTATAATATTAGTGTCACATTTGTATATACACTACCAGTCAAAGGTATGGACACACCTTTCCATTTGAATTCAAGGTAAAGGTGTGTCTAAACTTCATGAAGAGATCATGGTACTCACTCACACACTGTGCTACCTGACTGTTTAGCACCTGATTATATATCCAATTTTGTGTAAAATCTCTGATTAAAGCTGCAGCACGTACCTTCTTTAATTTCTCCACCATGTCCTCGATGCTCAGGTCTCCTCTGTGGCACACTTTGTTCTCCATCTGAGTCAGCCAGTCACAGAACTCTTTGTTCTTGTCATTGAAGATGGTCCAGGCGTTGAGGCGGTCTGCTATTTCTTGCTTGCGCAGAGAAACCTGGAAAAAGTCAAAGTGACATGGGTGTCATTTAAGCATTACTCTACAGGTAGTCTAATAAAAGATGGTTTAAAGAATCTATTAAAATTGGCATTTTTTTCATGGGACATTTGCACTGCACGCGTTATTGTGTTAGACACAGTGGTTAAAGTACACCTTAGACTTTTTTTGGCATTCTGTAAAATTTATTAAATTTAGCTTTTTTTATAAAAAAAATAAATAAATCAAAAAAATCCCAATACTTTTTTTGGGTGTTTGCTGCAATACACACTGCAGTGCAGCCATAGGTCCCCAAAGTAAATGCACAAAGTGTCACACAAAACAGAAAAATACACAAAACGACTCCAAAAACACACAAAAAGACAATAAAAACAGAATCAGTGAATACACAACATGAGGGTAAAATATACAACATGACAACAAAAATACACAAAATAATAAAAAAAAAAAACATACAAAATAAGAGAAAAAAATGGCAACAAAAAGACAAAATAAAAGATATATATAGAAAAAACAAAAACACACAAAAATTACTACAAATATACACACAACTCTTTGTAGTTTGTTTCCGGGATGTTCAGATTGATAATTTATCTAAATGTTGACATTGATGTTGATCAGAACAATACATTTGTGTGACATGCACTGCAATAATAGTTGCCTGTCTCTGCAGTAGTGCAACAAGAAAAGATTGTGACCCAAATATTTTCCAGAACAAAGCCTTTCTAAATGTGAGTGAAATGACCTAAAGCTGATGACTGAACAATTTAAAACCTCTACAGTGTAAAAAAAATTGTAATTACTGTAAATATCACTCTTTTATGCTAAGGTGACGTTATGGCTCAGAATAGGTTTATCTAATTTCCTCAGAGAGTCGGTGTAATTTAATAAAATGAACAAGTTTCATTTTCCTAATTACAGCTTAAAGCCATTAGACACGTCATTACACAGCTGAGAAGGGGGTCAATGATCATTTGGAGGTTAAGGGGCTTAGCATCTTTCCCTCAAGGCATCTTCCATTACTGTTCAAACTCATTATTTTTCACTCCAAAGAGCCCTGGTTTGGATATTAATGCAGCACCTCTGTCAGGCGGAGAGTTCAGGGTTCACTGTGTGCGACGGTCACCATGTGAGGACTTTGTGTTGAACCTGGAACAATAGAGCCTGTCCCCTGAATCCCCTGAGCCCAGCTAAGCCATCTGCTCCTCGGAGCCATTCCAGTGGCTTCCCCCACTTACAACCTGTTAACCGTGCAGTGAAGTGGCTCAAAAAGAAGCCATGATTAATCAAATACCTTAAAAAAGTCAACTTTGTGATATAGTCAATGTTTCATAATTCAAACTGCGTAAATCCTTTGAAAGCACGTAGAGATTTATTGCTTTGTGCTTTTTGATCATAAGTTTGGGATGAACTAAAACTAAACCAAAAAGCTGAAGAGAATAACGTGGGGTTCATTGATAAAACATCTTGACTATAACTGTGTGGAATAATGAACAAAAACAACAACTAACATAAACAGCCAGCGTAAGCTAGCCTGTTAGCTTATTCCTTGTTCATTTGACACTTCTTTCTGTTCACAGGTGATAGCTCTGATATTATGGTGAGTCTACTTGAAAAAAATGCAGAAAGTAAACATTTTGAGTCCTAGCAACTTATGCTAACTCTGGAGCAGGTGGAAGCATTGAATCTATCATCCAATGTGCACAAGTAGCTCCAAATCACTGCATAACACAACTAAATGTGTGCTAGTTTCTCAGGAACAAGAGTGCATTTGTGTTGTTGGCTCAGAGACTTAACTGCAGGAATTTGGAAAAAAGCACTTTCCCCATTGATGCAGCCTGTTGTGCTGCACAGATTTATTAGATTACACGACAAGCTCAGGGTGAGACTCACAGGAACTCTCATACTCAACAAACTGTTAGAATTCAACACTAATGTGGAACATTAATGAGGTTTTTGAAGAAGAAAAGAGTGCATTAGAGCTGATGATTTAGTAATCTAACAAACAGTGTGTGTGTGTCAAGGCAGAAGCTTTGTCTTTCTGAACACCACTGGCTGTAACTTTCCCTCCTTCTTGCCCCGTCCCTCCCCCAAACATCTGCCTCCACCTGCTTCCTCTCAGATCTCTACCAGCTGAAAACAGATGATTTCTTTTTTTTCAATATATTTATATTTTGATCATCCCTCCTTACCTTCATGCACAGCTCTTCCCATTGACAGTGGAGCTGCTCCAGTTGCTGCTCCAGAAGAGCCGAATCACTGGCTGCCACATACTGGGACAGGTCCGTCTTCATGGTGGCCACTTCTCTCAGTCCACTGGCCAAATGCTGCAGAAACACCTCGTTCTCCTGCATAACACATACACACACACGTGTGTGAAAACTTCAGCAATCAGTCGGACCCTCCATGCACAAGTTAGAGGCGTCTTTCCACCTCGATTGTGTCCCCTCTGACCGTCCAGATTAAAGTAACGGGTAGGGGACAGAGGGAGGGGAGAAGGGGTGATAAGGGGGAGGGGAGTGAAAGCATGGTGGCATTAAATACGAGAAAGGGGTTAAACAACATGGGGAGGGGTAGAAACTAGTGATTTTTCAAATGATTTGGACCATGAGGGGAACATGTAAAACCTGTACATTTAGGAAGAACATGCAAACTTTTCAGGCATTTTTCACCTTTTACCTTTTGTCAACACGTGTGAAACCTAACTTTAAAGATGAACTGATCATTTTGACCTTCTATATCCGAAAACAGAGAAACACTCAACATTTTGCCACATTATGACTTGGTTTTCTAAACCTTTTTCCTAAAAGATGAGAAAGTAAATCCGTGTAAATGTCTTAAATTGTTCTTTTTGTTTAGTGTTCATTCACGTACAACAAAAACTGCTCAAGGTTTCACTTAAACTCAGTGAATCACAGTGACATCACTCATTATCTGATGTTATACTTATCAATATGTTGTTCTGCAACACTTGTCCTGTGATTTAATCATTTAAGGCAGTGGCTATCCGTACGGTTGCCATATCAATATACAAACATTCGATCCATACGCAGCGCCACTCATTAGCCAGGTTAGGTCACGTGACTAAGACTATACCCAACTGTAAACCTAACCCTAACCCTAAAAATTGTTGCAATTAAGGGTCATAACCTAACCCTAACCTTAAACCTAACCATAACCCTTACCATAACCCTAAGACACTACGTACGTGTACTTCGTAAACGTACCAATAGCACCGGGAGTTGTCCGTACGGCAACCGTACAAATAGACACTTTCATCATTTAATCACCTGAATGAGAGCTTCATCTGTGTCCTGACGACCCACTGATTGGTTCAGCTGCAGCACGTCCAGGTCAGACATTATGTGGTTTATTCCATCCTGACACCGAGACCAAGTCTACACAAGCAGCGTGAAACAGAGATGAGAGAGTATGACTCAGGCGTGCATATCCAATAAATGTCTTCACACTAACACGACTGAGGACAGATAGAGAAGCTGAACATGCTGTTATCTCCCAGCTCATCTCTGTGTGTTTGTCTTTCTCTCTGTGTGATCTTTGACGTATTCACAGGGATTTCCTTTCTCCTGTTTGTATCCTGTTGCGCTTAAAGAGGTTACCACAACTTTCCCTGACCTCTGTGGTCACCCAAACACAAATGCTACGCAATTACACACAGGACCACACTGCAGACACACAACTGCAGGGATGATGGATCACATCATAGAATAAAAACACCATCAGCATCGTTTACTCTTTTCTGCACTGTAAGAAGACATTTGTTTATATGTTTTATCATTTTAAATGGAGCATGTTCACAGTAACACAGGCCTGCAGTGAAGGAATGAAGGCAAACACTCCAGTGACCAGCTGTCTGTGGGTGAGGATCACTGAGAGATTTGAGCTGCTCTTTGATCCTCATTGGCAGGAGATGAGTGCCAGAGCAGCACAGCAGCTATCCTGTGTGTGTGTGTGTGTGTGTGTGTGTGTGTGTGTGTGTGTGTGTGTGTGAGATCAGTGTCTTAAATATGGGTCACGCAAAGAAGACAATTCATAGTGGATTGTTCGGATCGCACGCACGCGCACACACACACACCACACACCCACACACAACACACACACACACACACACACACACACACACACACACACACACACACACACACACACACACACACACACACACACACACACACACACACACACACACACACACACACACACACACACACACACACACACACAGTTAATGTAGACTTTGCCACATTAAACATCCACATTATCAGACAGACGGATGGACGGACAAACGCTGGTGAAAACATTACCTTCTTGGCAAAGGTAACAACAACAAAATGACTACAACAATACTAATAAAATGGACAAATTTACTCATTCAAATACACAAAACAAGAGCACTCTTTGCCAGATACTGGCAGATATCTGGATCACTGATCCTGATCATGGTATTATGATCATTCACACTTTAAAGGCTTGGAAGGAATTGCTACCCACCTTAATAATGATACAGCAGGTCCAAATGTCTGAGCACCCCCATTTTTTTGAAAAATTGCGATGGATCTGATCCAAATGAAACTCGGGGTAAATGAAGAACCAACCCGACATATGTCAAGTTTCATAAAGATTGGTGAATTACCAACCGAGATATGGATTTCTGAGAATTTTTTAAATTGATCCAGAATCAGTTTATTGATCTGGATCACCTTCAAAATGTAATAGAATCTTCCTCTGTCTTTGGTTAAAATTTTGTCAAAATCCATTAAGCACTTTTGACAATCCTGAAAACTGTTCAACAAATAAATAAATAAATGAAAGAGCTTGTGCAGCGCAGACTTTCAAAAACGCCCAATTTCGTTCTCAGCTGTTTCGACATTTTGATAGAAGTCACAACCCGACATCAATCCAGGAAATTTGAAAGAAATCAAAACTTATTCAAACTGTATAGGAATTTCTGAAAGTCGTAAATGGGTTTTCCAATGTTAATTTCCCAAAATCGCTGAGTCAGCAATCTGGATCGGATTTGCATCCTGTTTGGTCAGATGTTGCATGTTATAGCCTTACATCGTCCTGCAAAATGTTGAACAAATCGATGAAGATCTGACGGAGATTCGAGTTGGAATTTTCCCCCATGCTAAAGATAGGGAATTTCGCAATTTTTGATATTTTTTGTGACCTTGATCTTGAACCTACGTTCACCAACATTGAACGGTCTCATCTGTGCCCAAAAAACAATTAACAGAAAAAAATTGAAGTGGATTTGTCAAAAATTTAGGACACTATCATGTACACAAACAGACACACAAACAAACATACAAACATGACCACCAATATACTTTCAAAATCCAGTTTTCAACAGTAATAAACGCCGCTAAAAATATGATCTCCTTGGTGGAGGCAATGACAGAAAAATAGAATACAACAACAAGTGCAACAAAAACACACTATAACATTATTTGTTTCCTGTATTAATGCTCAGATTGGTCATTATTCTAAATGTAAAGAGTAAAATGTTTTGGCCCCCAGTGTGATCAAAGCTGTCCATCTCTGCTTTAAACATTTGCATGTTAAAAATTACGTGATTTATTTTTAAATGTGAGGTTAAAATAACACCTGTTATTTAATTACAGAATGACTTATTTACAAAGAAAGAGGTATACTCTACACTGAAGCATTGATTTCATACATATATTAAAGTTAGGAAGGAGAACACAAACATGTTCCTGTATGACCACTGCACGTCGGGAGGGTTTTCTTGTGTTTGTTGGAGTGTCCCTGAGGTCTTACCTGCATGGTTGACCCAACCCTGTTTCTCCCTCTGCTCATCAGTGAGACAGTTCGTTCCCAGGCGTCCTCCAAGTCCTGAAGCTCTGACAGCAGTCCACATTGACTCTCTGTCGTGGTTTCAAACAAATGTTTGCCAACGTCCAAAGTTTGGTCGCACAGCGGAGCATGTAGAGCCAGAGATCTCTCCACGCTCTTTGGATCATGGCACGGGAGAATAAAAGTCTGTTGTTAGCATCATTTAAAAAATGGAAATAAATACATAGAAAAATGATAGCAGCAATTAAAGAATTTACATCGTAAAGTATCAGCAGGGCTATTAAAGGGGACATATCATGGTTTTAAATCCTTCCTTTTTACATATAAATCATACAGTTGTGGTCTATGTAAAGCGGAACTGCAATGCTTGGGTCTGAATTCCTCATTATTATAGCTCCACCCCTTTTCTACCCCTTTTCTGATGTGCTTCTGAGAGCAACTCGTTTTGGTGCGGTCTCTTTAAATGCAATTGAGACACTCCATACCCCGCCCCCTCTTCAGGTGACACTCGGTTCAACTCCACCCTGCTCGGCCATTTTTGTAGTTTGATAGAAGAGATACGGCTATGTAGCGGCGCAGAAAAAGTTTATTCACACGTTATTTACAAAATGTCAACAACGGAAGACTTGTCCATCCAGCCTTACATGTTCGAGCCAGGCGAGCGAGATGAAAATGAAGATGATGAACCTGCAGAACTCTAACAAGTGAGCTAACACAAGCACCGAGCTAACGCTAGCGCCGAGCTAACGCTAGCGCCAAGCTAACGTCACGAAATGCATTTTAATACAGTCTTTTCAAAGACAAAAACGGCAAAATGAAATGACTAAAACGAGCACACAGCGCTAACATATGAAGTCTGAAGACGGTGCAACTGCTAATGCTAACAAAACAATGACAGGGACGTCTTATCATCACACTTTTTAGCGTTATTTACAGCTTACCGAAGTGCTCTGTTCGTCGTCTCCAAAGATAGAAGGAATTGAACCCTCAATCAGACAAAGTCTTTCGGCAAATCCTTCTTTATACTGGTGGAGGTTGCTGAAGCAGTCATCCTTGAAGTGCTTCACGCACACAAAAATGACCTTACCCACAGATGTGGGTACATTTCTGTGAAAAATAAAACTCAACCAGGCACTTTGAAAAAGTTCTGATGCTGGGAGACGGTGTAATGAAGCGTGTGGGTTACTACATCCAACAACCGAACATTTTGACTTATCCTCTCGTAACTTCGGCATCCTTGAGCTTGGACTACAAAATAAAAGCGAGAAATAAAAATGGCGAATTGCTCGAAGTGTTGGACCTGGAGTTGATGTACTAATTTGGCAGTTCCGCTGCAAATACTGTGATGTAATAGTTCAAAAAACGTAATAGAGAATAGAAAAATCGAAACAGATTGAAAAATATGAGCAAAACAGAATATAAAGATATCTACGGAGCACCTGATGAGACTAATTAGATTTTTTCTGTACTTCTAAGCACTCTAAATATACAACAAAATGCATTTAAGGGCAAAAAAAGTGGATTTAGCATGATATGTCCCCTTTGTCCCCTCAGGTGGTAGTGGGTTGTCTTCTGATCGAGAGGTTGGGGTTTTGATCCCAGTACCTGACTATGTGTCGAAGTGTCCTTGGGCAAGACACTGAACCCTAAGTTGCTCCCAGTGGTCGACTAGCGCCTTGCATGGCAGTCCTGTCCCATTGGTGTGTGAATGTGAGAGTGATTGGGTGAATGAGCTGATATGTAAAGCGCTTTGAGACTGCTTCAGTGTGGTGATAAAGCGCTATATAAAATCAAGTCCATTTACCATTTAAGTGAGTTTGGGATAAAATGTCAGTTTTTTAAGGTGAAGCAGGTTGATAGGATCAGATAACTGATCAAGTTCTTCAGACATTAAAATCTCCCGTACATTATTACAATCTCCCTGTTGCTTACAAATAATGTGTTTTCTCCTGAAAAGGAAAGAAGATGAGCAATTTGTTGCTATATTTAGTGACTTCTTGTCTTTTAAGTTGAAGCAGGTTGATAGGATCAGATAACTGATCGGGTTCTTCAAACATTACAATCTTCCGCACATTATTACATCTCCCTGATGCTTACAAATTATGTGTTTCCTCCTGAAATGGAAAGGAAAGACAAGCAGTTTGTTGTGATATTTAGCAACTTCTTTCTTGTTTTTTAAGTGACTAGCAACAAGTCGAGCAATCTTTTCTCTCATCAAACCACTCTAGGCTTTGTTTCCTGTAAAGTCTGCCTCATTTGGACCTATGTGAACATGGAATCAAAGTCTAGAGCGCATCAGGGAAGGGAATTACTGCTCATCAAGACATCAACTTATTTAAATGTGAAGAGGTGAGGAAACACAACCAAACAACACTGACCTGGTAAATATCTGCCCACCGATGAAGCTGATGCAGTGTGCATATAGACGGTCCAGTAGGGGGCAGTATGGAGTCGATGTCCCTCAGCAGCTTCCAGAAGAATTTCAACCCAAGACTGTAAATCCTCCACAGTTTGAGCTGCTCCTTTATCCACAGCCTCTTCTGTTCTACTGCAGCCACAGCGTTGAACCAGCTCGTCTTAATAAGGGCCACTTGTGCCACCAGTTCAGCTCTGTTCAGGAAAGACATTCTGGGACATCAGTGGACAAATTCAAACAGTATTCCAGCAGCAGTTGGACTTCTACAGACCAGCATTATAAGCCACTAGGTTGTTTCCCCCGTAAAGATGAGTCTTTGTCCTCATCTGATGAGAATGAAATGTACCAGTCTTTATCTCAAATATCCTTATTTAATAAATGTAGGATATAAGAATGAAATAAACCTCTATCATAAGCTTGGGTGCATTTCTTTAAGTCACGTTGTTGTTCCTTAAATTTTAAAACTATAACATTAATTGATAGATTAATAGGAGTAATGAGCGTTAAAGTAGAGGTACGATTATTTTTCCAAAAAAGGAAATTAAATACATAAAATTAAAAAAATGTTCTTCTCGCTTACAACCAGATGGTCCAAGAACTGGGACCAGGCCTCTGATTTAAAGTGTAAGTAAACCTCAGGTTCTGGCTGATGTGCATCAAGGCAGTAAATAAAGAAAAAGGCCTTGATTGTGGGTGGAGCTCCTGGAGCAGTTAAGACACGCCCAGTTTTTACTATAAAATATTTAAAGAACACTATGATACGCCAACTAGCGAATCAAAACTCACTGCACCTCTCTCCATTATTCTCTGAATCCAACCAACTTGCCACAGATTGAGTTCACAGGTGATAGTTTTTACAAATGGGTGGGGCCGACAGCGGTGGTTCATGATGTAAGAAGCCACCGAATTTGTCTCAGACCTCCATTCTCAAAAACTTTGATAAAAACATCAAGAGTTGGATAAAGAATCAACCATCAACACTATTTCATATCAAATACATTTGTTTTTAGAAGATAAAATTTGTTTTAGTTTAGCAAACTGGGGGTTCCCCCAAATAAAAGTCCAGACCTTAAATCAACTGTGATAATTACAGCTTTATGTGCAAAAAGGCACAAGTAAACCAACTGGTATTAACCTAAAGTAGGGTTTCCTCTGAGTGAAAAATGCCCTTCATTTAATTTACGGTAGATCTCGACTTTGGATCCAACATCCTGTAAAATCGTTAGCAGCTGCTTGTCTGTGAGACCTCATAAATCCCACATGTTGTTCTTCACAACCGTATCATTTTCCTCCAATTACCTTTCCTCTGCCGTTACTTCTGCCAAGCGCTGTGCTGCATCACCCAGAAGACTCTGCAAAAGCTGATGTCCGCTATTCATTTCAGCCTGGAGCCTCTAAGAGAGTGAGAGGAGCGCAGAGAGGAGAACCATACATCACTGAGGATTCATCATAATAATCACATCTTGTTGTCATTATGCTACAAAAGGGCACACTTTTAATCACACCACTAAAAGATTAATGGGCCCAACATCTGAACATGAAGACACCAACATAGAGCAAATGCACCTGGGAGAAAAAATAAAGCCCTTCTGAACCTTCTATTCTATTCTACTCATATATGTTGTAGCATACAATATTATTCTACAACACATAATACTGTTATTATTGTAAAATGGTAAATGGACTTGATTTAAATAGCACTTTATAACCATCATTTACCCAAACACTCACATCCACACACCAATGGGACAGGACTGCCATGCAAGGCGATAGTCGACCACTGGGAGCAACTTAGGGTTCAGTGTCTTGCCCAAGGACACTTCGACACATAGTCAGGTACTGGGATCGAACCCCCAACCTCTCGATCAGAAGACGACCCACTACCACCTGAGCCACGGTCGCCCGTGGATCAGGTGTATTATTATTATTATTGTACATAATGTACATAATGAAAATAGAAAAACAAAAAAAGGTACATCAATTTTCTTAAAGACAAATATGCAAAAACATTCAAAGGTCCACACAGTAATTACACTCTTTTATTTAATAAAAGTGCTGGCTAAAAGCTCTAGAATGGATTGCCTGTTTTAAATGTAAATTGAGAACATGCAAACCCCGCTCAGAAATGCAGCCATTTGTATTCAAACCATAGTCTTATAACTAGAACAGAAATGGGCAACTTTTATTACATTATCAACATCATGTAAGCTTTAGACTAACGAAAGATCTAAACATTTATACAGGTAAGAAAAGAAGCATTTGCATGTTTCATTTTGTGTTTTTGGAATAATTTTTAGTACTTTTCTCTTTTTGTGCATTTTTAGAGTTATGTATGTCCTTTTGTGTGTTTTCCCTTTAATTTTGTGCATTTTTGGATTAATTTTGTGTATTTTTGTTGTCTTCTTGAGTTTTTTTAATTGTAATTTTGTCTATTTTTGAACTCATTTTGTGTATTTTTGTTGATGTTTTAAATGTTTTTGACTTATTTCTGTTATTTGTGTTTATGTTGACATTTTGTGCGTTTTTGGACTCACTTTGTGTATTTTTCCCATCATTTTGTGTTTTTGGAGTATTTTTGAATAGTACTTTTCTCTTTTTGTGCATTTTTTGAGTTAGGTGTCATTTTGTGTGTTTTTCCTTTCATTTTGTGTATTTTTGTGCTCCTTTTGAGTTTTTTATTGTAATTTTGTCTATTTTTTTAACTCATTTTGTGTATTTTTGTTGACATTTTAAGTGTTTTTGACTTGTTTCGTGTATTAGTCTGTTGTTTGTGTGTTTTTGTTGACATTTTATGTGTTTTTTTTACTTGTTTTATGTTTTTTTTGCCAGTAGTTGTCCATTATTTGTAAAGCGTGAAACAAAATATAGTCAGTACAGAACTAAATAGCCTTTTATGTGTCATTTGATGGAATTCAAATATGTCCAAAAGTTGCCATTTAGGTCAAAGTGATGATATTGGCAGGATCCCATTTTAAGAGGATTACTCTGGGGTTTAGTTACTCTTTATGGTAAAAAAAAAATATCACCGTTTTGAGAGCCATAAGTAGTGAGTACCTGATGATCTGACATCCTCCGCCGAAGGTTTGAGGAGGTCAAAGGTTGTTCAGACTTTGACTCTTGCTCCAGCTTTTCCTGAATGGAGATCAGGCATGTGTACTTCTCCTGGAAGCTCTGGGATTTCTGACGCTCAGCCTGCACCACTCTACAAAACATTTTCGGACACAAATACACATTAATGTTTTATACTGCCAAAGACAATAAAAATATTATACGTGCTGTGGAATAGAGAGAAAGCAACTAAATGAAAGTTTATTAGGCTGTTTTATCACCTCACATTCACATTAAAAACCCTCTTCTGTTGTATTTCAGTCTAATCTCTCTCACCTGAGGATGTCAGAGATGCTCGACACACTCTCCACCCACTCCTTGCTCACACAATGGAGTCTTTCCGTCTCCATCTTGCTTAGATCCATGTGGGTACTCATCTCTGTGATTTCAACCAAAGATGGAAGCAGATCGCTGAGGTCTGAGAGAACCTGCTGCAAACCCAGGAAGGTTCAGTGGTTAGAGGTCAAACAGTGTAGCTAAAGGTTCGGTATTATCATTATTTGAAGGTAAAGAGGTCTGACAGACCATTGGATAGGCAGTGCTGTATGAGAGCTCTGACAGATTCTTTGCCTTCACTTCAATGAGCTCCAGACGAGTATTAAATGCATTCTTTTCCTCCGAATCCTCCTTAAAACACAGCAACAAGTGTTTAATTAAACAGTAAGAACATTATTAATATGTAGTTAATTGTTTTTGTGAAATTTTTCACCTGGAGATTTTTCAGCTTTCCTGAAATTGTTTGGTTCAGTAGCAAAATATCATGTGACAGCTTGCTGGTCTCTGATTCGATTACACTTCCAGGCAGCAGTTCCAATCGACCAATAAGAGACTTGGACACTTTCAGGACTCCTCCCACAATGCTTTGCAGTTCTTCAGCTGACTTCTGCAACTTCTAGAGCGCACCAAATTCAGATGAAAAAAACAACACAAAAAATATGATATTTGACCTTACTTAGGTTTCAGAAACATGCCAATTATGAAACGTTATATAAACAATACGTTTTCAAAATGTATTAACTTTGATCTCTTCAATTCAACCTATGATCCTGGGTAAAATAAATGAAAATCCAGGCTTTTCTATTTGTTTTTTTTTTAAAAACAAACAAATAATTGCAGTCTGGATGCAATGAAGCACATGGACGAGGCAGAGAAGAGGATGAGCTCAGGTGTGTGAATGGTGAGCAGATCATTGCTAATATTTCAGCCTGTTCATTTCCAAGAATGCAAAAGCAGTCTTCTTGGAAAAATAAACATTGATGAGAAAGCAGCGTTTAGACTCTCTGACCCAGCGACAGGCACAAGATGAGTCATCGGCTCCCAATGGAAAGCAGGCTACGCTTTCCTCTCATTCGACTGGTTCTGTTTGCTCCTGATGAGCGCAAATGATTCACTGTTTCATCTCTGTGCCATAAACAAATAAAATTCACTTTGTGGATGCTTCAGAATTAATAAAATGTTTTAAAATAAAACACTTGCTTCTCCTTCATCTTATCTTTCAGTTTAACCTGAGATATTAAAAGTTTAAATAAACAGAAACGATCATAATCCATGATGATATATCTCAAAGGTGTGCTTCGACTCACGGCCACAGAAGAAGCTGTTCTCTCCTCAGGTGTGTCAAGGGGACTTATAAGCTCCTCCCACTGCAGCCGTAACTTCTGCAGGCGCAGGGCACAGCTTTCAGAGACAAGAGTGTACTCCATCCAGACAGACATGGCCTCTGCTGTCTCCTCCTGCTTGTCCTTTAGCTCCTGGATTGTGTCTTTCCACCTTACAAAACAGAGACAACAATGTTGCAAGCTCATTGTTCAAGAACTTTTTTTTATGGTCATGCATCCACATGTCAGCGAAACTTGTGTTCACAGCCAACAGCATACGTGATAAATATGAGAATAAGATTAAAAGCAAAATACATTAGAAATAGAATAGTGCAACAGTGGCTGGCAGTGTAATTGATTAGAGCTGGGCAAAAAAATCGATTTAATAGATGAATCAAATTTGTAGATAAAAACGATTTTTATTTTGCAAAATCGAGTTTTTTATTTTTATTTTTTTAAACCATAAACCATAAACCATAAACCATTTTCCCACCATAGTTTTTTTTGGACTTTTTCGCGTTCCGATGTGATCCAGCCTCCTCTTTGTTTACCCTTGGAGTAGGCTATGTGTGTGCCACAGGCATGTTTATTTTTTTATTCGCACTATGCTGAGATGCTAAGGGAAGAGTTTATTATGTTTTTAATTGTAATGTTATATGTTATAAAATATGTAGTTATATGATTTATTAATCAGAACATTGAAGCTACTGTGAAGTTGCTGTTGCACTTTTGCTTAAACCTGGGTTAAAGCTTGACATAGTTGAATGACATAACCTCATTTACCATTTATTTTAGGATTGTTTTATGCATTTTAACTCTTGAAGACAATCACAGCAATAAAGTTGCACTTTTAATTATATATCTGATGTCTGCAGTCATTTTTAAGTGCATTGTAAAAAAATCAAAAATCAAATCGGAATTTTTTCTTGGCAAAATCGCCCATTTTGATTGAAATTTTGATTATTAAGAATTTCAAAATGTTCAACATATTGCAAATATACAGGCTAAAGGGGAGGTGTGCCATCTGTATTCTGGCTGTGCAGGGACCGGAAACCCTTCCATGGTGTTCCTTTGCCTCAGACACTGAATGAGCTGTGATAAACTTCAGTGATCCTGAATTAAATTAAAATGTCAAAGAAGTTGGATGAATTGTAAATAAAATATAGAAAGACTGCTGGTAACCCAGGGTAAATTTGATTGTCATGGGTTTGTTACTGGGTTTTTCTGTTTGTATGTTGCATGAGTCTATTATTTATACGTGTTTTTTTTATTATTCATTTAATTTCCTTCCACAGTTTAAAGCATATGTAAACCATGTCAAGATGAGTATTCAAATATGTGGATGGATGAGTGGATGAATGGATGGATGGATGGATGGATGATGGATGGATGATGGATGGATGATGGATGGATGATGGATGGATGATGGATGGATGATGGATGGATGATGGATGGATGGATGGATGAATGGGTGCATGGATGAATATATGGATGGATGGGTGAATGGATGGATGGATGCATGGATGAATATATGAATGGATGGGTGAATGGATGGATTAATGGATGGATTAATGGATGGATTAATGGATAGATTGATAGATGGAATGATGGAGTGATTAATGGATTGTTGGGTGAATGGATGGATGACAGATGAAAGCATTAATGCATGGATGGATGGATGGAGTGTTCAATGGATGGGTGGATTGAGTGATTAATGGATTGATGGATTCTGCGTCCAATCCAAACGCCACTGACCGTTTTTGCTCCGCCTTCATTTCTTCTCTCAGTGCTTCTGCTGTTTTGTGGTGAAGAGTCTCCTCAAGACGTTGAAAAGATCCTTCGATGACCGTCCAGAGTTTTTCTCCTTTCTCAGTCATCACCTGAAGGTCCTGTAAAAGAAACATTTATTATATTTTTTTATTTATTACTACAACTCATTTGAAAATGTTTCAAATGAAGTTTGGTGAAGATCAAGTCATTCATCCTGAAAGCACTAAAGTGCTTCTGTGCGTTTAATAACAGCGTTCAGTTCATCTAGTTCCACCTAAATTAGTATCTTAGAATCTTTCTGATGAAACTTTCACATTACATGTCCTTGCTGACCTGGAGGAGTTCTGCATATCCCTCCGCCTGTTCTGGGGAGAAGAAAGAAGCTGGATGCTGCTGTGAGACACAGCGCGCCCTCGTGGTAGTCACGGCAACTTCCCTCAGCTTTGAGTGGAAGGTGGTCCAGTCATCCACATTCTGCTGCAGAGCTGGTTTCTGAGCATCCAACTGAATTACAGCAAAAACAGTAAAAAATACAACACACATAAAGCTCTGTAGTACTGATTATAGAATAATAGTAAGGAAACAGATCACATGATTGTACATGCATTTATGTCCAATAGTTACAAAAGAATAGACGTATTGCATGGTTTAGTCATAATATATTGTTTTGGCCACAACCACTCTGGTAAATTCAAGATGTCTTTTCCTTTGTGCAGAAATGGAAATTTTATCCAGTGACGACAGCAGAATGCTTTGTACCTGTTGACCAAGTTCCTCATAAGCCTGACAAAAGCTCTGTGCCTGCTCAGAAAACACCACGTCACACGAGCACTCAGCGACCTTCCCCTCACTCGCTCCAGCGCATTTCAGTTCCAGCACGGCCGCGGTTACTTCATTCCCTCTGCCTACGAGCTCCTGGAAGATAATCAGCAGCCTGAGATGAGAGGAAAGTGGGAGGATAACAGTGGTTGTTATTGTCACATGCAGCCATACCTCCCAGTGCTGCAGAGTGTGACGGACCACGCTCTGACTGCTGAGCTGCTTCAGCTCGTCCAGTTGCTTCCTTTGCTCATCAATCCAGATGTGATGATGCTGTAACTTCTTCTCCCTGTTTGCACACGTGTGATGCATCTGTTCACCTGCACCAATCTGAAATAGTGAAGTTTAAGGATGTGTTTAGCTTGTATCTGATTTATATTAATCTCACGTATGATTTTCTAGCTGGATAAAGACCTGACTCTCAATTGCTCTGTGAAGCTCCAGACACTCCAGCCTAATGGTGCCCAGTTCTTCTGCGAAGGCCGAGAATTCAGAGCGGCGAGCCTGGGCGTCCTCGCCGACTGTCTGAGGCTTTGGCTGGCACAGGAAATCAAGGAGAAGTTGTCCATTGGACACTCCCATCTTTAACGCCTGAAAAAAAGCACAAAATATGGAAAATATTTCAAAGTTTTCCTCCAACAGTGTGTATCAGAGGCTGTTAGTCATGTCTGAGCCTCACTGATAAGGCACAAATGATGATGCATAAAGGCAGTTTTTGGAGAGCTATTGAGTGAATAACACGCTCAGACCTTGAAACGCTGCAGGACTTCAAGGATCTCAGCTGCATTTCTGGCCTTGGAGACTTGTTCCTCCTCCTGTTTAAGTCGTGCCTGCACTGCTTCCAGCCAACGGTGCAGGTCAGACAGAAGCTCCCCCTGCTGCTGCTCTGACAGCAGACACTAAACAACAGGACAAAGGAAAGGAAAAGACCTTCACACGAGGGCATGTTCGCCTATTTTTCATTTCACAGGTATTTTCTCCTGCAGGGCGTGAATAGTGAGACACTCCACCTGCTGCAGCCGCGCTTGTGTCTCGCTCAGATCAGAGGTAAACTGGTTCCAGTCGACCTCGGCCTGGTTCAGCATAGCTCTCACTTCAGGAGAGTCGGCCTCTCTGAGGTGCAGGAGCTGCGTGGCATTTTTAAACACAGACGTCTTCAGGGCTGACGTGGCTTCCACCTCCATGGAAAAGTCCTGAAGAACAAAGCATTTTATCTGTGATTTTATCAAAGTCAAAAACTAAAGTTAGCAGAATTGCAATGATTAAGCTGTCATGCACAGTGATGATCGTGTTTCAGTGTCATTTGTAAAGTTGCACTCAATGGCTGTGTTCGAAATTGCATACTAACTCAGTGAGTATATACTGTCTAATATATACTAAAAGTATTGTGAGGAGGATTAGGATGATGATGTTCCCACTGAAGTATACTTCCAAGCTCTCAAGAAATGTGGATGTTTGCCTTTTAGCTTGAAGCTGGTCCCAGGACGATTTTATGTTCCGCTCGCAAAGCATCATGGGAGGGTTGAGTATGACTATTGTGCCCACTGTGCATGCTTCAAAAATTTCACGATATGCTATATGTACATGCGGGTATTTCTTGCATAATCAATCTTTTCATACTGTCTAATTGGAACACGTTACATACTATTTTTGATGCCAGAGTTAGTTTGAATAGTACGTTAGTATGACATTTCGAACACAGCCAATGTCTTAAGCAGAGTCCAAACCAGCAGGCCAACATGATGAAAAGTATGCAGAATTATTCTGTTTGTTAATTCCATTACAGAAACAATGATGACCTCTGCAATTAAGCATGGAGGGGGGAATATATACCAGTTATCAGCCAAATGAGTTGTAAAATATCTGTATAGTGGCCAAAAATCAAATATCGTGCATCCTTAGTCCAAATTGTCCTTGAGAGTGATAGTCCTGCAGGTTTTAGATGCTCTTGGTTCCAGCACAATGTAAACTACTGCTGATCATGCAGATCTGCAGAAATATCTTGTGGACCAGAATGGACCCTAAAAACCTGCAGGCCTCCAGGACCAGGTTTGGACCTTATGCTACCTAAAAAAATACACACAAAAATAAATCAAAAATACCAAGGATCTTTAACATAAAAATAAGTATATCTGAACTTGTCACATCATATAAAGAGATTAAGTTATTGCACAGGAATAAAGACTCTTCTATACTGGGAGCTTGCATTGTTGGGTTGTTTCCATCTGGGGTTTGCATGTTGTGACTGTGTGGGTACTGTGTAATGGGGTGGGAACCTCTGGGTACCTCACGATACCCGATACAAAGCTCACAATAACGATTATCTCCCGATATGACGATACTAGGATTATCGATATATTGGTCAGAAATCAATCTACGATAATCTAAGACATAACAAGAAAAAAAAAAGATTAAGTGAAAAAATGCAATTTTTATTTTATATCTCTGAAAGACAATACATTGAAAAAGTGTCCTATGAACAGTGACACTATTTCAGCTATGTCAACATACCAATGTAAATGAATAAGTATCTCTAATAGTGCTTTCTGTAAACAAAAAATAGGGTCTTTCTTACCAGTGACATCATTATAGTGCAATATTCCAGTAAACAATATATTGGTTCCTTCAACAAACAGTGACAAAATTTCTGCAAAGACGTACCTGCACATTTTAGTGAAAAAGCAGAAAAGCTTTTTAAAAAAAATTTAATTAAATAAAAAAAAAATTAAAAATAAATAAAAATTAAAAATCTATACTTATTGCGAGCATATCGATAATCGATCGTGATAAAAAACTATTGCAATATATTGCCGTATCGAGATATCGTCACACTCCTACTGTGTAATGCACAAAAACAAATGTATATTTAAAGTGTGAGTCAGTTTTTCTGTGCAGAACTTAGTTCTCACCAGCAACTCGATCAAACCCCCCCTCACACACTCCTGACTCGGTTCAGCGACGTCCCCCAGAGCCGACAGCCTCCTCAGGTGTGTGTTAGCTTTGATCAGCCATTCACTGAGCAAGGTAAAGTCAGTCTTGAATCTGTAGGGAGGAGCAGAAGAGCAGAGGCCATCCTATATTAGATTGATAAATGCTATTTAAATCTTTTTTAAAAAATGCATAAACTCTTCTGCCTTATATTTTAGTCAACTAACAGATTTAGTCTGAGTCATAATAATTATGACTAAGCCTTTCTTTCCCACCTGGCACAGCTGTCCTGCACTTTTCGGCAGCGTTGAACCTCTTGCTGGATTTGCATGCAATCATGCTTCCATCGCAGCTCCAGAACGCCGCCTGTCTGCTTAAATGGAGCTGATAATGTCAGCTCTGATTGGAGAACCTCACCCCGATTCAGGAGTAGTCCTAAAGCAGCTCTGCTTTCATCCAGGTGGAGTAGCATTTGCTGGGAGACAAAAGGCATTAGTAAGATCCTTTATGTCAGTGTAAGCTGTTAGGGCTTCAGGATATCAACTATTCAAATGTATTTAATAACAGCAATTTATTAGACTCTGTGAGCCTATTTTAACTTAAGGAAGGATATCAAATGTTATCGGAGTTGTAATGGAACAGTTTCATGGTTACAGGAGCAGCAGCTGATGATTGTACTTCATTTTTACAGTGATTTATTGTGTTTGTCCCCAAAAACTCTACAAAAGTGACCTCCCAACACATTTCTGGTGTTTCCATGAATTGAAAGTTTCGGCAAAACAATGGTGGATGTTTGTTTTGGGGCTGCAAATTTGGCCAAAATTGAATGTCTTGTGGGGTGAGATATATACTGGAATACTAGGAAAAAAAATGGAACAAAAATGGTGTTAAATGATTCACTGATGTACTTGTCTGGTGTAGAAACACAAGAAATCACAGTAGGAATGAAGTGGAAACACTTCTATGGCATTTGTCTATGGGACTCCACATCCCACAATGCACAAAACTTTTTCGACAATATTAATAAAATGAGGATTTACAGTGGTGAAAACAAACTTTTGAGCAGCAATTTCAACATTCTACATCTTTCTTTTAATTTTTCTCGAGTAAATGATTTTTAATTTATTGATTTATGAATTATTATCTCATGCAGCATCTTTAAGACTAAACATTTAGTATTATATGTCATCTTTTGGTAGAGCTAGCAATTAAAGGTCACTACTGGTACCCTTTATTAATGTAAGCTGATTCCATTCAAAAACTATCATAACAATGTTTTCTTCATTTATTTTAAACAGGCAGAAGCCAGCGACCACATTTTGAATCCAAAAAGTTGAGTTGAAAAGAAATTTGAAAAAACTTGAAAAGCAAAAAAGTTATTTTACTGCACAACAACAATTGTTATTCATGTTTGTAATGGTGCAGGAAATAAAATAAATAAAGCTTGAAAAAAGTCACTAATCAGTGTTAGAATATCATATTGTCGTCACTTTTTGTCTATCTGCTCATTACGTCACAGTTAATCTAACATATCAACCTCCACGGGTGTGTGTGTAAATCCTTAATGGCCTCTTATTCCCAGTAGTAAAGGTTACATTAAATAGTCTTAAAGCAGAAATCATTTAACTGTTCAAAGTGAGCTGAATTACCTGGCAGGTGTTTATTCTGTGCTTCACCGACTCTTCACCATCATCAGTCTCTGAAGTCCCACTGCTGATGAAGGTTTCCCACTCATCCAACACTCCACCCAGTTGACTACAATTATCCTCCCAGTCTGTCCACTCCTGCAGCAGAAACAAACATCAACCATCACTTCCCTCATTCTACAAAGCAGCAGTGTTTTTTTTCCTCTGACACTACAAACCTGTAGCCATCTTTGAGCAGACACATCCTGTTCAAGAGCCTGCTGCTGCAGCGCTTTCACCTGGGCCTCCAGCTGAACCCATTCATCCTTCTGACACTCCAGTGCTCGTGGCTCACGTTGGAAAAGATACTGGACAAAAACCAGCTGGGAGTGGAGCACGCACATGAGCTTCTGTATTAACAGGAGAAAACATTTCTGATACAAAACTGAAGGAATATATTTGATCAGAGTTAAAAACAAACAAACCTGAGGTTTGACTACATTCTCAGTTTGTTTCAACTTGTTTTCTACTTTCACATGTTGCAGAACTTGCTAAAAGCCTGGTGAGATACCTGGTCTCTGCAGAGGATGGCTTGAAGGTTGCTTAGGGTTTGAAAGTGGCTGCTCTGCCTCTCTCTCATGCATCCTTCTCCCATTGCCACGAGGCGTGCCATCCCCTGAAGCAACGACTGAGACGCTTGCTGGAGCCTGGACGTTTCCCCTGGACTCTCCCTCAGATCTCTGCCCAGCACTCTCTACAGAGATACAGGAGAACATCAGCAGGGTTTTGATAACATATACAGGGTTAGACTGTGGTGCTTCCTGCCCTGTGTGCACTTCTTTGCTTAAAAAGAAATGCTCTGAGAAATAAAGAGCTGTGAAGGATGCTTTGTACAAAGAATGTTTATAATCAATACTTTGCATATTTTAGTGTCGTGTGCTTTGGGCCTAATTTGCACGTGCAAAAACACGTGAATATAATATAATATACTAAAGGTGGGCATACAATGTGTGCTGCAGCTCAAATTGTGCGACTCAGTTTCAGTCCAAATGTGCGCAGCTCACCATTCATGTTCTCACACTATACGGACTGATACTCTGACACGGCCTGACTGCTCACACCGGACGTCCATACATGACACGTCGGGGTCCTGTTTCCGGAAATGCAACGTAATAATTAGAAGAAAAAGAACTCGGAAGTGGATAGACTCAGCAAAAAGAGCTTTAAAAAAGAAAAAGCGGCCATATGATGGACCAGGGACTGGCTGGGCAATCTGGGCATCTCCGCCAGAAAACACAAAGTATTGCACAGAGGAGGGAGAGGATAAAAAAAGATTACACAGTTTAGCAAACGTAATGTGATTTAGCAAAGCTGGAGCTAATGGCGGTTGCTGTTTGTGTGTACCGTAATTTCCGAGCTATAAAGCATTATTATATTGGCCGCATTACAATAATTTAGCAATTTTTTAAGAAAAATCCACACAAATGCCGCAGCATAACATAGGCTGCACCCTATTGGCTGATGAGGGTGCCTGTCAGACAACTCGGCCAATCAGAACGGGCAGGTAAGCGGGCTGCTGTACTCAAGTTAGGTTGTCTGTGTTTCCACTGATAAGTTTCCTTTACTACATTAAGTCTCCTCCTCACTGCCCCACGTCTACATATCAGTCCATTTACAGCTTTTTATGGTCACATTTTACTAGAACCAAACTGATACACCGCTTTTGTCCGCTCTTCTTACCGTGAACTACCGCGGATCGAGACGGACTCTGAGTCAGAATACGGACGCGATTGCTTCTGATCAAATACAACGTGATGATTTGGAAACTTCATAACTTTTACTAACTTTTACTGTAGACGGAGCGGAGATACGGTATCCAGGCTGTATCCAGGCTGTTCTGATCTCCGCTCCGTTGGGGAATGGAGAGGCACCATAACAGGGGGGTCGGTAGCTTCACACAATTGGGCCTGTTGAGTGGGGGCCCGGCCCCTCTGTTAATGGCTGGGCCGTTGTGTAGAGATCGGGAGGGTGCGGTCGGGCGTGGCGGGGCAGTGGGTCTCTGGGGGGCGTGGAGGGGTGTTGCTGGGGGCTCTCTTTGCGGGGTCTCTCCGCGCGGTAACGGCCTGGTGGGGCGTGGGGGTGCCCCTTCCCTATGGGTGGGGCTTGGCGCTTGTCTCTTCTCCTGGTAGCATTGGGGGCGCACCTCGCCGCGTGTGGGTTCGTAGCAGCCTGCCGCGCCGGTGTGGGGGGTGGGCGCGCTGGGGGTTGCTGACGTCTACGCCGGGGTTGGGGCAAGGTTGCTTGGTGCTCCGGGGTGGTGGTCTTTGCTGGGGGGCAGCTCTCGCTGAATGGGCCCGCCGGCGGGTGCCGGTGGATGGGTGGGGGGGAGGGATGCTGGCGGGGGGCTTTGGGGTTGGGGGTTGCGGTGGGTGGTGGGATGCGCTGGGTGCTCGGCTGCTTGGGGCTTCCTCGGATGTGTGTGTGGGGGGCGGTGGTTGCCTCATATATACTATATACCTATACTTCACATCTCACCCTCACTGTAAAATAATCTATTCTTCCCCACCCTTTCTATTTCCTACCTTGAGTCTCTCCTCCCTGCTCCCTTTCCCCTCCCCCTCCCCCTCCACCTAGGTGTAACACTGCTCTCTATTTTTATATCCTCCCTATAGTAAAAGGTTTCTTACCCTTCCTTAGGGAGGGCTGGTGATGGTCACAATTAAGCAATAAAATAACTCAATGTATTTTATTGCAATAACAAAGCATGCATTGCTGTCTCATAATGAGCGCACTTGTTGTAGTGTTGACCTTTGACAGCATGTGCAGATAAGTAAAAAAAAAGAGAATGGACATTTCCTGCTGAATCAGCATTTCCGGAATGAATGAATCAAAAACAATGCAAACATTTCCTATGAGCTATTCTTTGTTCTTCTTTTAACGGTCCATCTTTTCTTGACTTCATCTGCTGATCTTTTTGTTTTCCCAACTCCACTTATTTACAATTGTTCGCAAGATTCAAAAATATGTTTATTTGCCGTGCAATTATTTGGCATGCACCCCAAATTTTTGGCTCATTATTTTGTATCTTAGTAAACCAGGCCCTTACCCTTAGTGTAATATAATGTTTCCAGCAGATGTTACCTCCAAACTGGGAGCGTCCTTTAGATGAGAGAAGATCTCACTCTGTTCCAGTTCAAACTCATGCAGAAGACACAGTGGGCTGGAGATGAGCTGAAAAACAATTGTCTTTTTAGTATCTGCGCAAATTAGTTTGTTCTGCTCAAGCTAACTGTACATCACTCTGATCTGATTAGTGTTAATGACTATGGACTTTATTCTTTGCAGCATGAAAATGATAGTATTTATTTTTTGTAAAACAGCATTAACCAATTGAGACATGGACTCCATTACACTCTGTGTGAAGTCCACAGACTTAACTACACCCTAAAAAAGCACTAGCCAGAGCTTATGATAGCAAGTCTATTCAGTCTTTTATTCTAAGTAAATTCAGGATAACTAATATCTGAAGACATATATTCATATTAATATTCTCCGACACTTACAAGGTATTGAGAAGGAGCTGTCAACAGCAGGTTTTTGATTTCTTCCTCTGCGATTTCATTCACTGCTGCTGATCCAGTTCCAGGCCTTCTCTTGTCCTGGTTTGGTGGTTCTTGATCCTTCTGAGCCGCTTTCAGCAGGTGATCAGCTGCTGGGAGGGCGTGGGTGGTAGACGACACAGGGCGCAGTAATTCAGGAGCAAACGCTTCAGAGTCCAGTTCATTTAATCCAGGTTTAAATTCACAGCTAGTGTCAAACTTTGACTTCACAGATGGAAAAGTTGCATCATCACCTTCGTTTTTTTCCTCCATGACAGAAGAAAAAGGTTGTATTGAAGAATCCAGACACTAAAGTGAAAATGACAGGCTTTTACACTTTGAAAAACCACCTTTTGTCCTCAAACAGAGAGATAAACTATGAAAAAATAAATAAAAAAGGGTAATCTTTAAGGGGGAACAAAAATTAAATAATTACCTCTGCATCTGGATTAATTTCAGACAAATCCTCATTGCTGAACACATCCTCCAGGTCCTAAATCATTGGTCACATAAAAGCACAAAGTGAAGCTTAGCCTCTTTCACTCTGTGTGTGTGTGAAGAAAGGTGTGATGGAGCTACAGGCAGCTGCTTCTGACAGTGAAACAGTGCATTGGTCAGTGAGGCGCCTCAGTACGCTTTAACACTGTTTATTTCCTCAACACCAAAGAGAAAAAAGAAGCTGCAGTGGGACAGATTTTGTGAATAACGAAAAAGCCCAACAGATATCAAGTTTAATTCCAGAGATTGTTTAAATATACCCCAACTGTTTTACCAACTATTAAAACTGTTGAACTAAAGTTAAGATTTTGAAAAACAAAGAGCCCTCAGAGAGAGCAAACCTCTGCCAAGCACCAAAAAGATCACTTTGCCAGTGATCTGGATCAGTGATCCTGGTTATGGTGCCATGATCAGGATCACTTTAAAGGCTTCTGGCATGTGGCTGGCATGTAATTTGCTCAAAACAGAAAGTTAAAGGGAACTTATGGCTAAAGCATGTAATTTGCAACGTTACCAGCAGGAGGGGATGTGAACCGGTTCAAAGAGCAGAAAATAGGGATTTATGGAATTCTCAAACTGATCCAGAATTCGTTAATTTATCCAGATTATCCCCAAAATCACTTGTTCCTTATCCCATTGTGGATATTTCCTGAAAATGTCATCCAAATCTGTCCATTACTTTTAGATTTTAAGACTGTTCACACACAAAAAAATTAAATAACTCTGGCAAAAACATCACCTCCATGGAGGAGGTAATGAACCTGTATGTCATCCAAATGTTGTTGCCATAAATCCTCTGATAAGGCTGTTTTTGATCCACCAAAAACAATGGGTTTGTTGTCAAACGGTCATATGACTTGAACTTCAGAAAAGTTTTGCACATTGCATTGTGGGATTTGGAGTCCCATAGAAGAATGCAAAAATAGCACCAGACACGACAGATGTCATGACGTTATTTTTGTCCTGTTTTTATGGTGTTCCCTGTGATATGGTGTATTTTAGTGGAACTTTCAATCTGTGAAAACACCAGAAATGTCACTTTGGACGAGTTTTTGGGGTCACACTGTTATTAGTAGTGGATGAGAACAACGTTTGGATTAATTATAGGTAGAGTTTAAAAAATGGGAGATATGTGGTTAAGCAGCTTTAAAAGTCTTTTGTGGAGAGCCGTTGAAAAAAAAACACAATAGACAAGAATCCACATACTCTCCTTTTACGTGTCCTGTTTTCAGATTTACCTCAGAGACACTGCAGGTCAGTGTGTCAGAGGACGATGAGCGATAACTCTTGCTTTCCTCATCTTCCTCCTCCTCGGAGTGCGTCTCCTTTAATGACACATTTCCATAAATGAACAAAGCTGTGATTTTTAGTACATCATCCTTATCTTATAAAACAAAAGGATGGCCTACGCAGTCTCTTTTAATTCTAAAAGTTGATTTAATCAAGGAGAGAGAATGCCTCGCCTCTTATTACATTAATGTTATAAAATATGATTGCACATTTTATTTTTACTTTTTTAGTCTTGAACATGTTGTTGTGTTTGTTTTGTGCACTTCCTGTTTTATTTTGTCGCCTCATGTTTTGGCTCACTATTCCAGTGCCAGATTATCTGTGTTCATTCCTCTTTTTTGACATCCTGTTTTTGCCCCTGTGTTGATTCCTGGATTTTTTCCTCAGCCTGCTCCCTGTGTACCTCAGCCTGGTTCTGACTTCCTGCCTCTGTACCAAACCTGTTTTGGAATGAACTCTCCAACTCTGATTCTGGATGTTGCATTTGAGTCCTTTCCACTCTGCCCCAGCGTTACAATTGGGAGGCCTGAATTTTTTTCATTCCTAAAAAGTAGGGTGCAACAGTATCTGATATTGATCATGAATGTGTTACCTGAACTCTGTGAAGTGAGTCATCCAACGGCTGTGTCTCCTGCTGAGAGACCCTAGTGGCTCCATCGCATGTGTTTGTTTCCCCGTACTCAATCTTGGTCTTTGTCAGAAAAAGAAAATATAGGAGATTTATTCAGTAATACAGGTTGGAGAGAATAAAATATTAACGCATAACAAGACAAAAATCAATAGTTATAAAGTAGAAGAAGCAGGCTTCAGGTTCTACCTTCAGCTCTGAAACCTGCTCCAGAGTGACTTTTTCCACCTGCTCCAGCTGCTGCAGGAACTGTCTGGCTCTGGAGAACACCAGCAGGCTCTGCTTAGCTCTTGCTGGGACGTGAGGATCGTCTTTGCATCGCTCAATCTCTTCCAACGTCCTCCGCATGGACAGCACATTGGCCAGGATCACCTTCAGCAACACAATCACCTTTGTTTTAAAACCACTCTGTGCTTTATTCATCAGTTTGCACTGATGATTATCAGCAGGGGCTTTACTGCTTCACCTCTCTGTTAGTAAGATGCTCTGTCACAGGGATGTTGGAGTTCTCCCATAAAGACAAAATCGTCTGCACCTTTGAAATATTTCTCTCAATTGTTTTCAGCTCGGCCTCCACCTCCTCCATCATCTGAGGAGTAAATAAAAGTCATCATACATACTATAGGTTTAGTAGCACAATGAGTGCTGCTTTCCTAACAGGTCCTCACAGAAGCTCCCTGCAACAGCTGCTCCAAAGGCTCCAAAATGCTGCATCGCATTTTCTGGACTTGCTGGTCCATCCGGTCCAGCCTCCTCTCCTGGGTGCTGACGTCACAGACCTGCGAAATATCACCTAGAACCATCCTGAAGCTGTCCAGGTTGTGTTTGAGCCTCTCCGAGTCATCCAGAACCAACTGCAATCACATGATTGAACCACTTAGTCACCGTTTGGTCTTTATGTTTCTGTAATTGCTGGGAAAAGTAATGAGATGCAACTACAAATAACTGTATGTTTGTGCTGAAATCAAATACAATGATCAGACAGTAATATGGTTGGAAAATGTATTCTGCATGCATGCAAAAAGGATTTAAAGAGTAATTAAACCCCTGCTTTCTGCTGGCTAGCCACTAAGAGGGAAGTTAAAAAAATGCCTTGATTATGGGCATTACTGCTGTAGCAGTAAGACACGCCCACTCAGTCAGCCCATACCGCTGTGTGCAGAGACAGACTGTGATACATACATAGCAAGTTCATAAGCAGAAATGTGTCACTACAACTAGAGGCACACACAATCATGACGTGAAGCTCACATAGCCTTACAGACACCACTCAGGGGCAAACAGCCCTGCTCTCCCACCACCTCACGCACATAGTGATAAGACGGACACACGCCCGTGCACATGCAGAGACAGATGGCAATACACACATAGCACAGATGTGTCTGTAAATACACACAGAGCTTGATGAACCCTCTGATTAGTGCATAATCTGCTCTTTATAGAAGCACAGAGTCAGGTGCGAGGAGTCTCTGACCTGCAGGGACTTTGCATGATTCTGGATGCTTTTGGCTGTTGTGAAGGAGCAGGGATTGCTCAGCCACAGCTTAGCCTCATCCAACCAGCAGGTGGCGCTGCACAAAATATCCTCCAGCTCCTGCAGACAGGTAGGAATCTAACAGAAAGGGCTAGGTTAATGCATGTGCTAAAGAGCTGGACATCCATGTTAAGGAGAGGCTGACCCTGTTTAGGAAGGCGGTGCGCTGCTCCGCCCTCTGAGCTGCGTTTTGGTAAAGCTGCAGCGGTTGCGTGAGTTGGTCAATGAGAAGCTGGCCATGATTGGGCTGCTCCTGCGCAAGATCCTGCACCTCGCTCTCCAGGAGCATCAAGCTGCTGTGCCATTTGTCCAGCTCGTCCCACACATGCTGATGGAGAAAGGATCGGCTCGTGATCACACTTTGGATGTTCTAGATGTTCACATCTACTTTAACATTAAAGAAGGCTCAGTTTTTGGTCATAAAAGCACCTTTAGAACATTTTGAGCTTCAGGGACTGTTGGACTTTTCTTGTCCAGCGATGCCATAACTCGATCCAGCCCCGAGCTCAGCTCTTTCACTCTACCAGACACTTTTCCCAAAATGCCATTCTCCTCCAAGAGCTGTTAATCACACATGTGGGGAAAATGTTTGGGGTGAAGGTGGTTTTTTTGTGCCATAAAGGATGGTTCTGTCTCTGTTCCTCATCACCTTCTCCTCAGCAGTCTGCAGAGATAGTTCTACCTGTTGCATCATTCTCCTACTTTCAGTAGGAATCTCTCCATATCGGCTCAGTAGCTTCTCCTTGTTACACTGAAGCCTTGTCTTCTGTGACAACAAATCCTTCATCAGCTCCTGTGAATATTACATTTAGTCATTACATTATTATTGTATAAAAAAATGGAAATAAATAATAAATTAATTAATAAAAAAAATAAATCAATTAACATCGTAATATAAAAACATTAGGATTATAAATTGCTGACAGTGATCACAAACCCTCCTAAATACCCTGCCTCAGAGTCTTTCAGTGAGTTGTTGAATTTCTCTTTAACCTTCACAAAAAGCACATTAAAGAGAAACAAACCCAACCTGTCTTTTGTTTGGATTTGAGCAGTTTTCAAGTTCCTGAAGAATGTCTGTGACGTGATTTTCAATCTGCACGGCCTCATCTTGGGTTTGCTCCCTTTCCTTTTCTTCAGCCTGGGCTGCAGCAACAACCAACATGTTTCTCTCTTTCAACCTATGGGAGAATCTTGTCAGCACCTCCTTTATAAATGAATGTCTATTTATTTAAATATTTAAACCACCTTGTAATCTTCTCTTGCATCTTCAAAAGAGTCCTCGCCAAAGGTCCGGGGCTGATGGGATGGCTGGATTTGGACAAAGTCAAAGCGTGCTCCAGTCGTCGCTTTATGGAAGCCAGAGTCTGCTGCTCCTGCTCTAAACCAGCCTGGTGCAGCTCGGCCTGTGCGAGAAGCTCCTGGGGTTTGTTTTGAATGAAGCAAATAGTGGATAGGTCAGGAACCTTCGCCTCCAGTCTGGCCAAACAACTGCAACACTGCTCCATCTAAGAAACATGAAAAACAACCCTCAGCATTAGATTTGGTTGTAATTTTCCTGGATAAACTTTTTGCTCTGGTGACACTCACGCTTTCTGTGACGTCTTTCCATTCCTCTTCTCTCTGTTCTGAGCGCACTATCAGGAGACCAACAGCTTGTCGCAATGACACCCAGCAATGCCAGATACCACCAAGCTCTCCATTGTTCCCAGCACCACAACTCTGCCTCAAACAGCCCATTCTCAGGTCATCCATCATCCCATTAAGGTTGTGAAGATGATCTACAAGTTGCTTTAGGGAAATGGAGACAAACAAAATCTGAAAACACGCTAGGAATTTTACATTGACTCCAGCAAAACTACACTTGCCACCACTACTGGATGACATCCAGATTGGTGTAATCCATATGCCTGCGAGCATTAATAATGCAACAGTGCTGCGTTACCTTGGCTCTGCTTTGTTGGGAAACACTCTGGTCATGTGATGTAACTTCCTCAAGAGTAAAGTCAGACAGCTGAGCTTCAAACTCTGAAAGCTGCTGACTTACATCCTTGCGACTCTTTCTGTAATATTGCTCTCTAGTTTCACACCTGTTACATCAAACATGAAGGACAGAAAAACTATTTAGAATAATTAAAGAAAGAAGAGAATCTAAATGTCCTTCTATTGACCATGTTGTAGTACCTCTGCAGGGAGTCCAGCCTGAGTTGTGCTTGAGCTTCCAGTAAAGCTCGTCCCACCTGCAGCTGACTGAGGACGCTGATGTGAAGCTGTTCCACCTTTGCATGAGAAAGTGATGATTGTCGGGGTACTCGTTGGACCACATTGCTGAAATGAGCTTGAAATCCATCTCTAAGAGCTTCTAACGTTTGTCGGATGTGCAGCTGTTCCTCAGTAAAGTCCAAACACCCTCCAGAAGCATGTAAAATAGTTGCTTCAGCATTCCGAAGGAAGCTGATTGCGCCCTGAGCAGCCCACTGATAATCCTTTAGTGATTCTCTGGCCTCTGACAGACTGACCTGTGTATTCATCAAGTAGAGTTTGAATGTTAAAGCTGCTAGAGACAAAAACTTTTTGAAGATAAGGACATTGTGTAGGCCACATTAATCAATAAATCAAGATCATTTGCTCAAAATGAAGATGTAAAAGGTTGAATTTTTGTTTTGATCTAAAATTTAACCACAGTTAATTGCATCGTTGGTAAAGTTTTGCGCATTATATTGTGGGATGTGGAGTCCTGGAGACGGAGTCCTGGAGACGGATTCATAGAAATGTTTTTTTCTTCATTCTTACTGTGATTTTTTAAGTTTCTTTGACAGACATGGAAGACAGTGATTCTCTTGACGCCATTTTTGTTCTAGTTTGTTCCCAGTGTTCCCCGTTACCTCACTCAGCCAGACATTGAATTTCGGCCGGATTTGGATTTTTCCATGTAAGCCCCAAAATAAACATCCACCAGAAAGTTTGATTCCATGAAAACACCAGAAACAAAATCCTGAATAAAAAGTTTAAAAAAACTTCTATGCATCTGTCTAGGAAACTCCACATCCCACAATGCAATGAGCAAAATGTGTCCGATAATGTGTGTTTACAGTGGAGATCAAAACAAACTTTCAAGCAGCAATTTCCATCTTTTTCCATCTTATTATGAAGTATTTTGAATTATGAGGCATACACTGTCTTTATCTGATAATAAATTTTCATCTCCAGGAGCTTAAACACAGTGAGGAAGCGTTGCATCATTGTGACTCACCATTTGCTTGTGGCACTCTTGCATGAGAGCGTCCTTCAGAGAATATAAGTCTTTGTGCTTCCAGAGTTGAACTTTTTCCTTACGCCCAAGACCTTGCAACACTCGCATCCATGACTCCAAATTCCTCCAAATTACCCAGCACTGTTTCAGAGCAAGATCTATATCTTCTTCCTCTGGACTGACTGGTTTGGCTTTTTCCAGGTCTTCTCTTGTACTTTTGAGAAACTCCATAAAGGCGGAAAACTCAGAGTCAAACCGCAGACCTAGCAGCAGCTTGGACTCAAGACTTTTGATTTCATCCGTGGTTGAGTGTTCCCAGCACACCAATGCCTCTACTGTCTGCTGAATGTTCTCCTTCTCTGATTCAAGCTCTGATGCCGTCAAGTCCTGCGCAATAGACTCCAGTTGGTCGGCCGCTTCTTGGCATTGGGTTTTCATCAGAGGAAGTTCCACCAGGAGCGTTTGGCATTGTCTGAACCTCTCACCAACACTAATGGCCTTGTTTCTGGCCTGTTGGATTCGTCCTTCAGTGATGGTTCTGGACTCCTCTATCCATCTCTTCAGGTGGAGATATCTTTCATGTTCAAAGGCAGAAATGATCAGACTTCTGCATCCGTCTTGTAGTTCCTTTATTAAAGACATTAATGAGCTTCGCTTTGCTTCTGGGCACTGCTGAAGGTCCCGTACTTCGAACTCATGCTCCGTTAGCATGTGTTGGAAACGTGCAGCTTGTGAAAAGGTTTCTTGAGTCAGAGGAAATCTTTGCTGCTCTAAATCAGTAGATATATTTTTCAGGCTAGCCTCAATGGCTAATAACTCCTCATTAGAAGTGGTCACTTTATGAATGAAGTCCTCTAATTCCCAGCTGGTGACCTTTTCATGAGCCAACAACTCATCTAACTCTGCCGAAAATTCTGAAAGCTTGTTGACAAGGTAGCGGCTTTCTCCTGGAATCAACCCTGTCGATATGCTTTTACATCTTTCAGAAAGTGCTTCCAAAAGCTTTTGCTGGTTTTCTATCTCTATTATGGCTAATTTATTAGATTGCAGCTGACTCTCTGCCATTGAAACATTACCGATATGATTACTGGAATCTTTTTTAGCATGTGTCTCTGCTAGCCAGGCTTCAATGCTGGCAAATTCACAAAATAGTTTCTCTCTTTCATTCAAGTTTTTTCCCATGGTGTCAAGAACATGATTCAAACTGGGAGCAAGACCATTGTAAAGATCTTCTACCGTCTTCATGATGTGGTCACTTTCCACCTTTTCCATATCAGAAGTTGCTTTTTTAATCTCTTCTATTTGTAATTGCATCTTTGATCTTTTAGACAAAACATCAGCCTCAAACATCTTCATTTCATCGATCTGAATACGGGCCTCCTCTGGGAAGAGAGCTAACCTCTCTCCTACACAGATATGGATTTCCACCTGCTTGGCCCAGATGACCAAGTCCTTCAGTTGTTTACTGATCTTAGTGGAGACATTGCTTTCATTTGTGAAGCAGTTTAGTTTTGTCGTGGTGTCATTAAGTATAGACTTTACTCCCTGGAGGTAAAGTGTGATTTCATCTTTCTCTTTCTGACCAAGACAGAAATGTAATAAGGCATCAAACTGTGATTGCAAATGCAGATAAACCTGATGATACAGTTTTAGGTCCGTGGAAAGATAGACAAGCTCTAAGGCACTTTTGCTGTCGAAAGATTGACAGTTTGAAATCTGAAGACCTTCAAGTTTGTCTTTAAGCTGCTCAGCCTCTTGTTGAAGAAGCACAGATTGAAAGATTGTGCTTGAAGCGTGTCGCAGCTCCCGTTCAACTCTTCTCTCAAGAAGCTGCCATTCTTCCTGTATATCACCAAGCTGAGCCAGAAGAGTACCTGAGCCTTCCACGCCACACAAGTAGACGGACAATTGGCTACTTATATGAATCAAGTCTCCCATGATGCTTTTCTTCCGCTTCAGGGTTTGCAGCAGGGCATTGAGGCTTTCAGCGTGAAGGGCACTGCTTTCCAACGCATTTCTATAAAAATACCACATAACTTTTTCACAGGGACAGTAAATGGCAGTGGTAGTTGTTTCAATAATGAGATTACTCACAAGTTTAGTTTTTCTTTCTCAGCAGCAACGACCTTTAGGAAAACTCTAGCCATCTTCATCTTCCTGTGATACAGTGTGACCAGATTCAGCTGTGCTGTTTTCACCTGTGCTGTAGCAGAGGCATCGAGCAGCGCAGTGCGCCATTGGCTTTCACCACTCTGGCCTTTCATAGTGGCTACCTGCTCATGCACATAGTGCTGGTACTCCTGCAGACAAGTGACCAACATCAGTAAGCCTTTATAGAAACACGTTTACACAGTATATATGTTATATCTAAAATAGAAATATCTTCAGTACCTCTGCTTCCTCCAGCTGCTTGGCCATTAAAGTGACACTAAGTTGTGCCGGTTGATAGCGACATGCTAGGATTTGCTGAACAGTTCGTAACAATCCAATCTCTGCTTCTCCAGGAGAAGATTTCAGGTACCAGTGTAAGTCCATGTCCGCTGTCCTCTATCAAGGGAAAGAAACAATCAGCATTGATTGAAGTTACATTTAACAAACATTTCAAATTGGAGAAAGTGCAGCAATTAATAGGGCAGCTTCTGTATTGGTCAGATTTGTAAAGTTAGAGTTAAAGAGTTAGAGGTTGTATGATGAGACAGGAAGTGGCCTTCTGATTAAAATGACAAAGTGTAGACATGGAAACTGTAACCCACTCCATTGAATGTGTCGTTTATTGCAGAGATTATCTAAAGCACATGTGTCAAAGTCAAGGCCTCAAAGTCCCCAGGAAAATTTTAAATTAAGGTATGTTAAATAGCAAATAAATCACATGTAGATATATTACTCCCTCCAAATTTAAAGAAACCTCACAATATTTGCTACTTTCCCGTGCTTTTATCACATGAATATGAATTATTCCAAATCTTGCAGTTTCTCACAACCAATCTCACTGGATTGGAAACAAAATCAGAGAATTTGTAAGTGAAGATCCTGCAGGGACTGACTGGTATCTGTCATTTATTACTTGGGTATTGTAGCTTTACATAGTGTTTATCAGATTACATGAGGAAGTGCAAACTGGAACACAATAATAAAAAGTGAGTGTTTTCTGCTGAAAACAAATGGTTTTGGGTATGAAGTGGTGTTGTTGATGGATTGATGTCCAATGCCTGTCATTTTATTCAAAGAATTTCAATTTTGCATATTTTTTGTGACTGCCCTCTATGGGTTAAAATCTCACGATTAAAATAAAATTTTGCTATTGGCTCAAAGTGGAAGTTTGTGATGTTCTGGAGGCTTCACTATTGGCCCCGTCCCTTCTATAAAAACTAGCTCCTGTGGACTCTGCAATCTGTTGCGAGCAGGTTGGATTTAGATCATTGTGAATAGATGTAGAGTGAGTATTGAATAGCTAGTTAGCATATTTCTTAACTGCTCCAGGAATCCCGCCCATAATCAAGACATTTTTTTAAATTTCCCCCTAAATGGCTTGTCAGCCAAAACAGTTTAGTCATTCTAGTTATATACAGTGCTTTTTTCCCAAACAAAATCTACAACCCATTAGTTATTTGCCCCAGAACTAAAATTAGTTTGACGCTCTAAAATTTAAAGTTTGGTTTTTGGTTTTTTGTGATGCATTTTTGATGTTACATACTGGTTTTAATTTTTTTGTTAAATTTCTTCAAGATAAGCTGCATTTGTAAGTATTATCTTAATCATTCATTAGGGGTATATTCTCCCAAAAAGCCACACAGCGGCGCTGTTTTTGGCTGCGCGCTACTCTCCCCATGTACTTAACTCAGACGCTACGTGCCTTCATCCCAGTTCCGCACTCTGTGTGGAGCAGCCCTGAAATGTGGGTGTTTCCATTCAAATCTGGCTTTACGCGCATTCTCCCGTCTGCTTAAGGTCTTTTCCTCCTACGCACTTCTAACCCTGGAATAAGTGCAGCGCCCCGATAAGGTGAAACATTATATAATACTAGAAAATATGGACTTACGTTACATTTCTCACTGTCACAGGGGTGGGGGGAGTCAAATAAGCACACCATAGGATTGACCATCAGCATTACTAATATGTTCACATTTACCAGTTCTAGACGGGACAAATGTGTTACAATTAATTTTATTTTCCCCTTGCGTCACGGAGCCTATCAGCTGTGTGTGTGTGTGTGTGTGTGTGTGTGTTGCTGCTGCTGGTGCAGCTTGTTACAAACTGACAGATGTCAGACTGATTAAACTATTTTAACACTGTGTACAACATAAAGCCACAGTTTGCTCACACGACAAGAGTAAATAACAAGTGAAACATTAATGACAGATGATGATAATGAAGCGCTGATCAAGGAGAGAGATTTTAACTGACTCGGACAGAATGCGGCCGATCCTCACAGTGCAATAATCTGATCAATGATCTGATCAAATCAACCTGTTACATTGTTTATCAATGAAGGCCTTTCGAATTAAAAGTGTACTTAATAACTTTCATGGATTTCAATGACATTTACAAGTGTTGGGAAAACTCTATGTTCCATGATTTCAAGACAGCCCAAAAAATGACATCACCGCCTCCTTTCTTTCAGCCCGCCTTCATTCACAGACTCACGCTCAGGTGGGTGTGTCGTGCAAAAAACAAAAGCGCTTAAGTCCAGACGGGAGAATAGACCCCAAAATCATTTTACCAAATAGATTAAGTTAGAGGACAAATGATATTAATTGATTTATAATTTTTTTTAACACAAACATTTTTATCCATCTATGTTCCCAGGGTGCAGGAGCCTATCCCAGCTTACTCAAGGTACAAACCATGTTACACTCAGGATAAAAGTTCACCACATGGCCACAACACAGAAACAATACCACCCATACACTGAATTCAATTTAAAGACTAATTGTATACTAATATGTATGATTTTAGACTGTGACCTGGCCTGTACGACCTAATGTCAAATTAGATAAACACAAATTCTGTAAGGAATTTTTCCAATGAATTCAAGCGATCTGGCGATTTTGTAACAAATGTATTGAATTTCAAAGATAACTATCACAGTCCATGTGACAAACTGGATTTTGTGTGTAATTATCACCCCTAACAACCCCCACCGAAAATCTCTGCATCTCAAAAATCCTTCCTGTCGGCCCTCCTGACAGATGCATCGTGGGAATAAACAATAGACATCCTTTCAAACATTGCTGCTTCCATTCTTTGGAAGTCAAAGAATTCCAGGACTATCTTAAAAATAGGATTATTAATCTCAAAGAGACTTTCCTGGTAAAATAATAATAAAAAACAACAAAGTCATGTGATACTTACTTTTTTGACTGAGCTCTGTATCTCTGCTAAGATGCCCTGCATGGTGGAGGTCTGTTTGCAGGACTCTGCTGAGCCTCCTGTTGTCCCTCCAAGGCTCGTCACAACTGGAAAAATTCTGCTTTCTTGGCTCTGAATCTACACACACCGGGCACAGAGTGGTGTCACAGTTTAGCATTCTTCCCCCGTGTGTGCACACAGATAATGATGGCTTCCTGTTCCCGCTCTACAGTGGTAAATATCAGAGGGCTGACGGTGGCATGGCGAGTCGGAGCACTTAACTCAAGAATGTGCCCGAGTCCGGACCAGCCGACCCTGAGGGAAAATATCCCTTTTATTCCACTACACTGTGCGTTTTCTCCTAATCTGGAAGAGTTTCAAGTAGCTCAAATGAACTTGGTTTCAAAATACAAACAGTAAAACACAACATTATCTGTTGGATTACTAAACAGGTGTGGCATCTTTCAACACAAAAAAAGCATTGTGGGGCAAGCAGAGGGAAGGCTAGAAACCTGTCTGCATGCTTCACAATGTGCTTGTGTGAGTGCCTGGCAGTCAAAGGAAGAAAATAAAATGTGATGGAAATATTAATCTTAGTGCATGTAATTAAATCCTGATCCTGATCACAGTTTGAAACAATCATAGATATACAATCTTGAGCACATATTTTGCAATCTTTTAACCTAAAGCCAGTTGTTAACTGAGAAGAGACATCCTCTTATTACTCTGGAAAATAACACTGTTGGAGGAGAAATTCCTGAAAAATCACATCTTTGAGGAACGCCAAAATTTTAACCCACTTCAAAGCACACATTAAAGTAGAGCTTTGGACCAAGTGGCTTAGGATAATGTAGTTATTTTGAGTTTGTAAATCTGAATATGAAAACATAACATCTGACCCTGCAGCCTTGTAAACAAAAGATGATTCTTGGCCTTGTGGCAACACCAGATCAGTTGTTCGGCACCAAAAGGTTTGTAATCATGAGAGATGTCAGGAACTCGTCTTCTGCAACTGATTGGTGCAAACTTACGAAAGGCTTGCTGATACAACTAAGGCCTCCTTTTAATATATGTTGAATCTCGTTTATTCAAAGCATAGTCTGCCACTCATTACAGGTTTTTGGATAAACTTTCCCTCCGGTCGTGTTGCCTAATGTTTTTTGATTATCTGTTTTTGACAATGTCCTCACAGGTCTAGGAATATTTTTTTTAAATGGATAAAATCATTGTGTAGTCCTCAGATTGATTAATCAAACATCATTTACTCCAAAAAGAAAGGAGTAAGGTCGAAATTGCAGCTCAAAAGTTTTTGGTTTTTTTGTTTCAGTTTCACCCATTGCATTGTGGGATGTAAGTCCCATAGACCAGGGGTGTCAAACATATTTTAGTTCAAGGGCCAAACACGGACCAGTTTGATCTCAAGTGGGCCGCAAATTTTGGGCGGAAAACGTGAAATTTCAACATTATTCTGCCCTATATATATATATATATATATATATATATATAAAGTAATGAAAGTTACAAATAATATCCCATTTTCAAATTTCTTTAAGTTTGTGATCATTTTTTTTTGTTTAAAATTGCAGGATTTCGGAACAAAAAATTGCAGTTGAAAATGGCTGCCATCATGTAATAAAAGCGTAGGAAAACTGTGCGTCCTGGCAAATATTGTATAATTTCATTGAATTAATGTTTTTGGAAGGACTGACATATCTACAACTAAATTACTTGGTATTTCTACACAATGATCCATGGTTTCTGTCATTTTTTTGTTTTTCTTCACTTTGTCTGCACATGTTCAATACTAAAGGAAGTGTAATCTTTTTAAGACAACGATGCATGTTTTGTTATTGCAATTAAATAAATGAATTTATTTCATTGCATAATTGTGACCATGACCAGAACTCCCTAAGGAAGAGTAAGAAACACTTTATTAAAGGGTGGATGTAAAAAGAGAGGGCAGTGTTACACCTTGGTGAGGGGGAAGGGAACAGGGAAGAGGGACTCAGGGTAGGAAATGGAAGGGGTGGGGAAGAGTTGACTGTTTTAAAGTGAGAGTGAGATGTGATGTTACAGTTGTGCATATTATGCTTATTGTGTTGTGTAATCAGTTCAGCCAGTCTGGTGGCAAGTGTGGAGAAATTGAAGCGGGTGACACAGCACCCAGCTTAAGTATAATGGTGGTGGTCGTGGACAGAGGGAAGGAGTGAGTGGTTATATCTAAAACTGGGATTTGGATCAACATGTTTTAGGTTAAGCCCAGTATAAGTTTATCCCACTGCCCAAGGCATGCCAGTGCATCCACGACCAATGTCTGTGCAAGAGCCACTTCTGCGAACCAGGCCTGAAGATGCAGCCAGGCCAGTAGAAAAAAACGGGAGCCAAGGAACCCCAGGCCACCCCCCACGACCAAACAGCCTCCCCAGGCGACCTAGAGAGCCCAGATGGAAGCCACACACATCCGAGAAAGTAGCCAGATTCAAGTGCATGTATTGTTTCGTATTTTAGCATCCTCTATAGACTAATAATACCTGTGGTTTGTTAAAGGGACCCCGTGTAATTATGCTACATATGAGCTAAATGTCACACTCGGTTTTCCAACACAATAATCAAACAGTTCCACAAAAATGAACCAAAGTGTTTGAGCCCTACCTGCTCCAGTGTCACTGCAGTGTCTCCCAGTGTTCCTTCACTTTTTCTTTCTGGTGGTGATATATTTGTTTCCCTTTGCGACACATGATTTGTTCCAATCCCCGCTGAGCTTTTGGTATTCTCTCCATTTCCACATACTGCTGTAGAGGAGCTCTTCTTCCTGTCACTAGCTGTCACCTGCTCACTATGAGCAGCAGCAGTGGTCATTACAGTGCCACTGAAGGCATCTCCACTCTGCTCTGAATCCCTCTCACTGCACAGCAGAGAGCTCGCTGTTTGCTCCCCTGTGTGACACACATCTGTCGTCTCCTCTCCTCTTGTTTCTGCTGCTCGTGCACTGTTGAGCAAACATTCAGCATCACTGTGTGATTTGATCGATGTCAGCTTATCCCTTTCCCTCACTTCCTGAGTTTTGTGGATTTCTTTGCGTGATATATTTGCACTACTACACTGCTCTGGTGGCATGTTCGAGCATACGTGTTGGCATTCCTGCTCTGTTGGAACAAGCTTTTCCTGACATTTAACAGATTGGGCTTTTTGTGAATTGTGTGGCTGCAGTTTCATATTTGATACCACAGTTGGTACTTTATATGAGGCGTCCTTACATTCAGTTGGATTGAAAACCTCTGTAAATTTCCCAAAGCTGGTATCTGGTACATCTAAATCTTGTTGACTGTCGGATCCACTTTTGCTTTTATCGTCTACATTTGTGTTACCACAATCATCCCCACTGTGTTCTTCCTTGAAACATCTGCCTACATCTGGACTGCAGGAGCCAGAGTTATCCCTCTGCAGGATGTTCACTGGCTCCAAGTCTAAGTGAATAGTAGGAGTCGAGGCGTCCTCTGTTTGTCCCTGTTGTTCCTGACTGTCTGTCCCTGACTGTGATTGGTGCTGACAGTGCTCTGCATGTGCTGCCGGTTTACTCTGTTTTGGATCACACACTTCAAATCTTCTAACCTGTGGCTCCACATCCAACATGATGGTAAAAACCTTCTTTGTGCTTGTTCCGGTGTCCCCAAATTCTCTTTTCTTGTCCTGAGCACCTGAATGTACATCAACAGTTTGTGTTTCCATCAGTAAACCTGGGTTGGATCCATTCACAGATGTGATGCTGTGAGGTGAACTTGTGTAGGTACAGGTTTCTGGTGTGATGTCACACAACTGTGACACCCAGGCATAGAAGTTCTGTCTGTGCAATGGTTCGGAGCTGGTTTTCGGAGCTGAAACTGGTGAGTATGTGATATTTTCTTTGGGAACCTTCTGCTTTCTGCTTTGAAGGCTGTAATATAAGCTGGTACCAGCAGTGGTTGATGTTAACAGTGACGGACTTTGTTGTTTCTTTGAATTGGTAACATCTGGGCTAGCTGAAAAGAGGATATGAGCATCTTTTCCATCTTCTTCTTTTGGGCTATCTGCACTGCTTATAATAGAAATCTCTGCTTTTTGCATTGAAATGCATTCGTGACGTTGTTTTGTGCCATCATCTGTCGATGTGCATGAAGCAGTGGCCGGGTTTTGTTTCTCTGACATGTCAGGACAACTCTGGGGAGTATTGCTGTCATCACTTGCTGCCTTAACCGCCATCTGTGAATCCCATGAACTGATCAATTTATGGTGACATGATGAATGAACAAGTTTGCATAAATTTGAGTTTTGAGACAAACTTGCCTTGCTTTGTGGTAGTGATTGAAACACAGGCTGACTTTCAAACAGAGCCCTTGAAGCACAGCTTTCCAGTTTCTCTGTCACTTCTGCTCCAAGACAACCCAATAGAAAGCTTCGCTCTGAGAGCAGCTCTGAAAGTGACTGTTGAAGCTGCAAACCTTGATCCAGCACAGCCTGGAAGGAAACAGAGACTGACTCAAAAATAGATCAATAAATAATAGTCTTTCAAAGAGGAAAGTATAGAGAACACACACAACCATCACATGAATGCACTTTAGATGATAGTCTAATGTTGAATCATATTACTTTGTTATTAATCCAACTGAAAATTAATTGATATCAACTTTTAGCCTAAAATACACATAATCCTTCATATGATTTGGAGATTTCAGCCAATTAGCATTCACATGTTCTCATCACGTCAGACAAACGCTTTGTATTTCTGCTTTCATTGAGTGACCTTGTAGATAAAGATATTTAAACATTTTTGCACATAGTTACATCTCATCCATTTCCTTAGAAGTTATGATGTTTGGATGTCATGATGTTATTTCTAAGAACAGGAAACAATACAGTAGATGGATTTTCAACCCACTATCAGTTTATTAGATTATCACAGATAATAGTTCAGATTATTACAGATCCACACCTTAGAACAGGTAACTCTATGCTACCATGGCAACCATCGGATGGTTTGATGAGATTACATCAAACCAGTTGGAGTGATGTGAATGAAGCACTTTATTGGTTCCTTTATTGGTTTCACTACGTCACAGTTTGTCAAACATATGTGAACCTCCACAAGCGTGTTTAAAGAGTTTTTATTATTGCATTTTGCAGCTTCTAAAGGGCCTCACATTCTAAAGTTTACATAGAATACCGTTTTAGGACAGTCACCTATGAGTAGGATGGTCTGGGTTCAACTCTAAAACAGATTGTTTCTGTGTAAATCCATAAATTCCTCCCAGACTAACTATGGTTTTGTGTTTCTCATCTGGTTTCCCCTCACAGTCCAAAGTTATGTATACAAGGTCGGCTAGTGTGTCTGCAGAGATTCCCTCCAGCTTCCTTCAAGCCTGATCAGGAGTAAGTGGGAATGGGAGATGGATGGCACATCAGCTCTCATATGGTCGGATTATGTCTTTCAACAACCTCAGGCTAATATAATGTACACCCCTCTTGCAAATTCATACACACTGGAGAGTTTTTCTCTTTTTTTAACTTACTACTGTTGCTTTAGAAATAGTGTGCTGTACCTCTGGCATTTTAGAAGGAACGTCCTCATCCTGTGGGTTCAAAATGTATCTTTGTATCAAAAGAAAACGGATGGGTGTCCAACTCTTTCCTTGAGGGCTACAGTCCTGCATGTTATAGATGGTAACACGCAGGTGCACAGATCCCGGGGGGGTCAGGAACAATGCAGGGATCGTGTCCCACCCCAAAAATCCCATTGTAAATACAAATATATATATTTTTTATAGTATAGTAACGTATTAACATATTTTTGATTAGATTTTAGTTTTAAAATTAAAAGTTGCAGTTTCAATTTTTTCTGATTAAATTCTGTTGATTTCGACTCCTTTTTATCTTCCAATTAAAATCAACAGTTTTTATATACATTTTCAAGTCAGATGCTTTTATGCTGGATATGTGGTTCATACTGCTTTGAAGTTTTGTATATTTCTAAGTTTTGTGGCACATTCATTTGCACTTTATAATTTGTGTAACGATTTATGTCTTATTTAGCTTTAGTTTAACATATATTCCATTTGCAAAAAGTATTAAAACATTTTTATTATCCCTCCCAGGAATAGGTCAATAAAATTTAACTGTTCAATGTCCCCCCAATAATGAAAATTGATTTCAGCCCCTGCTACCATGTACCAAAAAAAATGTATGTAAAAAAAATTAATGTGAAATGATTTGACTCAGAAGAAGCAGTTCATCTTTGAGGGATTATATAGGAACAGCGTGTGTGATTTAGACTGCAGGAGGACATCAAAGCATCAAGGGCAACAAAGTTAAACACAAAGTTTTCTTTTCAGTTAAAAAAAAAAAAAAGAGTTAACCTCTCACATATGGAGTCAAAAAATATATATGTTCATGCACAAATAGGTAGCCCTATTTGTGCATGAATAAACCTTTGCCCGTGCTCACATTGGTGACTTTTACCTTGCTCGGTGATGATGACTCATCACTTTGGCTCCATCGCTGCATGTGGCTGATGGCTTCTCTCACACTGCTCACCGTACTGTTTTCACACTCTTTCCTTTTCCGCAGACAAACAGACCTGAGGCTGAAGACACAAAATGCTTACTGACCCACATGTTTCAAACTCAAGGCCCAGGGGCCAAATCCAGCCATTCAAATGATCCAATTCGGCTCGCAGGAGAAAGTAAAAATAACAGAGAAAACATGAAACATTGTGTAAATTACCAAATAATCAGTTGTTAATTGTTGTGGAAAGAACTCGAAATGTTTCCATAATCCTGCAATTTTTCTCAAATTATTCTACAAAATCTCCCGAAAAATTGGTCAAAAAAAAAATCAATCAAAAGATCTGTCACTTATTGCTTAGATATTGTGAATGCCTTTTTATACTTTATGTATAATTTATAACTGGAAGTCCAAACTTGGTTAAATTAATGTTGAAGTTGTTCGTTTTCCCACCTAAAACCTGCAGCCCACTTGTGATCGAACTGCTCCGTATTTGTCTCTTGAACTAAGATGAGTTTGACACCCCTGTAATCTAACCCATTTTTTTCATTATGTTTCTATTGGAAAATAGGAGACATACACTTCGGGTTTGCCAAAAGAAAACAAATATGATAAAAAAAACTTTCAAGGACATTTCAGTTTTTGTCTTCATCCCCTTTTTAATATGAAGAAATAAAATAAAATAAAATTCAACCACTGAACACCCAGAGAGTAAACAAGTGTAGCATTACATCACTACCCAGATTGGAATTAATTCAAGTAAATATACATGAAAAATAAAATAATTACATAGGAAAAACAAAGGCTTCCATGTCAATCTGTAGCACTCTTGTCAATTAAAAGCAGTGGATAGTCAATGCAGTCTCAGGCATATATTGTTTAGCATATCTTTCCCACCCACTCCAGTGTTTAACAAATAAATCAATCTTTAGGTTTACTGCAAAAGTTATTTTCCATTTTGTAAATGTCCATCATTATATTGGTCCAGTCTTGGATAGTCAGTTCTGACCTAACCCATTTTGAACCACATTTGGATGATTTTGCACTCAGGAATCAAAGATCAACAGCCAATCATAACATCTTGTTTCTAACAGATAACAGATATTCTTCTTTGTTTTCACACTGTAAGTAAGTTTGGATTCAGTCCTTCCTCTGCAATCCAGATACTATTAAGTTTTATAGGACAATAAAGAGCAGAAGAGCTTTCATTGTCTCTGGAGACTTCTAAACATACTATTATCTGTTTTCTGTGTACTGGCACTGCGTGGAGTTTCTAGGTCAGCTTTGACGCACATTTTCCGTCCACACACACTGTTGGAAACTAAAACCATGGTTTCTTTGGACACTGGACGTTAGATTTGATCTACGAGTCCTTCGATGCTGCCAGACGTTTTTAGTGTCGGCGAGCCTCATGGGCCTCAGGAGGGATTTAAAGTTTTATGCAAGGGCATAAAATTCATCCCTGATAGATTTACACTTTTGTAACCTGGCAAGAACATGAGTGAGATTTAGAAATATATTTTTTGATGAGAGGAACTACCTGTCTAATTCCTTAAAAACGCCATTGATTGCCAATGACACATCTGGAGGAAGCGTTTCCTCTCTCGCCCTCTGCAGGCGGTTGGCTCTTGTTGACATCTCTGATAACTGGGCATCCAAACCCTGAAGAAGAGAGCTTGTGTTAATAGATGTGTCGCATCAGTATGTGTCTCTTTGACAGTGTCGTCTCATGCACCTGTATCGTGCACCACTCTTGTTTCAGCTGCTTGAAGTCAGGCGACACCTTGTGAGTTTCTGACAGATTCCCAAATATTTCCTGCAGCGCTGTCAGGTCTCTCTGTAAACTCCAGACTTCTTCCTCCACTTGATGAATATTTGGATTTGTCTTCACCTCAGCTAGACTTTCTCTGATGCTACGCTCTAGCACACTCTTGTGGTTTTGGAGCCTGCTGACTTGCTGAGCGAGGCTCGAGTGGCTCTTCATGGCAGAGCTGAATGTGATGGTGTCCTTTAGCGTCAGCAGCTGGGAAACATCTTGGTCCATGTTGGTGACTTCTTGCAGCAAAGCCTGAAATGCAGAATGTACAGCATTGCAACTTATCAAGAGGAAACTTTTCAATACATTTTTCAGGCCACTGATGCAGAATAAAAACAAATGTTTGCAAAGGCAGTTTTTGTCACGCTGTCACCTCCACAGCTGTTCTATCTCTAGTTATTCCTGCAGCTCTCTGCATGTCCCAGGCTGTCCATCGTCTCTGCAGTGACGTCAGTCTGTTCGTGCATCCCTGAAGCAACAGATTGATCTGTTCCTCATTTTTCACACCTTCTTCAAGGCAGGAGCAGATACCCTGAGGATCAGTCAGACACACCAAAACACAGACAAGTCATCATTTAGGTCAAACAAAGTCAGGGAGCACATACACTAACACATGCACACACACACACACACACAAGCAGTATTATACTAGGCTTCCAACTGAACTGCAGTAAAAGGACACAATGGTTCTCTGATGTTTTTATGAGTTTCTGCTGTGCTGATAATCCATGTCAGGTCGGCCACCTTGCTGCGCTAAGCATTGGGATGATATTGATGTCGGAGTTTTGTTTTCTTTCCTGGAGTATCTCTGTAAAAATCTATAGTATTAAACACATAAAAGAGTAGGCTGTCAGCATTAAACACTTCTGTTTGTTGAGTCATATTTAAGCTATGATTTAAGTCTAAACCAGAGTTTCTCATTAGGTGGGTAATACAGTACAAGGACTCAAAGGACGGCTGGATAAAAAAAGTGTACTTTTATTTTGAAGGAGTTTTTTTTTTTTTTATGTAGCAAAGCGTAATCTATTTTAACTTCTGTTTGTAGTAAAAATCCAATTGTCTTCTGAGAGTTTTTCAGTGCATGTTTAACTACTTCACATGAATAAGAGAGTTGTCGTTTAAGCTTTTGGATGAAAATATTTGAAGTAAAAAAGGATTTTTATCAGTAAAAAGATAATTTTACAGCTACACTTGTAATATACAGACATTATTATTATTATTATTATTATTATTATTATTATTATTATTATTATTACACCAAGACTACACCAATTTCACATAATTGAACATTTAGGAATTTTACATTTTGGAGAGATGCAGAAGAAAAAAACATTTTAATATGAACTTAAAGAAATGGACGCATCCAATCCTGACTTTGTTTTGGCTTTGCTAAACTTTGTATTGTAACTTTCAGCATTCTAAAATGTAGGAATTCCACTTTTTGGGGTGGATATCAAAAAGTTTTATTCATTTCTTTGTTTTTTCAAAAATAAAAGCAAGCAATATAAGTAGGTTTGTTGTCTTATTAAACATTCTCCTTAGGGAGATAAAGAAAGCTTTGGTTTGCAGTTGTGATACTGGTGCTTTTACACCTGCATGTGTCTTTGGAGTTTTACCTTCAGCTCCTCCATCAGTGCTGACCAGCATTTGTGTAGCTCCTCCCAAGAGGAGTCGGTCCAGACGGCGCTGCTTGACTCCTCCCTCAGCTCCCTCTTCTGTTCAGCCAGGCTGGCGAGGGTTAACCGCAGCGTCTCACATTCCTCCCACAGACTGTGGGCGAGCAGGCTGGTCAGTGTGCGTTGGTCTGTGGCAGGCCTAGGGAACACCGTGGGAATGTGAGCCGCTCGGTGCTGCAGCTCCTTCACTCTGCTGCAGGCCTCACGTCTCTGAGGCAGGTACGAAGAGGAGAGGCGTGGATCTGCTTGTAGAGCTCTGCAGAGAAAATTAGAGCACATATCACAACTTAAAGTTTGCTATTAATTGTATTCATCATATGAATGATTATTGTGTTTTTCTGTTTCAGCTCACCTGTGATATGGCTCAAGTGGTTCCCACAGCTCGCTCCACTGCTCCTCTGCTCTCTGAATGATCTCCTGAACTTCTAGTTTCACCTCCTCTTCAGCCAATAGTTCACTGCTCACATGTGCTGCGATAACTCTGAGCTCCTCCAGGCGTGCATCTACTTCACTTCTCACTCCCGACAAAGCCTGAAAAGAATTTCGGTAGAATCGTAAATATCAGTAGGAAAACCTGGTTCAGGGAACAGCAGCGCCCAACATGACAAAAACTTCAAATCCGCTCAGATCTCAATGTGGACACTCCCTTAGTTTAAGACAAGTATGAACAGATGCAGAGAAAAAAGAAGAACCCACACCCTCCTGTGATAATACACCCAAACAACCAGTAATTGCACAACAAAAGCAAATAAATTCTTCTCAGGTAACCAATATGAAAATGACGCCACCAACATCATTGCATTACTCTTTATGAGACCTTCACTATACAAGCCGCAACACACAGAGGGACTTTAAACTATATTCAAAGAGTTAATAAACCTCAAAACCACTTTTTTTTTTTTGCTGAAAACAAATGTATTTGGGTGTGAAGTAGTGTGGTTAATTGGTTCTTGTTCAACTCTTGCACAACATTTTAGTCAAAGTATTTTAATTCAAATTAATTCAATATTTTGTTGTAAAAATCAAGGTTTGAACAAGGCAATTAAAATCAAATTTTGCTATTGGCTGAGATGGAGGCCGAAGATGTTTTGAAGGCAGCTTTGAATAAACCATCGCTGTTGGCCCCACCCCTCCTATAAGAAAAAAAGCAAGTGTCGACTAATGGGGGTTGCTGTCAGAGAATGAATGACTGTATTTTAACTTCAGGAGCCCCGCCCATAATCAAGGCATTTTTTAAATTTTCCGGCCAAAACCTTAGGGTTTAGTTACACTTTAAGTGATTTTATTATTTTTTTACCTGAGCATTGTGAAGCCTCTGTTCCACAGAGCTGAAGATATCTGGACTTCCAGTGAGTGACGAGTTAACAGTTTGTCTCAAATCTCCAATCCAGTCCAGTGTGGACTTTGACAAAGCACGAAACACTTCAACATCTTTGTTTCGGGAACGCTGCGTTTCTTTGGATCCACCGATGATGTTAATGTGGAAGTTGTGGTGGTGTTCCTGCAGTTTTCTGCTTTCCTTCAGCAGCCTGGAGGGCGGGAGACGACTACTTTTAAAAGACAAAGCGGGCTGACTGAGGTGATCTGTCCTGACTCTGCAGCGTAGACAAAAAAGAGGCGTTGATTAGATTAGAGAGGAAACTAAGGTCAGCCACTTGTGAAAATATCCATTTTGTTTTAGAATAAACTATTATTTTTTTTAGCAGTGCACAATAACCCACAAAAAAAGCCCACAGGCACACAATTAGAACATGCAAACTCCACTTTGATAAGGCTTGATTCCACCATTGTGCTTAGAGGTAGCATTGCCTTCCACCGTGCAAGTGACAACTTGCCGACTCTTTCATTTATTTAACCCCTTCAACAAGTGACATGTTTGGCTTCTTCAGAGGACATTCTACCCACAGTTTACAGTGGATTTATATTCCACATCTAAAAAAACCCCAACTCATATTTCAAAAGATACTTTTGCTGCAATGTTGCATGGCATGAGTCAGTCATTTTAGATTTTAGTGTCCAGAGCATGAACTAATCCTGCTGCTTTGGTGGTTATTATTCAACAAACACTCAATCATTTTCAGTTGTCCGTGCTTGCTTCCTATATTTGCACCGTTTCCCAGAGAAATAATCTTTAAAGTCAACAAATCCAAAGAAATCCTGCCAACGTTTTCAAACCACGATTCTTTAGAAAACCGCACACCTTTGTTGGAGAGCCTCCACTCGCAGGAGACAAAGGTCCTTCCCTTCTGTTGCTGCTTCCTTTGCAGCTGGAAGCCACCGTTCCAGATATTTCTTCTCTATCTGCAGCCTGCGACACACACACACACACACACACACACAAAGCAATGGTTAGATCAGCACCATGTGCTTTAACCGTTTGGCTGACACAGGTAAAAACCAGTCCAACCTGTCCTGCTGTCTGCTTAAACCTTCTCGGTGTAAGAATGATGCCTCGGCTTCACAGAGTGAGTTTCACATATTAGAAGCTTTCACACATTTCATCGAGAAAATGATGCAAGAGCAATGTTTAAATATTCTCATTCATTATTCAAAATGTGAACATGGAATGCTTATATTTCTCTGACTATCTTATAATATGAATTTATTACATTTTCATTTAGCAGACGCAAGCACATAGGATTAAGGGACTTGTTCAACATCCCACTATAGGTTCAAACCAGTAACCCTCCGATTACAAGCCTGAATGGTGGTGTAATATTTCAATAAATGAATAGTGAGAATGCTGTAAAGGCATATAAACTAATTTATTTTACCATATTAATATTTCATTTTTTTTTAATTCAAGTTCTTTTTTAGTTTTTTCTTTCACCTTGTCTGCACATGCCTTTGAAGGTGTTTACACCAGCACTACATGTAGTGCAATCTTTTCATGACAGCTATGCATGTTATACTATTGTAATGAAACAAATACATTTATTTTATTGCATAATTGTGACCATCAACAGCCCTCCCTAAGGAATACTTAAAAAAACTTTATTAAAGTGAAAATATAAAAATAGAGGGCAGTATTACACCTTGGTAAGGGGGAGAGGAACAGGGAGGTAGGGTGGGACGATGGAAGGAGTAGGCAAAGTCAACAGTCAACTATTTTGGTTGTAGTGAAAGTGTAACGTGGTGCTACTGTTGTCCATATTGTGTTGTGGAGTGTAATCTATTAAACCAGTACAGTTACAAATGTGGAGGGATTGAAGAGGGTGACATAGCACCCGGCCTAAGTTTAAAGATGGTGGTCGTGATCAGAGGGAAAGGGTGAGTGCTTACACCTAGAACTGATATTTGGGATTGTATCTAAGGTTAAGCCAAATACAAGCTTATCCTACAGCCTAATGCATGCCAGTGTATCCATGACAGATGTGCATGCAAGAGCCACTTTTATTCATCTTCATTATATTTTACTGCTCCTCTAATCATTCTGAAAGACCATAACTGGAGCATTTGATCTGCCTCAATGGTTGTCACGATTACTTACGGTATTTCTTCCTGCTGAGTCAGTCAATCCTGTTTGGTTTCGTTTCGTTTGTAGTCATTTTGTCAGTATCTGGTTAAGGTGTTTGTTTTCTGCACTGTGTGTGCGTGCATGCTTGTGTGCTTGTGTGTGTGCGCGTGTGTGTTTCCACTCAGGTGCGCCTCCTCTTCCTGATTACATCCTTGAACAGTTGAAGGTCTGATTGAACACAGAATCAGTGCTCAGTCACTGTTTTTTCACCTCCACTCCAACCAGTTTGTTTGCATTCTGCTTTTAGTTGCTGTAATTTTGTTTTGTTATTTACTGTAAGTTTGTTTTGACGCAAGCTCCGCCCCCTGGATGCTCCTTTGTCACCGTGCCTGTGTTTACTCTCTACCATCTCTACCTTAATCCACCTTAAATCCTTGTGAACAAATCTCAGAGAAGCCTCCACATGCATGAAAGGACTTAAAGTGTCCCAATGAAATCCCAGTACACACTTGCAAACCAGTTGTGCATGTAATGTGAAAGAATAGGTCACATTTTCTTCTGCTTCTAACAAGTTGTGCTCGCTGTCTCTGAGGTCTTGAGGTCTGAGGCAGACTTACTCGGGGTGGTCTTTGATATTCATGTCGATCTGCTGCTGCACTTCTGTGCAAAGCTGCTGCGTGTTCCTGACCTTCTCCTGCAGCTGGATTCCAAACACATGCAGAAGTTGCAGGTTCTCTGCTTCACTGATGGAAGCCAAGACCTGAACGTCCTCCATCAGACTCTTAGCCTGTTCTTCCTGAGGGCGGATCTCAATCTGACCAATTAAAGAAATGCGTTGTACCAATTAAATGTAATTCACCTGCTGCAGTCATTCAAAAACCACAAAATGCACACATAAGTCTTCTTTTCTACATATTACAATTGAAAAAACATGTATTCCAGCTGTTACTTTGACATATTTTAAATGAAATGCTTAAAAAAAAATCTGTCTGACGATCGCCCTGATTAACTAGGATCCCTAATAAACAGCACAAAATTTGGTGCTTCAGGGCTCTACACTAACTTTTCCAATGGCGGCACAGGTGCGACTAACTTTCTCAGTTCTCAGCACCAGCACAGAATTTGGTCGCACCTTTTTTCCATTTTTTGGAGCGGGGGTGGGGGTAGTGTACAGAATAACCATGCATGTTAATGCAGTTCTGTTTTTTATTTTACAGAAAGGCTGTATTTTAATTAACTTAACAGTAGCATAACCAACTTAGCATCAGCATTGCTTCACCCCATGGAATTAAAATAAAAAAAACCTTCTCAATGAAGACAATACAGTGATACAGTGATTTAATTTGATGTGATTTATATTGATCATGTAAATGGAAACTTGAAAATAGTTTAAAATAAAATAAATTCACATCAAGAAATAAAATGTTATATAAAGAACATGTTTTTTAGTTAATGTATTTAAAAGGCTACATAAAGTAACTTGAATTTGATAACACATGATCATGTGGTCAACACATGCTAATTTCTTGCCACACATAAAGCATGCATATTTAACCAGCACATTGGTGGTTAAATGAATCTGTTCCCACACAATTAAAATCTCTATTTTCTTCCAGAATAGTGTTTTTGTTGGTTTAGTTATCTTACCAGGGATTTAAAACTTAAGGTTAACCACAGGTGCAGGAAAGTTGATGGTCTGTAGATGTTGCAGGAGGTGAAGTAGGAAGGTGCTGAGTCATTGCACAACGTGATTTATTTTAGGTTAACAAATTGTTATATCATGATTTTATTTGTCATTAATAGCCTCTGTGAAAAATAGTCAATTATTTCAATAGTTTTTTTTAAGCTATAGGAGCCATTGCAAAAGAATCAAAGGCCCACATTAGGCCCCAGAGCCGCAGGTTGCAGACCCCTGCTCTGAGGGAACCACAGCTCAACATCTGGCCTGACTCTGTGGTAGCCTCTTCGATTTACTACGCTGTGGTCTGCTGGGGAGCCGGCAGCACTGTCCGGGACAGGAAGAGACTGAACAAGCTGGTCAGGAGGGCCATTGATGTTCTGGGCTGCACACTGGACCCACTGGAGGAGGTGGGTGAGAGGAGGATGGTAAATAAATGACATCTGTCATGGATGACACCTCTCACCTCCTGCATCAGACTGTGGAGGGTCTGAGCAGCTCCTTCAGTGATCGACTGAAACACCCACAGTGTAGGACTGAGCGCTACCGCAGGTCATTCATTCCCACCGCTGTACGACTGTACAATAAAACAGTCTGAGGCATTGTACTGTCTGTAAATATATATCCTTGCCCTGCCTGTTATTATGGACAGTATATATCTTTATTCTTTTTAGATTATTTATTCCTTTTATATTTTTCTATTTATATCAATATTAATGTATAGCTTCCATTATTGTATTGTTTATTTTATTTTATCTTCCATGCACTATTTCTCGGGTGTCTTTCAGGTTTTCCTGGGTGTTGCCTTTTGTTGTCTTTTTTTATTGCACCTTCTATAAATAGTAAGCTGTCATGTCAGTAAATTTCCCCACTGCGGGATGAATAAAGAAGAAAAAATGAGGTTCATTGAATGTTTAGAAGGTGTGACAAATGGATAAATATATCCAATTCTGCCCAAAATCCCAAATATGCTATGTGGAACAGATTGATTAGTGATCATGTTATCCTGTGATTTAAGATTAATGCAGAGCTTCATGTTGCAATAACATGTGGTTCAGATTATTATGACTGCATTCTGCAATCTGACAAGGCCCTGGTAGAAAGACAGGTTTAGCTGATGGTGTATTAGCTGAACTGGTGATCATTTTACCCGGTACAACAGAAGCACACCTTCAATTACATGACTGTGCAGGATTTTGTGCAAAACATAAAGGTGATTTGCCATTGGTGGTAATAAAAGGTTTCACAAATAATGTTTTGGAACCATATCACACATTTCTATGGGATTTATCCATAAGCAGGTGACTGAGGTTTCTAACAGTGTGGCTACACGTCGTGGATTATCCTTGAAACAGAATTTAGAAAATTTTGAAATGGAAAATCAGATGCTTTATGTTTAAAAGATCCAGTATTTGTTGGGCGTTGTTGGACATTTTTGACCTAAAAAAACATCTAGGAAATCAGGTACTTTTGGTTTCAAAACAAAAAAAAACATGTTGTGCAAGTTTGCACTTTTTTAGTTTGTGGTCAAATTTGAATATTGATTGTTTGGTGTTGGAGTAAAGTTCCAAAGCAAAGAGCTTGTTTGACAAAAAAAAAAGTAAAGTAAAGTAAAGTAATTCTGGGATTGCGCTGACTCACAGACACTGATACTGTGTCTCCAAAATGAAATGTATGTTACTGTCAGAGTCAAACACATATACATCAATACAGATCAAATGCAAAGTTGTAGAGCTCACATGTCACAATTATCTGTGACTTTATGGCCTGATTAAATACACTCCTCACCTGCTGCGAACAAATTTATCTTACCTTGAGATTTGCGAGGATCGTCGACACATTTGGAGCTCTGAGAGAGTGAAGAGAGCTTTGGATCTCCTGAAGGCTGTTGAAACACTGATCCATCCTTCCGTTGATTTGTCCCTTGGTGGCCACCGTCTGCCTGTACACATCTTCAGCCTCTGAAATAACCTCATTCAGTTGCTCCATTTTCCTCCTGATCTGAGTCTCCACCACCTTGACAAAACAGCACCGGGATTCAGATGTGCTTGTAAAAGGACGTCATGACAATGATCACATTCACAATAACAGATATTAGTTCTTGTCTTTTATTAGTGTCACTGATCCTCATAGATGAAAAGTCAGAACCTACTAGTTTCCAGAGTAAAACAAATGCAAATAGCTTGAAAACTTTGCCAAAATAAAATTAAACTATATTTTGATGCGATCCTCAAATGGCCACACGCTACACAGAAAAGATTTTACCTGCAGCTCCAGAGGAGACTCCATACTTTGAAGTAGTGACTTAATCTCAGTGGATCTTTGGTGGAAGCGCTCTATACGCTCCTCTTGGATTGCGATCTCATTCTGACGACAGATGGAGAGAGATGAGCGAAGAACTAACAATCCTCAGAGAAGTAACAGTCCTCAGTTATACCTGCACTTCTTTGATTTCATCCTCAGTCTGAAAGGATGGATGCTGAGTAAACTTAACCAGTTTATTGTCCGTCCAACTCTCCACTTCTGTCCCCAGTTGCAGGACGCCGTTCCACAGAGTAGAAGCTAAATGGAGGTTTTCCAGAAGGTTGTCTGTTCTTTCTGATACCTGAGTGAACAACAGAAGGGTCACAGGTCAGTCTGTTCATTCATCCATCCATCCATCTTCTACAACTGATGAGGGGATCTTTCTAACAGGAAGGTATTGTCACTGTTGTCTGCACCACAAAGAGGTCTTGTTTTGTCATTAGGGCTAAGCAATACGGACCAAAACTCATATCTTAATATTTTTTCTCAAAATGGCAATATACGATATAAATCTCAATATTTTGAACTCAATAAAGTCTTAACAGAAAGAGGTTACATTTGCTGATGAGAAATACCACACAGGCAGCTGCACAATATGGGCCACTTTTGGTTTTTTCTCCTCTAAGGGACAGCATGTGTGAGTGAGTGAGGGGAAGGTCTGAAGTAGCAAAAGCAGTGACTTCTAAAACAAGTATTATAATATAAAATAAGCTATAAAATAAAAATATATCGATATAAGCGATATTGTAACTTTCTATATCGCCAAAATCTAAATTTGGAAGCACTGGTATGACCTCCTGAAAGGATAGGGGACTTTCTTTGTGATGTACACTTTTAATGTATTCTTTTTTTCTGTAGTTTGTATATATTGTTTTTATAATATGGACTATGAATTTGAAATAAAGCCTGCTTCATCAAGCAAAGTAGAAGAATAATAATAATATTGTGTGTTTGGAAATTTGCATATTCTCCCTCAGCATAAACGAGAAAGCTGGGATAGTTTTCAGCTCGAAAAACAGGATTACCGGACAAGCCCCCAAACTGTTATTGAATTTTATGGTCCGGAGCTCCGGAGCTTTACCATGTTTGATCAGGATTTGCTAGAAATCTACTGCTACTTGGTCTTTTGTATATTAAGGGGGTGGAGTTGCTGAATATAGTAAAACCTTTAGTAGGTGTAATTAGCCACACGGATGGAGCCGGCATGTGCTTAGGGGTTTAAAGTCACTGTGGGACCAGGGTACAGTTCACAGCGGAGAATAGGGAAAGAAGATGGATGGATGTTAGACAGGTTGGAGTCTTTATTACCTCCACCAAGAATATATCATCATTTTAACAAATATGTATTTATTTGTCTGTTTGCAGGATTACATCAAATGTACAAAACAGATTTTGACAAATGTTTAACAAAAGATAGACCTTGCGCCATGGAAGATTCCATACATTTTTTGAGGGGATGCGGACCAATATACTGGTTCTGGATTAATTTTAAAAATTTAAAAATCCATGTCTCAGTTTGAAATTTCAAAAATTCATATCTCAGTTTGTAATTGACTGATCTTTATGAAATTTGACTTACAGTAGTTATGTCGTGTTGATTGCTATATTACCTCATCAGGTTTCATCTGGATCTGGATTGCAAAAAGGTATGACATAACAAGCCATAAAATATAAACCAAGTAAAGGCAACAATATCATGTGACAACTTTTGATTATCTATAAAAAAAAAAAATTCCAATCACATCATTATTTATTAGATTTCACACCATGTGCAGCATTTATTGAGCTGTATTAAAATGAGCTGATTTAAGTAACGTTTAATGGTGGAATCGAGCGTCAGAACTCACATCCAGCCATTGATCCATGAGGGCATCAGCTTCTCTCTCAAACAGGACGGGGGTGCAATCAGGAATCTGACGTAGATGAGAGTGAAGCAGCCTGCAGACTCCTCGCACCTCCTCTATGCCATCACCAAGACCGTCCAGCTCTGCTTTTGTTTCCTGAACCTTAAAGCAGAAACACATTGAAGCACAACGACATACATTAACAATGAATACAATACACACTCTTTCATAAAAAAAACAAACCTTAGAACAATGTTATTCCTTGAAATGCTATTGTTGTATATGTGAAGTAGACTTGTTGATTCAGGGACTCACTGCATATCACTACACACAACAGGAACAAACAAGAGAGACACTGGGGATCGAATATTCTGGTGATTCCCAGGAGTAAAATTCCAGCAGATTCAAAACAATATTGTAACATCACCCCTTGATGATCGTTACCGGACTATACCTTTATGGCCTAGATCGGATTAATCTCCGTTAGCTGGCTTCAACTAACCAGACTACCTATGATCACAGCATGCTAATTGAAGCCAAGTGATTACAGCCTTGCTACGTGCATGTGCACATGAAAGGGGTGGAGATTGCAGCGTCTGACCAATCAATGGAGAGAACTGGCAGACTGAGCGTCTTTACAATGAATGGGGGAACAGCTTATGATCTTAAAGAAATGTAACTTGTAACATAATGTAACTAACTTGTTGTTACAGAAAAGGCAGGAATGTAAGAACTCAGGCAGGAAGCTGCTGACACTGTCAATGCGCAAAAGCGCGATGTTATTGGATCCATTGGATGATAAACGGACAGCGCTCTGCAGTTAAACTTTATTACAGCACACACGTGTTTCTATTCAAGTAGACCTTTATAACACACACTGGGATGATAGCACATTGTGCATGTTCCTGCTGATAATGTCAGCCCAAGAGTATGAATAAATTAATGAATTCATTAATGACTTCAGCCGTTCGTGCACACAGACACACAGACTTCATCAGCTGACTGTTAACTATATATAAATCTATATCTTTCCTAAAGGATGTCATTGGTACATGAAAGGATTGCATTTGTAAATAATAATCTTCATTCCTAAATGCAGCTGTCAGATCTGCACCAACCAGGATTTTCTCTGAATGGGCAGGTCGTTTTCTAAGAGATCTGATTGGTCAGGAGGCGGGGCTTTAGGACTCTCTAACATCCAAGCCAGACAAAAACCTGGTCGCGACCAGGTTAGTTGTTCAGCATTAATTACCATAGTGATTAAGGTCCAACAAGCTTTGTAGTTCATCACACACTGATTAAATCCCGGAAGTTAGCGCAATAAGAGATTCGTAGCATACCCCCATAGTGTTATATTTGTCTTTTGATAGAGTTTACAATTAAAGTTCACGAAACAAAGGAAATCAGTCAGTTTAATCTTTCAGATTTTAATTTGTTCACTTAAGTGGCCTTAATTTTTTTAAAAACATTCTTAATCCAGCAGATAATGTTAAAGTATGCTAAATAAATATACCTGTTATGTAACCAATATGTGGATTTCATGCATAGGAATCGAAAACTCTCCTTTAATACTACCCTTAATATTCAATGCTTTCTTTTATTTTATAAAACCTCATTAAGAAAATAATGTAACTTCATCACATACGCTGGTGTTAAATTTGGCCTATTGGCCGACAACAGATCCTGTGTTTTTATTTTCCTCATTCACACAGTGATCTACCAGGATTATGTGATGATGTACCTTGGTGTATTGTCTCTGCAGGTTTTCTTTTCCCATGTAAGAAGCCTGGTCACTGACAGTGCTCTCAGCTCTCTGCAGTACCACACCGACCTCACCACGTGCTCTCTGAAACCTCATCAGCAGCTCACTCAGAGCACAACAGTGCTCCAGTCTGAGCATGATCAAAATCACAATGATTAATGAACAAAGACTAAGACAGCATTTATGAAGCATTACGCTAAGTTACCGTTCAGTGATTGTCTTAGTGGTCTCCTCGCAGATGACCTCCAGCTCCTCATCGGGGATCTCTGAAGCCTGGATGAGCTGCGCCTCAGAAAGGAGGCCTAGCAGAGAGTTCTGCAGCTCCATCAAACAACGAAATCTACAAACAGAACATGAAGAACTTCTGTAACACTTTGAAAATCACAAAAAAACCAGAGCACTCAGAGAGCGCAAACCTCAGCCAATGCTTCAAATCTTGTCTTTGCCAGATATTTCATTGGAATTATAATCATTCACACTTTAAATACTTAATACTTAGTAATTTATATCCACATTAGTAACCATACAGTAGCTCTAATGGATGGATACCTCCATTTGTTTCAAATACCTCGCAAAGAAATGTGCAACCTTGACCCACTCCAAAGTAATTAAAGAACCAATCAGACATAACTGAGTCAAATTTAATAAATTCATTTAATCAATTACAAACCTAAATATGAATATTTTTTGATTAATGAACCTGATCCAGACTTGGTATATTGATCCAAATTCCCTCTAAATTTTGATGGAATCTTCCAAGGTGTAAGGGCTGTCTTTCGTTAAAATTTTGTACTTTTGATGAAAAAAAAAAAAAAAAAAACGACAGTGAAAATATTACCTCCTTGAAGGAGGAAAAAATTATATGACAAAATTATCTGAATTGATGAAACAAAGAATAATGTGCTGTTAACACAGAGGTGTGGTGATATAGAGAAGTTAAACGTTAATAAAGGCTGCTGTTATTGTACATTAATAAATTCCCTCTGCTGCCCTCTAGTGTTGTACGCTATGCACAACCGCTCCTTATGAAAAGCTTGAATAATGGCATATTATGAATTTGAAAGCAACATGATCCACTAATGGTACAATAACTAATCTCTTAAATAAACCTGCTCATTATCTCCGTTACGAATGTAACAACTAACCACAAAAGACCACTTCATAATCATTCCACGCTAGCAACCCATGACTTAGGCTAGGCTAGCTAGCTAGCTAGCTAAAATTGACTTAAATTGAAGCTAATATATTAGACTTATTTAGAAAAATAAATACAATAAAAACTCCTTACCTCAATTGTTTGTTCAATGTGAATGAAAAGAAGTTTGCAAAACAAAAAGATCATACAGGATGCATGTTTGATATCAAAATAATGTAAAGGCACCCATAGTGTGGCAGTAATAACCAGTGTGAAAACCATACTGAGAGCCTGGGGACAACATGTGACCATCTAATTCTTAGTGGCCACCAAATCAAATGCACTAAATCACCTCAAAACCATACAAATCACAAAATAACCCCCAAAACACACAAAATGACAACAAGAATGAACAAAATGACTCCAAAAACACAAAATGACAACACAAACTGGCCAAATCCTTTGTTGTTTCCTGTTATAGAGCTCAAATTGGTCATTATTGTACATGAATGTTGATTATGTGGCCCATTTTGTGGCCCCGGCAGTGAGAAATAAACTTAATGTGTGTGATTTAAAGCTAGCCTAACACTTATGGGGTGCCAAGTGTAAAAATTTGGTATAAAAGTTTTAGCTAACACACTTTCAATTTTTATCTCACTTTTCTCATATTTAGCACATTTTCCTACATTTAACACAACATTTAACCACACATATAGAGGTAAAAAAAATAAATAAATAAAATAAAATCTAAATATTTAAATCTAAATCTAAATGGTATATGTTATATCTAAATGTTAAATCTATATCTAAATTTTAAATCTAAATCTAAATGTTATATGTTATATCTAAATGTTAAATCTAAGTCTAAATGTTAAATCTTATATATAAACGTTAAATGTTAAATCTAAATGTTAAATCAAAATCTAAATGTTAAATGTTAAATCTGCATGTTTAAATCGAAATCTAAATGTTATATATCATATCTAAATGCTTAATCTTATATCTAAATGTTAAATGTTAAATCTAAATGTTAAATGTTAAATCTAAATGGTAAATCTAAATGTTAAATTTAAATGTTAAATCTAAATCTAAATGTTGAACTTAAATGTTCTAATTTAAACTTTTGGCCTGCTGGTGGTGCAGAGAACAGGTTAAGGTTTCAGTATCAAGGGGTTATTTATGTATTCAACAAATAAACAACAAAGTGGCTAGCAGACAATCCCCGGTTCTATTCGTACATGGCCGATGACGTTACCGGAAGTCATGTGACCATTCCGTACGGACAAAAAATGGCTGAACAAGCGATATACGTACGAATTCAAGGTGGCAAAAAATTCAAATCCACTTCAGAAGGTTAGGGTTAGGATTAGGGTTAGTTAGTCCATAACATAGTTTAGGGGTTAGGGTTAGTAGTCCGTAACGTAGTTTAGGATTCTACGTATTAATAGCAAGTGGAAGCACTGGCCATTGAGGGGCGCTACGTATGATTACAACGATTCATAAATACGTAGCATGTCCAGAACGTACTTTAAGAATCTACGTATTAATAGCAAACAGAAGAACCATGAGTCTTAGTCACATGATCTATCATGTGACCTAAACTGGCCAATGAGGGTGGGTATATTGATACGTCTACGTGCGGATAGCCACTGCCAATAAACAAAGTGCCTGACACAAAAACTTGGTGAACAATTTTCTGAAAATCATCTTCCTGAGGCAAATATCCCTGGGGTCAGATTGACCCCGGGGGTAAAATGTGTTAGTATTATTTGATTATAATAGGAGGGTTTATTGCCTTTGATTTATAAACGTATTTATAGTTTTTAAGTGAAAGTCTGATGTGTCTTTTTTATACTGTTTTCTTCTGTTTTTATGTACTGTTTTGAAACTTCTTGCGTGCATACAGGTTTAATGAATGAAGTTTGAATGTGAAAGCAGTGATTGAAGGCACCTGTGTTGCAGAGCAGGCAGCGTGGGCTCGTGCAGCCTCATGTTCTCTGCTGCTCTCTGTATCTCCATCAGTGCTGCTGACAGGGCAGCTCTCCTCTGGACCACACACTCCTGACGGTCGCCCTCTCTCCTCACCAGGCTGCCTCTTCTTTGCCTGTGGTTGTTGGTTTCATAGACGCTTCCTTTAGGCCTCCATGTTTGAGCCTTTTCCTTTAGGTCTGTTTCTCTTTCCTTCTCCCTGCTTCGCTGTGACCAACCATCACCAGTCACTCTCTGATGAGTCTCCATCAGTGTGTGCTTTTCCAGCTGTCCCAGTTTGCCATGAATCCCCATCACCTGCTTGGACAGTGATGTGACGACGTCCTGGCAGCTCACACTCACATCCTGCACAGTTAGAGTCATCCCTGCTGCTTTTAAACACCTGTCCGCAGCATCACTTTGCTCTGCAGCAGATTCCAGTCTCTGTTTCACTGCACGCCAACATCGTCTCCATTGATCCCGGTCGGCCTTGTTGTCCTGCCTCCTGGGATCCTGCTTTGCCAGCAGGGTTGGGATCTCAGCCTTGATTTCTCTGACTGTAGCCAGGAGGCGGTCCAGAGCGCAGACAGCAGACTGAACTCTCTCCAGCTGCTGTCTGAGCTGCTCAGGATGACGGGCTGTGGATCTTTCCTCCTCACGTCTTTGTTTGGATCGCTTCATCTGCAGTGTGGTGTCTATCTCCTGCCACAACATATCAATGGTTTAACAATGCATCAAAGTGATTAAAACTTAATCTGCCTCAACATGTAATTGTAGGTGTAAAGAGTACTGATATATCCTACTCAAGTAAAAGTACTGTTACTTGATTGAAATTGTACTGATGTAAGTCATACATAAAATACTCAAGTACAAGTAAAAAGTAACTCAATTAAATAGTACTCAAAATAAAAGGTACTACTAGTTACTTTCATCCCCTACCATAGGCAGAGTTTGAGATTCTTGCGAGGGAGCAAAAGAAAAAATAGAATTAAATATATAGCCTGTCTCGAGATCCGCACCAACCACAATATGTGTTTAATATGTACAATAATGCAAAAATGACTTGTAACATAATTGATAATGTTGACTACAAAAATGTGCTGCTCTACCATACATGAACTGCTAGTTGCAGTTTTGCTTTACCATTTAAATTGTAAAGAAGAATTGTGCAACAGAAGAAACAGTGCTCCCCCTTCACACACACCATCCCCTCATGTCTGTTGGCCATTTTAAAAGAAAAATAATAATAATTTACTTACTAATGGTTGGGTGTAGAAATGTAACAAATGACTTTACTTGTTTTAAAACATACTTACAGTACGCACAAGTTGATTTAGAAATATCATACAAAAAGTACAAGTACCCATAAAAGCAACTCAATTACAGTATTGTGAGTACTTGTAATCCGTTACTTTCACCTCTGTGTATACCTTTATGTGAGACAGCAATGGAGCATCAGCTAAGGTTAAAGAGGTGATGTCCACAGGTTTGCAGGTGATCTCTTTCAGCTTTTCTGTGATTAGCATGATCTCATCTTCATCCCACTCTACCAGGTGAGCAGCACTGTCAGGACAGGCCATTCTGCATTGAAAACACCAATGTTAATTTGAAAATGTATTGCACAGGATATGACTGTGTGGGCGCGACATCCTCTTCGTGCCTGTTCAGCATGTCCTCATGCAGGATGACGGTCCTCTCTGCTTCCTGTTTGCTCTCCACAGTGTTGGTCCACACAACCACCTGCAGGAGATGGAAGACGGGAGCAGAAAGGTGGAGCTATGAGTTGAGATCCAATTAAGTGGGATTAGTGACCTGCAGCTGTTGCTGTGACTACAGGTCAGATGGAGGATAAACTCAATAGGATTGGTTCTAAGTAGTTTACTCTCTTTGTCTCCCTTGCTAGTGTGAACCTGGACATGGCACAGAAACTTCAATGTGAGCAGGCCTACCTGTACCTGACTCTGGCCTTCCTGGTTTTCTCCTCCTACATCCAGCACATGAGCTTTAATCAGGCGCTCTTCAGCCCGTAGGGACGACTTCAGGATTCGTTCTGTCCCACTGCATCGATTTTGTGTCTCTGTGCTTAGTTTGGGGCACAGGTTTGTGTCGGCTGACACGCTGGTCGCTCTCAGTGGGGAGTCGCCTTGGAGCAGCTGACCCCCGCTGAGGAGTAAGATATATTTTAGGGGTGCTCAGTCCCACAGACGTCTCATTAGGGCTCACAAAGTGACAGAAAAATCTGATTAAATCACAGACACAGCATTGGCATTAAAATGTGATGTTGGGGGGCTGTCACATCTCATATTATGAAAAGCTGTTTGAGCATCAATTTGGTAAACCTAGTTAAGAACTACTAGTGGAATACAGTTACTAGTGTGCAAGTACAATTTACTAGTGAAGCAATAAGTGTCACTAGTAGTACTAGTAAACATCAGAAGCTAATAAGGGCATGGGGAAAAGCAAATTCAGGCTTGCCATTGGCTTTTGAAAATATTACAGGAAATCAGGGAGCTGGATTTGGTTATAATCTACTAGTACTACTAATAAGATTTTGAATGTACTAGTACATGCAAGGAAAAGTGGTGGAAAGGGATTATAAGTGCAGAAAATGTCTTGGAAGTGGTAGCAATGTGCTGAAAAGGCATTGAAATTTGACAGAGAAGTAGCAGTAATGGGAGTAATGTAACAAAAAGTGATCAAAAATAGGTTAAAATATGGCAAGTTTGGTTTAGTTGCAGAAAGAGAGTAAAAACAAGCAAAAATGGGCTGAAATTGTTCAAAAAAATATCCTAGTTTCTTGAAGGCATCTGGCGACCCCCTCTTCCAGTGTTTTGCTTCCCCCAAATAGGGTTCGGACCCCAAGGAAAAATAGCTCAAAAACTAGGTGAGGTTAGGGGTCAGCCCTACTGGGATGTGTAAGAAAAGTTAGCTTATACCTCTAAAAAATTGTTTAGTCAGCATTTGTGGCAGTTGCATGAAAGCTAACCTAGACAACCAAAAATAGTCTTTGCAAAGTGACTTTCCCGAGTCCTTGCAAATGTACCACTGACTGTTTTTATTATCACACAGGCAGCACAGTAGTCTAGTCGCTGCACCCCACTCCTGACTTAGTACCACGATGAGCTTCGTCAAGCGCCTCTCGTCCTCGTCTGAGTGCCGTTGTGACACTGATTCGAGTGTCGAAGCACAGCGCAGCACTGCTATGTAAGTGGCTATCACATTACGCTCCTTTTGGGAACAGTTAAGACTTTCTCTCTGCTAATTACATAGCGCTAATTAGCTTGCAGGTAAAATGTAGTGAAAACCTAATTGTCTATTGACATTATGCAATGAGTTTTTAGCAGTCGTTTCTGTGTCGCCTCACTGGCAAAAAAGTGGTGGCAGGTTGGAGGTTTCATCAGCATTGGAAACAGTGCACAGACATTTGCTGATTTACTGTAACAAAGCCATAGTCCAGACCAGTGACGTGCCGTCAGGGTAGGCAAGGTAGGCAGTGCCTACCCAAGGGTGAATTGATATTTTGATTATTTAATTATCATTTTTTTTTTTTTTTTTAATTATAAATTATTTATTTTTGCATTTCCAATAGCCTACAGTACCTATAAGTTTGAAAGTGTCCGCATTTTGTGCGTTTCATAGCCCAAATTACTAAACAGCGCTGTTTCCTGGAACAGCTGCAGTCTTCTTTTTTTTTTTTTTCGCTCCGCTGTAAGGCAGAGGGAGGCCACGCCCCCTCCCCAAGGCACGTCGCTCTTCTGCCTCCGTTCTCATTGCATGAGTTTACGTGTTTGCGCATGCGCAGTCAGGTCCCCAATGTGACATCAATTTACACGTAAAGGCAGCGTAGAGAGCTGCCTTTGCACATAACTGCGCTATGCTAAATGCTATACGTAAGTTCACAGCACATTAGTGAATAGATGACACGTGACTGCTGCTGCTACATTCTCTAGCTAGTGGGTGGATGACAGCGCTGGAGATGATAGAGAAACTTTGTTTTGAGGAAAAACGACAGCTTTTAAAAGATGGAGACCAACACCTGAGCTACCAAACCTTCAGCAAAGGTAAGGTCAGAACATGTTTCATACTTTTCACAGTGAATGGTACAAAAGGAAGGATTGACTTTATGGATGCTCCTCACTGAGGCTGTTCTAAGTTGTCATTTTCTCTGTGTTTCTGTGTTTCCAACACAAACAATGTGCTGTCGTGTCATGAGATATATCTTGTTGGAGAGTATGGAGGCTATATTAAATAATTGTTTATGTTTCTTTAATGGTGTTTATGATGTTGATTTTGTTAGATGGCTAAACACTTGTTCATGTGGATCTTATTGGGTTTTTTCTTTCTTATTATGAATTTTATATTTTGATAAGCGCATTGAGATAACTTTGTTGGAAATTGCTTTATACAAATAAAATTGATTTGAATTGAAGTAACACTTGACAGCAGAAACATATGAAATTGTCATTGGTGGTCTCGATTTGCAACGTGCCTACCCAACCCTAGTGGTCACGGCACGTCACTGGTCCAGACATAGGCAACTGGCAGCCCTTGGCATAATTTAATGTAGCCCCCAAAGTAAATGTACAATATGACAAAAAAATAACAGAAAACAAAAGCAAGAATAGATTAGCAAATAAAAAGAATTACAACATTGCAGGAGAATCTTTACTAGCGAATAGCTCCCCGACGCGGTGTGAGTTCGACCTGAAACTAAGTCAACGGCTTCCAAATACCCCAAGTGTGTGTATCTGTTATTTTGGAGTAATTTGGTGTAGCAAAACATTAAAAACGTTAATTTTAAGGTTACGGCTCCCTTGGTAAGAGCGCGGTATTGAGCGTGCAACTTCCGGTTCATGGTTCATGACGTCACTGTGTCGCGGTTTGTTTGGGTAAAATAAAAAAGGTCAATAACAAAAATATTTTTGTACCACTAAAAGTCATTAAGGTAATATTTCATGGTTATTTATAATATTCCCGTGCTTCCAAACTTCCTTTAAATCTTGGGTCACGGACTTCACTTTCTCCTTCGTCTCATGACTGTGAGCGGTGGCTGTGCTGACGGTCGTTGGTTATTCAGACAGAGGAATGTAACGTTTTTGTGAGCGGATGGGTCCACAACACGGCTCCACTATGATTATTGTTTGTTCTGCACAAGGGTGAGTGTTTCTTCTTATATTATTCTATGTGCTAAGAAATATGCTAGCAGCTACAATGTGCACGCACGCACGCATGCGCGCACACACACACACACATTATTTATAATAAAAATGTACAAAAAATGACTCCAAAAAACATACATTACAGAAAAATACACCAAACAACAACAAACTTATGAAAATGACTCAAAATGTACAAAAATAAATATTTATACAAAAATACACAAAATAACAATAGAAATGCACAAAACGACACCAAAAAACAAACTAAAATACACAAAATGACTCCAGAATCACTACAATGGCAACAAAAAACAATAATTATACAAAAAATGCACAAAAAGACAACAGAAATACACATGACTCCAAAAACATACATTATAGAAAAATACATCAAACAAAAAAAAATATAAAAATGAGTATAAAAAGCAACAAACACATTTATCATGTACATGTCCCATGAAATTAAATCAGGGAAATCGCACACGCTATTTTACTTTGCATCCGCAAATAAACCCCTTTATAACACTACAGAGTACAGAGTATGTACACCTCTTTGTACATCCAACCTTCAAATATATTGTCATTTGGCCATAATTGACAACTGTACTTATGCTCTCACATGAATGCATATTTGCGACGGGCACTTTACTAGTCCAGTAAAAGTCAAGAAAAACACAGAAAATGCTTCAAAAACACAAAAATACTACACAAATGAACAAAATGACAACAGTAATACTCAAAATTACTTCAAATAACAAAAACAACAACAAAAATATACAAAAGGACTCAAAAAGTAAACTAATATTTAGTTTTACTAGTAAAAGTTTTTGGCACACTGTGCGAGTAGACCTTACTAGTAAACCAAAATCGTCTACTAGTAGACAAGTTTGTGTTATTAGTAGCACTAGTAGACTTAAAATATGTTACTAGAAAAAAATCAAAGCTTTACTATTAGAAATAGTAACCTTTTGTCAGGGACTAGGCTGAAGATCACCATTCTGGATGGTCCTGTCAGCACCACACCTGTATCCAGTCTGCATTCATAACCATGTCACCTATATATATCCTGTCTGTGTGTATGACTCTTGTTGGTCTTGTTGGTGAGCCCTTACCCCTCAGCTGACAGGCATGTGTCCCCTTTTCGTGTTTCATGGACTTCATCACATGTCGTGATGCTGGAGGATTTACTGAGGGCCTCCACCAGCTCTCTGAGTGCCTCTAAACGCTCACCTATAGGAGTGTCCTCCTCTGTGACAACCTGCAAACAACGTCAACATCTGAAACAATGAAAACCTGTGAGCGGCACAGACAACCTAATTTTATGGTAATTTATGATCCAATCAAATAAATAAAAATAAATGTAATTTTCATTCAAATTAAAAGCACAGGTTTAGGTGAAGTATAACAAAAGAATCCTGGAAAAGTCCATATTTCATCACACGTTGAAGCATAATAAATCAAGTCAAACTAAAAAAGCTTAGTGTATACAATATATTCATTAGCACTTCACAAATAGGTTTAAACTTAAGAGTTTATAATCAGTTCCATCACAGCTTTGCTTCCTGTCATACCTCCCATTGTCTTCTGACTGAGTCAGAGAACAGTATCAAGTCCTGCAGCCTGCACCCAGAACAGAAGGCCCCAAAACCTTCAACTGCAACCAGGAATTCTTCCAGCAAATCAGACTGCAGAAGTTTAAAAGCTCTCTGCATGAAAAGACATGAAGCTGAACAAATGTGCACAAATAAAACCTGATAACAGCGAAAAAAAACGAATTAACAATTAGAAGCACAACTCTGGTATAGAATCTTCCTTTGTAAGACGTCAATGAAACAAAGTGACAAAGATCAGATTGGATGCTTTGGTGGTACCTGCTTCTTATTGGGTTGTGACTTCGAAACCTCGCAGCCCTTGACCAGCTTCACTGCCTGCTGGATTCGTCCCTGCAGGCCAATCCTGGCCTTTTCCAGCCGGCTCCTAGCCATGGACTGGGCTTTGGAGTGAACTTCACTGTGAACCACAGCTGGTGTCTTTGGAGAGCCATTGCCCTGTCGTTTTGCTCCCGAGTCCTTCAAAGCCAGAGGCATTGTCATAGATACCAAATGTGGTGTAATACTTTGGTCCTTTAGCATCATATGCTGGACTTTGGAGCAAACCTGTTGATCTCCAATCCTTAATTCCAGTGGATGAGATGAACTCAGAGGAGGAAATAGATCAGGGTTCTGCATTTGTACAGTAACACTTCCAATGGGGTCTACTCGTTTGGTTCTGGCTACGACTAATAACTCTTGCTCTGGATGCTTCTGTGGAAACTCTTGCACGTGTTGCTTGAACTTTAGACAGTCGGCCTCCAGGGTCAGTGAATGCACCATCTGTTTATTCAATTCACCAAAGCTGCACTCTGACGACACTTCCTAGAAAAGAAACATAATGGGGGAAAAAATCAAAATCCTACTTTTTGTACATCCGACCATTTACACCAGTGGTCCCCAACCACCGGGCCGTTTGGTTCAGATTTTCTTCAGTATCTATAATCCCAACATCTTTACTCATCTAACGACTCAACAACAATCTCCCCAAGTCAACCATCACTAATGATCATTTAAATACTAAAGAGCCACACAATGGGTTAATCAAGTCTAATCAACTGTACAGGATCAATCCTAGACTCCAAACCAGTTGGTTGGCTTGGATAAGCAGTGAAACATTCTAAAGAAAAGCCTTTGGTCTCAACTTAGCTACCAGAATGTTTCTTAGTTGGAAATTTTATATTTTGCTGGAGATTTGCAGCTAAGAACGTCTGTTTTTGTTATTTTAGCAGGTTTTACGACTGTAAATAGCAGTGAATTAACATTTTTGATCATATTGAATTGGTTAATAGTGATTCTGTTGTGTTCATCCATTCAATAACAGCACGAGTAAACAACTGCTCATTTCTAATGATCTTACAACACATGGCCTACAAAATAAGTAGGCGGGGATTTTAAAGGCAAACCGGTTGATGTGACATTTGAAGACAAGAATATATGGCAATCCCGATAGTAAACAGCAGGTCCATCACCATCGGTAACACCTGAACACTTACAAAGATTGTCTTCTTCATGCATTCAGTCCACTGCTTGTTGACTCTTCTCAGCTGTTCAGCCAGCACAAGGCTGGTGGAAGCCTCCGTCACTTCAGTGAGAAAGTTTCCCGCTTCATTCATCTGAGCTTGACAGGAAGACCATTGGCTCATGTCCTACCGGGAAAACAAGTAAAAAAGGAAAAGCATCATTGTTTACTGTTTGTGATTTAAAGTCATAAAAAACATTTTCTCTTCTTTTTTTTAAGTCACCTGCTCAGCTGCAGTTGAAGTGTTGATTTGTAAATGCATCCTCTGCTCCAACCATTCCTGCAGAACAGAGAAACACTTATTGAAGGTTTCCCACGACGACACCGTTCTCTCCATCGTCCTCCTGGTGGCCGTCACAGCCTGTATAACCAGCTCAGCTTCTCTTTCTGCCTCTTTCACCTGATGAGCAACAATATGGTGATGATCGTCACCTGTGGAGTAAAAAAAGAGGAAGAAACAAGGTCCATCAAGTAACAGGAAATCATTTAAAGGGGCAGTATTATGAAAAAATCACTTTATGATTTTGCTACAGTGATATTCATTGTATTTAACCCCTGTCTGAGGAACAGTGAGCAGCCATGGTGTAGCACCCAGTGAGTATTTAGAGTTAATATAAGGGACTGATCAACATCCCACAGTGATGGACCAGGGAGATTAGAACCAGTGAGCACACAAATACAAGCACGTTCCCTTAACCACTAGTCCCTTTACACACACAGATAATATATTTGCTTTCAGTATATAGCTAAACCGAAGCACAGTGTGATCGCTCACAATCAGTTCCATTTTTAGTAGCCGTTATATCACCTCGTATCACCTTTGACATGATCTGACATGTTTGTGACCCAATGCAACGCAGCGGTATGACAGGACAGTGAACTATTGTCTTAAATGGACTATTCCCGTGGTCAGAATAGTTGCGGATGACAAGTAAGCGGTGGAACAGCTCTGGTGAGTGTTTGAAACAGCTGACTGACTCCACTGCTGATGTGATAAACACACACCGTGGAGCAGCATTTGTCGGACTCACAATCATAATAGCTGCCTAAATATCCACGTGTTTTACTGTAATGTGCAGTTTTCTGACTGAAAACAATAACAAGAGTGTGCGGATAGCAACAGAAAATAGCTATGGTGATCACTATCTCAAAGAGCGAGGCATGAAATCTGCGTCTACAGACACGCCCACTCATACATATGAATGAAGGCCCCAAAACAGCCTGTTTTTAAAACCGTCATGAAATTGACTTTTCAGAGGGCTAAAACTCTGGAAAACAGGCGAGTATGGGAAAATTCACCTCAAATACTATGTTGTTGGGGTTCTTTGAACAAATGGAAATGGGTGAAAAATAGCATAATACTGGACCTTTAAATAGATATACAGTAAGCCCGTACTTAGTGCTGCTTTGCTGGTGTAAGCGTTGGCCTTCTCCTTGAAGCTCAGCAGAGAGTCCATCAGAACCGATACCAAGTTCTGGTGTTCAATTGTTTCCTTATGGAGGAAATAAGACACATATAATCACTGTCTTTGGATAAATATGGACCATTCTTGACATGCAATTAAAAAATTGACAAAAGTTACAAAAAACAACCGAGCTGCCTATGAAATAAATATATATTCTAACTTAATCAGATATGGTATGACTGGAAGTGAGTGGTGTGAATGAATAATGGTTTCTGTAAAGTGCTTTGAGTCTCCTCAAAAAAACCACCATACACCACCATACCTATTATGTTAATGGTTTGCACAGTGTAGGCCTCATAGATCAATAAATCAAAGATTATTTGCTGAAAAAAAGATGTGAAAGATTGAAACTACCGCTTGTTAGTTAGTCTTGATCTCCACTGTAAACACTCCTTTATTGACATTGTTGAAAAAGTTTGTTGCGTTGCATTGTGGGACATAGAACCCCGTAAACGAATGCATGGAAGTGTTTTTACTTCATTCTTACTGTGATTTGTTGAATGAATTGAAAGTATTTTTGTTGTTGTTTGTTCACAGTATTCCACATGATATTAACTCAATTCGTGACACATTCAATTAAAGCTTGATTTGAATCTTTCTGAAAAAATATTGTTTTGTCGCAACTTTCAGTGTAAATAAATACCAAAAATGTGTTGGGAAGTAACTTTGATAGAATTTTAAGGCAAACACAAAAGGTTAGAAAGAATTAAGTAAAAACACTTGTATGCATCTGTCTATGAGACTTCACATCCCACAATGAATCTTTTCCAACAATGTTAATAATAGAGTGTTTACGGTTGGAGATCAAAAGCACTTTTTGGCTATTTCCACCTTTTACATTTTTATTTTGAGCAATTGATATTTGATTTATTGATCTATGTCTTTAGTTGATAAACATCTATCATGAGTAGCTCTGAAAATTGAGTAGTTAAAAACATTTATAGAGAACTGGTGGATTGTGTCAGTGTCCATGTTGGTTTTCTAGCTTTTATGCAACTTTCTTTTTCAATTTTACAATTTTCATGGAATCTGTTGAATTATTGAATGTAATTTATTCTGTTTTCACTATTTGCATTGCCAGAGATTATCTGAAAGTTTAGCATCCTACGCGGTCCCCACAACTATTAGTATCAGCCCTACTAATGATGCAATGATACATGTTCTCAGGGTAAACAAAACAAACTAAAATCTTTATAATTTCATACCTTTAAAAAGTTTCACAATGTTGTGTATCACTTACGTGCCAGTCCTGCAGGAGGGCTTGAGTGTCCTCCAGTGACCCACTGGGAGCCTTCCAGATCTGGGTCTTTGCTCTGATGCAACTGAGCAGGTCCAGGACTGTGTTGTGATTTTCCTGGTATTCAAGCTTGATCAAGTGGTAATTACCAGCAACTCTGAAGTTGGTTAAACTGAAACAAAAAAGGTTACTTTAGATTTTTTCAAAAGGTAAAAAAACTTTACTTATTTAATGATGAGAATTGGATTTGGTCACAAACCGCTTATTTAACTCTTCATACGTTTCCTGGGGCACCAAAACGCTTCCCGAGTCCTCCATATTCTTATAGGTATCAAGGATACCAACATAATGGTTCATCTCCCTATTTAAATTCTGAAAACATAACATTATAATGATAATAATAACATTAATACATTCCACAAATATTAGAAATGAACAATGCTGATCAAGTTTATTGCTGCATAATGAGAAAATACTTTATTTGTAGACTAAAATTACATTTTTCTGAGTTTCTTAACACTAACCAATCCACCAATCCATAATAACCTTCAGAGTGTCTTGTAAAATGCGTGCTTCTTTTGCAGCATCTGCATATTCTTTTGAACTTCCTGGCTCTGCTGTAAGCCCCGCCTCTGCACGCTGCAGCCAATCAACAACCGAGTCTAGAGGAGGAGGCAGACTCAGGTCCAGCTGTGCTTTGCACCTCAGCACCTGCAGATAAATGCAAACAAACGTGTCACACTAACACTAGGACGGCAGCAGTTCACTGACTAAAGCATTGGCTACATTTGTCTCTCACCTCTTCCTCTAGATGTTTCAGAGCCGCCCTGAGAACACGCTCCTCTTGATTTAACTCAGGACGTCGATTCAAAGCAGCAAGAAGGGTCATCACTGGCTCCTTTTGCTCCTGGAGGGACCCATCGAAGCTCTGAAACACCTTTTAAGTAGAACAGTAAAACATTTCACTATTCTATCAATATTTAAAGAACAGAAGCGCTACTATGAATGAATGTTATCTTCCCTCTTTAGTTTCTACCTGATACTTTTCAGAATAACTGCTTCTCTCTGCAGCTGTCCACGTTTCACACAGTGCTTGAGAGGTTCGATGTAGCCAGCCAGTCACCTCATGTGCACGCTCACATGACGACACCTGGGATTGGATTATATAAGCAAACAAATCAAGCTATAAAGGTCTTTATGAGCTCAGCTGACAAGTCATCAGAAAGGTTTAGTGCTGTCTGCCAATGATTGGGTCTTTACGCTTTGCAAAAGTTCAAAATCATGCATGAAATATCAGTTTCATCAACTTCTATGTAACTGTATTGACGGCTATAACCACTAAAGATAGCACGCATACGTCTCGCCGATGTCGGCCTCTGATCGTGTGTCGGCATTCTCCTCCTAATGCGTCATTTTGTGTTTTTTTCCCCCCCAAATCGGTGATACCATTTATAAAATTGTAGAACTGTAAAATGTCACTTCCATGAAGCTGTTTTCTTGCTGGGGCTCTTTTGCTGCTGAAAATACATTTATGATGATGAACTGTGTCTCTCTTTATTTTGTCCACACATAATAAGCTATTTAGTGGTAATTTTTTTTGTTTTTTTTTTTTCTGATATTGTCAGATTTAAGTAAATACTCAACTATGGATATGGTGATATTCATACTAATTGAATGATCAAAGCTAAATAAAGGTTAATATAAGCTGTAGAGAAGCCACACTGAGCATCTTTAATCCATTGTCCAAACATCAGCCAAACGCCGATGTCTCCTCGACGTCTGCCCAATGAGCAAACCCTCCCCATAATACGTATCGCCGATGCAACTTCATTCATCGTGCCGACGTCGGCGAGATGTATGTGTGCTATTTGGGAAGTATTACAGTGGTTATAAGCTAGCATCTGTACCTGATGCAAAGGTGACAGCGCCGCTGCTGGAGTCAACAGAGTTGAGAGATTGGAAGGTTGAACAGACGGGAAGAGCTAAAGGCCATGACACAGAGTCACAGCAAAGACAAAGAGGATAGAGGAATGAAGAAGATTGAATTTTCACACAGAGTCAGGGAGGATGTTACGTATTAGCTGTATCTAAATTAGCATTAGCATTGAGCATGTCAGGACACAATAGTGTTGCCAGCCGTCCCCTAAAAAATGAAATCGTCCCATATTTTGAACACAAAACTACCTTAATGAACAGATAAGGGACGCGTTTTGCATAAAAGAAATTTAAAATAAAAAAAGCAGTAATAAGAAATTATGATTATTATAAATCCAAATGTCCTTGTTTTCCCACCAAACACACTTTAGATTATGTGCAGTATGTGTTGGAAAGCCTTTGAAACAGCTGCTTTGTTTGGGAACAAAAATGGAGGTAAAAAATCAGGGTGTAGAAAAGACAGGAGAGTGTAGGTTTTTGTTTATGCCAGCAGTTTTTTCTCTTTCAGAGGACAGCTGCATACTTACCTTCTATACTGTATACTTATATTATAACAGAGGTTCTCAACTTGTAAGTTGGCACCCAAAATTTCACAAGTTGCAGGGAAAAATCGATAAAACCCTAAAACCCATTTGCTCTTAATTTGACATGTGTTCAAACCTCTCATAATAGAAGTTCAGTTTTACAAACTGATAATAAGAAAGTGTGATTTCATATACTTGGTAAGTCATTGTATTTCTTTTTTATATTACACTTTTTGGTTAATTTATTTTCAATTCAGAGCTTATGGTAGGTCCAATTTACTCATGGACTTATACAGTAGTTCGGATTAGTCATATTATGCTTATGCTTTAAACACCATATTTAGCAATAACCAGTCATTTGCAATATTGCCAAATTTAAAAATGTGCACGATATATGTATTTTTTTTATTTTATTTAAAACGTGTTATATATTTAATCAACTTAACCTGTAATTGTGCAGATTTAACTAAATGATCTTTGTTAATGCAGTACCTGCCTGAGTGTGAAAAAAAAAGACAATTCATTGTTTTTATGACTGTAAATAAACTGTGGTTGGATTTCTGACCTCTACGTGATCCTCCGGCGCTGGCATGTCCTGGGAGTACTGCAGAAACTGTGCAACATACGTCATAATGGACTTTTCATCTGGATTCTCCACGTCAACATCTGTAGTGAAGAAAAACATGAAAAATAATTATTGTAAAAATCAGTTTGCGTGGCTACATGGAGAGATTTCTGATTAATTATATAATCAATTCTCCCCAGATGAGTTTAAGGACTCCGCTTTGGGGCCCCCTAGTGGCTCATGGGGCCCCATACAATAGTAGTATGCCTATAGCCACAAACGCATATGCACACACGTAAGAAAGAACATGCAAGCTCCAGAGGTCTCAGGGACTCAAAGCCATTCCTGTGAGGGAAGTGTTTGGCTGATGTCTATACTGAAGGCCTTTTTGGGAAGCATTTTCTTCATGCTAGGTAATCCATGTCCCTCTCCTCCCTCTCACCTTGCGGCTCCAGCAGACGAGGTATGTGGAGCTCACGCTCAGCCAGGTGAAAGGCCTTTTCCAGGTTCTCATGATGACTTGTTGACTGGACATGAGAGAGGTCGACCAGCAGAGGTCTGAGAGAGCACAGGATGACCAGGAAGGCCTCTCCACTCCTCCAGCTGGACTTAAAGTCCTTCACATGGACTGAACAATCCACTCTGCAGAGAGCCAGCACAAAAGATGGAGACCGTGGCTGGACTTAAATGCAGAAAAGCGAGCAAAAGTGTTGTAGGAAGTCGTCCATATGCAGCCATCATGCATTTTTCTGAAATTGAAATGTCTACATCTCTCTCTAAATGAAGATAAAAACCTACTTCTGACATTGGTTCCTGACCCACATGAGCAGGGCCTTCTTTGCAGACATGCGGAAGCGTCTGTGAAGCGGTGAAGTCCGTCCTGCGTGCACCGGACTGTCACAAACGGAGCTTCCAGACAAAGAGTCCAGGCTGGAGAGGGAATCCAGGGACGAGTTACAAGAGCTAAAGGAGAGAGCACTGGCAAGCTCCTCGATCTGAAAAGCACAAAGAAAGACAGTCCATCATCCATCATCTCTGTTTGATGTTCTCGAACACACGCAGATGATCTTACGTGGCAGTGGAGAATGATGGACCACACCAGGCCGAGGATGATGGAGGGCCGCCCGTCCATGATGTCTGGGATGTTTATGTTCACCAGTTTGATCTGCGACCAAAGAAGCACAACACTAGGCTGATGGTGGTGCAGCTCAGAGTCATCAGACTGTGACTATTCATATGCTGTGTTTGAAATGACATACTCCATACTATGCACTACAAACTCAATGAGTGTGTACTGTCTATATACTATGTACTAAGTATGGTTATTATGATTAGGATGACGAACGTTCCCACTGAAGAACACTTCTAAGTTTCCCAAGATGCATTTTGAACCTGAAGCACACTGAGGCTAAATATCTCTGTTGAGTCGCCATCTTTGAAAGTTCTGAAAGCATTTTAAGTGAGAAAATGACTAAGCAGAATATAAACAAATAAGTTAAAAACTAATAGAAGACAACAAGAGATGCTTTTTGTTTTTAAAAGGAGAAATTTGACTTTTAGCTTGAAGTCGGTCTCAGGAGCATTTTACATTCCGCTTGCAATGCATCGTGGGGCATTTAAGCATGACTAGTGTGCCCACCATGCACATCCAAGCATTTCTTGCATACTCAATTTTTTCATACTATCTAATGTGAAGACAGTATATAGTAATTTTGACATCATGACTTAGTATGAGTAGTATGTTAGTAGCCATTTTGAACACAGCCATAGACTCACAGATTTCCTCCTGAGAAAGGTCAGAGCGGTCTCAATGTTCGCCCTCTGTGGGAAAACTCCTCTTCCTCTTTGTCTTTTCTGTCAAGACATCTAACCATCAGATGCTTTTCCACACTAAAACATCTTCTTTATTCTACATCCTCCCGCTACACATCTGATAGTTTGCAGTCGAAACAGGATCTCACCATCGTCTGACCGCTCATCACCTCCAGCAGGTCGAGCAGCTGTGACCCTTCTCTTAAGTCTGTGAACAGGTCGGACATAAAGGATGGAGGGCATCTCTGCAAAGAAGCACAAGAGTCAACTAACTGAGCCTCGAGCTTAGACTTACCTGTATTTACCTGTTGCATCCTTACTAGACTCAGAATCAGTGATTTAGAAGTGAGTGTGACATGTTCAGAGTGAAGTTGTTTTACTTGGTTTGGTCACAAATGTAAGTCAATTTATACCACATGTAGATGATGACAGACTGAACTTATTTGTATAGTTTAATTTCCAGACGATGGCTTTTATTCACAAATATGATGTAATTCATAAGATTCACCAACAGACGTAGATGTGCAGCTCTGTTCCACTGCAGCACTATTTATACTTTAGACTCATGTCAGCAGTTCAAGGCTTCGTTCTATTGAAATAGTACCACAGTGACTTGTTGGAAGTCTGCTCAGTGAGTCAGCAGTCTACCTCACACTCAGCAACACACTTACATGTCAGCTTCTCAAAGTAATCATTTCAAACATGGATTTGCACGTGGAGCAAACATGTCTGACACTATAAAATGTTCTTTTTAAGAAATATTATTATGTTGTGTTGCTGAAGCTTTATCAATGTGTTAAATGATGTTCTGCTGTAAAATACTTTTTGTTTGCAATCATCTCACCTTAGAGAGTTGAGAATTAATCCAGTTGGTGAAGGTTCGCTTCTGGATCTGCTCGTGTTCCACTGTTACAGAAATAAAGTTGTGCATTCATGACAGGCTGATTTATGCTCTTTAATGAAGCCCCAGTTTGAATATATATAACATGAGCTTTTACTTCCAGCTGTAACCTTACAGTACATGCAAATAGCAAAGGACTCACCAACATCAGACAAATGAACAACTCTCCAACTGTCCATTTTTAGTGAACCTGTGTGTACGTTTAAAGGACAAAATAAAAGGTCTCTCTTCCTTCACCCAGCTGCATGATCACTCAGACTTCTACTTTGAGCTAAAGAAAGATAAAGTGCTGTAACACCATCACACGACAGGAGGGGAAGACTTCCAAGACAGTGAGTGACTGATACACTGAGACTTACACACCGAGTCTATCCCCAGACTCAAATTTCATAAAGATGTTCGATTGGCATATTGAAGTACTTGCTAACAGAGAAACAAGTAAATAAATGAATGCCAGTGAAAATATCAGGTAATAATATTATGTTTGAAAGAACTTGGACACCAATGAGTTACTACACACACACACACACACTCTATGACGCTAACTCGCCATAATTCAGCCAAAACTGGCCCAATTATGTTTCAAGATAACTCGCCCACATTTGCAGCTTCATATGTGGGCCAATTTTGGCTCACGTCTACTTTGTATGGGCCAGAAGAATGCAAAAAGTACCAGATGATTGCAAGATGTGGCCCATATCTGTATGCTATCTGGGGACGTCGATAGCAATCTACCGGTTGATCGCTGAAGCATTTTGTGTCGCGATAGTAGGTCGCAAGACTTCATAAATGAACAAGAATGGCACAGTCAATGCCACAAATTGAATTTATGCTGCATTCACACCAAATGTGTTTCGGGAGTTAAAATCATGTGACTTGATTTGGATGTATAGAAAATTTTAGAGATTTTGCTTGTCTGTAATTTTAGTTTTTGATCACCATATAGTTGCATTGTATAGTAAATATATATATACACACACATATATATGTATATATGTAAATACTGTATATATATGTATATGCTGTGTATATATATATATGTATATATATATATATATACATACATACATACAAATAAATCAGCTTTTATATCTATATTCAAGGGAAAAAAATTTAATCAAAAATAGTCAGGATTGGAAGATATTAAAAATCCCCAAATTCTATCGAGAATGAAGCCAAAAATGGTGATCGAGACATCCCAATTTGAAATAAAAGAGCAATATGAGCAAAATGTTTTTTTTCCAACTGCGGTATTCATAGAATCTGTATTTGTAACAATAGGTACCAAAGGTGGGACAATATATCGTGCAAATTTTATGGCTTGTCTTTATATTTTATGTTCCTATTGAGTTGAAAAGGTCATACCCAAAGCATGTACATTTTTTAAGTATGTCCAGAGTTACAGTCAAATAAAGGCATGGTTATTCTTCCAATTGTAATTTTTTTTCCCATCCCAAAACTATTGTATCATATTGTTATCACAAGCATGTTGTCATCTATTCTATATATATATATATATATATATATATATATATATACATAATAGGTACATAGGATTTATTGGATGAGTGAATGGTTCACACACACTAGTCATTTACTCATAATAATTGATCAATGTTTTTAATCCCACCTGTAATGATATTGCATATTATCCTGTTGTAACCTATAATTTACCCATAATATAATCATTTAATCAATATGCAAAATATTAATTCATATTTTTTTTACATTACACTCCATTCACTATGCACTCCTGCCTGGATACACTCTATATTGTGTTACTCTGTACTTGTGACCTGTGTTGTAATAATAAATTGAATGTAATCTAAAGGGTCACAACAGACCCCTTGGTTTATTCTGGTGAAAAAAACCTTTTTTCAGACCTTTTTTTGATTCCTAAACTTTCCTGTAGCACACGGCATGTCTGTTCAAACACACAGGAATCCTCTGACCTTGGAGCAACAGGTGAATGTTGTCGATATCCAATGGTATTCCTCCATCGTCTTCTTCCGGTCCTCCTGATGCCATGTTCTTAATACTTGCAGCACAAAGAATAACCTCAGTAGGCTTCAGAAGAAATAGACACTATTAAACATTATACTTTAATTAACAAGGCATAAAGCCCACATGAGCAGACAAAATGACTGCTGCACAGGACAAACCACCAGCAGCAGCATTTCCATAATGCACACATGTAAAAATAGATTGCCTTTGTCAAACCTCTGCAGCATACCTGTGAATGGGCCGAGGTCAGAGGACACAGCTCCTGTTGGGACTCATCACAGCGTAGACAGTAAACGGTAGTAAACAGAGCTTCAGCTGTGTCCTTTTCAAACTGAATTAACTCTGCATCGGTTCTTTCTCGTTGCCCTTCAATTGGTGTCGGTCATTAGCTGCTCATAAATGAAACAAAGTGCTTCCTGCTAATTGGAGCAAAGGTACAGAAGTGCTTGGAGTCCTTCCCACACAGGCCACAGGACAGGTCAACAATAACTATGCACACACTCCTATAAACATGATAGTTTGATAAGGAATTGAACATTTTTAAAAACAGGTAATTTTTTATTATTAATTCCTAGGATTTTGCACAAAAACAAACAATTGTCTTTGGCATCATTAAAAAAATGTAATCAAGCATGTTCTGTACAGCACTTTTCACATAAGCTAGTGCAGCACAGGCCTAAAAGAAAGTGTCTGGAGATACGTCAAACGTAGCCATAGCCCCCAGAACTATGGGTACGTTTCTGGACCTTTTCTATATAAGCGTGTTGTGCCTGAACTTTCACCATGTCAGGATGGCTGAGTGGTCAAAGGCACCGCACTAGAGGATTCTTCCTTCTGCTAATGTGGGTTTGAATCCCATTTTTGACAAGGTAGGGGTTAGGGTTAGGGTTAGGTTATAGGCAAGAAAACCACTTTTTATGATCACTTTTTGGTATTTTGGGGGGTCTACCTCCTGATCGGTAGGTCGTAGCACCAAAAGCTTGGACTCAGCCCCCCCAAAATCAGGTTAGGATTAGGGTTAGATATAGGGATAAAATAAAAGGGTTAGCGAGGTAGCTAAAAATAAATATGAGCTAAACTTCAACTGACGAAACTTTAAGTCACGTGGTGCACCTATCATATCATGTGATCTAAATTGGCCAATGAAGGGCGCTGCGTATGCATAGTCTACGGATACGTTTAACATATCCATTCTAAAAACACACAAATCCAAAGTGACCACTAATCCTAAGGGTTTGAACACAGATGAATCAGATAAGGAGACAGCATTGATGGTCCTCCCAGTCACCCAGACCAGAGCAGAGAGCTAATGAAATAACAAAAAACCATCAGATAAATGAAAAATCAAATAAAAGTATTTTTTGTTTCATTTGTCTTAAGGGAAAGTTAAATGGAATCGTTCAATATACCTGCATCTTTTCACGTGTAGTTAAAAACAAATGGAGATTATAAAAACCTGCCTCTGTCTCTTTACTAACTTCCATTTTTTACAGATGTGTAACATAAAATGCGAGTTTAACGGCACTAACAGTGAACTTCACCAATAAGCAACTACATCTTAAAAAGAAAAAGAAAACAAAAGTAAAAAACTTAAAATCAAACCGCATTCTCAGATGAATCTAACCATGCTGTCACGTGGTGGCGCTGCAGTGCAAACCGTAGAGGAAGAACTACACCAATAAGAACAACAGAAGAAGAATCCTTGGCCCGACTTTGGAGCGTAGCAGCTTTTCTGTTGACCTTCTTCCTGCAGCGGGTCAACCTCAACGGTAAATACGCTTTGTTTGGGATTTTGATAAATTAATAATTATTACAGACCGTTTTGTAATTAACATGAATTTCGAACAAAGCTTTTGTCTGTCACTTCGGTTGTTAAAATTGTTTGTCAAGGTGATTGCTCGCAGTTAGCTTTCAGCTAATGCTATCTATCGTTGCACTTGGCTGATCGTTTATCCATTAATTAAACATACATTTACTTCATTTAATTAGTTAGATTGACTTCAAATGTTTTAAATTGTGTTTTGTTTTTAGTGAATAATGTTAACAAAGCCTGCTAACACCTCGTGGAGCTGTAACCTTAGCTATCTGAGATAGCAAGTGCTGCGCAGACAGCATGAGGCTAAGAATCCCAGAAGTGCTCACATTTATCCATAGATTAAATGCAGTATATTTTAATAAGATACATTTTCAACCCATGGGCACCAGTGCACACACCGGTTTAACGATGTGATTGTAATTAAAGCCTGTCAAAGCATCAGTTTTTAAATACTCCTCCAAACCAATAGGTGGCACAACAAGGCTGTGATGGAAATAAATCTGCAACAAGACTATATAATAATAAATAATACTATTTATAAAAAGTATTGTAACACATGGATTCAAATTAGCGTTCCAAGGTGTGCATTGGTATCTGACACCTCAAGGCTAGCAGTTGATCTTTAGGTTGTTGAAGCTTCCATTTAATGCTGCAGAAATCCATTAACTGATGAATTATTAAGATGGTCAATTATTGATTAAGATAAATTAGTGTTTTTTTTTTTTTTTTTATCATTTTGAGCTCTTATTATTGCATAAAACAAATAAAAATACAACAATCTAATGACATGACATTTTGCATAAGCATTACCAGTACCTAAACAGGGCTCTACACTAACTTTTCCCATGGTGGCACTGGTGCGACTAACTTTCTCAGTTGTTTGCACCAGCACAGAATTTGGTCACACCATTTTTTTTCCCTCCTTTTGTTTGTTTTGTTTTTGAGGTTTTAGTGTCAATATTATGTTTTTTTGCAACAAGCAGTGGATGAAATAACAGGTCATTTCTTTTATATAATTTTAAAAGAAGACGTAACATTTTTTTTTTTTTTTTTTTTTAATAACAGCAAAGCATAACACCAGGTTACATGTATTTTGTTTTTTCTGGAATTAACTTAACAGTAGCATAACCGATTTAGCATCTGCATTGCTTCACCCCATGGAATTCAATTCAGAGGGTCCAGCTCTTATAATGGGGTCTCCTAACCCTCTTCCCCTGGTCAGGGGTCTGCAACCTTTACTCAGCTCAGCCGCTCCGTCCAAAATAACTCCACATCCACTCGCACGGATGCAACCAGATAAATTGTTAAGGCACAAAATACATTTTCAGTTTTGCATAGTTTAATGTAGAGCCAGAACTTAAATGAACAGGCTTTTTCATAATTTGTATCTCTCTTTTTTTTTAAATGTCATTCAGGATTTATTTTTTAAAGTGTATTGTTTTGCACAGTTTATCAGAAAATAGTACAGCATTTTCTAGTTTTTTTTTTTTTTTTTTTTTTTTTTTTTGAAAAAAAAAAAAATTTCAGTCATCATTTGTCTACAGTCTCATTCTATAAAATAGATTGTGAGAGAATCATATCGTGAATCGAATTGTATCGGGAGTTGAGTGAAACGTTTCATCCCTACTGATCTATAATAATAATAATAATAAAGACCTTAAACTAAGAATTATGACTTCAGGCAGAGAGAGGTGTCTGTATAAGAGCTGAGGGAGCGCGTTTTAAAATAAACCTATTTCATTGGTTATCGGTGGAAAAAAATGACTATCGATTATTATAAAAATGCTGAATTTTGGCCAATATTATCCAATGTTCGCTCTATTCACACTCTTAATCTGGATACCATGATATCACTTAATACATGATCCAACCGAGGAAAGTGTGGAGCTTTCTGCATCTATTGCACTCAACACACACTGTGGGAGTTTGCTCTCATGATCTTAAATCTCAGGTTAAACACGTGTGTTTGACTTGTGTTGGTGCTTTGTCCCACAGATGGCTGGACGTGCGTTAGCGAGCTGGTGGGCCCAGATGAAGCCTTACGCTCATGCATACCAGGAGGTGTGGGTGGGCCTCGGCCTCATGACATACGTCTACTACAAAATCTCCTATCCCAGTGAGTTCAAGTCTGTCCACATTTGATAGAGATAAAAAAAATGTTCCTTGATTAAATAAATATTTTGTTACGTTATTATGAAAACTTAAGGTGAAATAATTCAAGCTGGGGATAAATGTTTGATGTTGCATATTAAACACGTGACACCAAGATTAAATGTCTAACGTAGCCTCTCATTTTTTTTTTTCCAAGGCAAGAAGGCCGTGAAGGACCGTAAGTAGACCAATATTATTTCTGCAGCAGGTTTACACACACACTTCATTGCCCTGTGGGCTTTATTGTTGCTGCAGTACCTTACATGAAGTAGTGGGGGCAGTGTCACCCCCACCGTTTACATTCTGCAAGTAAACAGTGAAGAAGAATTGTGCAACAAACACAAGTGGCTGAATGAAAATAAACCAGTAAAGCAGTGAATTTTAGCTCTGATTCCATGTCAACGCTACGCTGTTCAAGTAACGCAGAGCAGTGAGATCAATAGCTCTCAATTTTTTTCTTTTTAATCGCATGCAGATTCATTAATTACCCTAAAGCCTGTGGTTTAATCTCTCATTGCGTTTGTGTCATACGTTTATCCATCGGAAAATGCTTGCTTAGCAAACGCTAGTTCGGTTACGTTGTTTTCTGCAATATTCCATGAATTACTGATGTAGCCTGCTGATACTAGCACAGTGGTTCCCAAACTTTTTTGTCCCGTGTACCTCCTTTGCATTTTTGTCAAATAATATGTACCCCCCCTTTTCATATCATTATTACCCTCTCCATAATTGTAATCGTAGGAGTTCTTATTTTTTTCCGCAATTTGCTTTGTCCTAAAACTCCTCCTAGGCTATTAATGCAGCACTAATGACATGTACTGTATATCATTTCATTGGGGCAATGTCCAGGATGTGCAGTTGACCTTTTTTGGCGCCAAAATGTCAATGTCAAGGTCTCGTCAAGTGTCAAAAAACAAAATTTTCCATATCTCTACGAATATTTATGGTACGAGTTTGATGCTTACATTTATGAAAAGCTCATCTCAAGTGGAGTATTTTATTTAATAGGATCAAAGCTGTACGACCTACCAGTCAAAAGATTGGTAGAGGTCAAACTTCATGATCTCACCAAAAAAAAAAACTTTTTTCCCTATAACATTTCCTTTCCATGTGTGACCTTGACCTTCACTTAAGGTAAAAAAAAAAACAACAAAAAACTTATTTTCCTATAACTTAATGACACGTATGTCATCTCATGGGGCAATGTTAAGGATGTGCAGTCAACCTTTTTTGGTGCCAAAATGTCATGGTCAAAAAACTAAATTTTCAATATATCTACTAATATTTATCGTGCAAGTTTAAAGCTTACATTTCTGAAAAGTTAATCTAAAGTAGAGTGTTTTATTTAATTGGATCGAAGCTGTACGACCTACCAGTAAAAAATGGGTAGGGGTCAAAGTTCATGACCTCACAAAAAAGCCTTTGAGATACAGAGATACAGTGCTCAGACTGGTACCTTTAAACAACATTTCTTTTCGATATGTGACCTTGACCTTTGTCCAAGGTCATATTTAAGTTCAAGGTCAGTCTTCTGTTTTTCCTGCGTTATATAACTTGTCAACAAATCCAGACACAGGTTATTTTTGCCAATTTTCAATGACCAAATATGTATTTACTTTGTGAATACAGGTCTTGCCTAGTTTAATAATATGCTTTTTCATTAGTGGAACAGTGGGTTCTCCTATATCCCTAACTGTGTAATCTACAGCTTTAAAACAAGGAGTGGAATTTAAAGTGGAAATTATTTTTTTTAAAAATGTCATGTACTTTTTTGTGATTACTTCAATAGTACAGTAAGCAAATATGGTATCCTTTTTAAGAATGTAGCTAATTAATGTCAGAAGTGTGATAAAATGACCTCTACAGCATAAATAACCTGTTTCAGTAAATTACAAGAAATTGTAGTATTTTATTGAGCAATAGTACTGTTAGCTTGTGGTCAATCTGTCCAAAATAAAACTTAGAACATTTTCCAATTATTTTTTAAAATTAATTCAATCGCTCTGTGTACCCCCTGCAATATGCTCCTGTACCCGTCTTTGGGAACCACTGTACTAGTATTTATTCTGAACAGTGAAGCTCTTAATATATATATATATATATATATAATTTTCAACATGCATTTCACAGCATGCCTGTCAAAAGAAAAGTTTATTTCAAAATAAAAGACAAGTCCAAAATGAGAGACATTAGGTATTTATTTATTTTTGACCAGCTGTCCGCGACCCACCCAGTACAGGTCCATGACCCACTTTTGGGTCCCGACCCACCAGTTTCTAGATGTCACTGATGTGTGGAGTGCAGTCTGTCTGTTTTGATGTGATATTTAAAGAAAGTAATAATCTTTAAATAAAAACAAAGAAAGTAATAATTCTGACCCATTTGGTTTGCTTTCTTTTCCAGAGCCTGCTCATTGAGTTCTCCATCATGGCGATTCATTTCCAAACCTGCTGTTGATGGCCAATACTTCCCTTCCACAAGTCCAAGTTGTTTAGTTCAGTTTTTGTTAATATGGATCAATAAAATACATTATCCATAGTTTGGTGTGTTTTTAACTTTCTCCTGACTTCTTTAGTCATTTAGTTTTTATAGAGTGACCCAGTGAAAACGTTAGAAACACATTTATGAACACTTTGGACCTGGTTTTGGGTGTTTTTTTAAATTAAACTTTTATTTCTTTGACAACATTACATGTTTTTGTGGTTCAGTGTTTGCTTTATTCTCATGGAAGAATCAACTGAGAATGAGTGAGCTATTAATAACCAATAGATCACAGTTTTGGTGTGTATTTTAACCATTAAGAGGATGAACGTGGGTGTGGTTAAGCTGGAAATGCTGAACTTTGATGTTCTCAATGGGAGGTCACGTGATACCCCACAGTCACACACACTTCACCATGTCACTCTATTCTGAGCATTGCTCCACTTCACACTGGCCACTCATTGGTTATATAATCTGTTGGATTGCTGTGACATCACAGCGGATGGGCTCACAGAGATCAATAGCCAATCAGATTAATGGTTTGGTTCATGGACTGGTTACTTTCAGCCCCTCACAGGGTGAACGTGTGTGATCTCACACACTTCAGACTTTCTCAATCATTCAATTCCTTCATTCTAATTAAATCAAGCAGCAACAGAAAGTGGTTGGGTGGATTTGTACAATTAAGGATCCACATGTTTAGAGGAACATGATGGAGTCAAAGTCCTCAACACATGATTTACAACGACCAAGTGGACCAATTTCAGTCTAGCACTGACAAAAATACAGGTTTCCCCCTTAAAGAAGAAATGTTTTATTTTTCCAATTATGAAGGGTCTAGTGAACGCACTGCTGAATCCAATAAGGTTCAGAATCATTGTTTAAGCAACAAACACACAAAAACTGGTCTTTTTACTTTTTTAATTGTCTCTAAAGTGGATTTTTATTTTATTTTTTTTAGTGCCAACTTTATTCACATGAAGTTCCGTTACAAATACAAAAATGAAATAGTTCTTGCTGAGACCTTAGTGTTGCAGCTCTTTAAGAAAGATAAAATATTGAATACTGAATAACATACTGTTAAAAGTAAGATTAGATAGTGCTATGATATTTTAAAAAAAAAATCCTCCAATCAAATTTAACTTTATTCATAAAGCACCAAATAATTTCAGGAGGACAGAACAATGTTCTGTTCATATAGACATCATAATGAAATTATAGCAAATACTTTCAACACGCATAAGCACTGTAAAAACCCCAATAAATACACCATAAAACACAATTATGCATTGTTTTTTATATATCACTTTATCGTTGACACTCAAAGAGCTTTACAGAATGAAGGCACTATTCTGTCACTACACAGTTAGTGGTGGTAAGCTACTATTGTAGCCACAGCTGCCCTGGGGCAGACTGACGGAAGCGAGGCTGCTACGTATAGTGCGCCATCGGCCCCTCTGATGGCGCACTATATACTGTATATACATATATATAACTAAAACCTACAGCGTACACATAAAATTTAATGTATATATATTTAATTCAATCTTTATTTTACCTGACAGTCTCAAGATCTTTTTTTTTTTTTTTACAAAAAAAGACCTGGAAACAACAAATATTCCCAAATATCAAACACAGAACAGACAAACAGACACAGTTCCAATAATCTGATAATAGAGATTTAAACTCTGAAAGAGGGATTTAAGATTGAGGGTGGATTGCAGTTGATTCCATTTATTCCAAAATAAAAGCACAGATATCAGTGTTAGCTGCAACCCACAGGGAAAAAGGTTTGCGACCCAATTTGGGCTTCTGACCCCTCAGTTGAGAACGTGTGTTTTGAATAAGTTCTTCAGTGATCAAAGCTCTGTTTCTTCGTTTATTTTTTAAAGGATTACATTTTGTGCTTTTAACTTTATAAGTTTGAGAACAAGCTATAAGATAAGATAGGTTTCAGCTGCTAACAGAAGGAAATGTGAAGAGTTGGTCATAATGATGTAGTAAAGTCAGTAATGATGTGGTTTTATCCTGCAGTGGATGCACTTTAACCTGTTTCCATGTGCGTGGGAGGTTGTGGGGGTGGACAAACACTGAGTGACACAGATCCCCCCCCCCCCCCCCCCCCCCCCTTCTCTTCATCCTCCGCTCCTGTTCCCTCCTGCACTTCAAACATGGCGAAACTCTGTTCCACCGCACCGCCACCATCCTCCTCCTCCTCCTCCTCCTCCTCTTCATCAACACCACCCTCACCTCCATCCTCCTCGCCCTCACCCCCCGCCTTATCTCCGGTACCGTGATGACCCGGGAGGATGGAGAAGTTGTCGGTGAGTGTGTCGGAGATCTGCTGGAGTGCGTTGGCGCTGCCGCTGGACGCGGTGGTCAGCAAGTTCCGCCTGCCCACCCTGGTGCGCCTGGCGCACGGTAAGAGCGCACCTGGAACCCGCTCTGTGCGGCTTTATGTCTGATCACCAGCTCTGTGGGACAGCCCAGAGGAGGATCATGGTTTCACTGGTTGTTCATGTGGGAAAAGTTCCACTTTGTTTAGTTAACTGTTGACTTTAGTGGTTTTAATAACCAAACTGTCGTCAGAAATGTGTTTACAAGGAAAGGAGAGCACTTTAATGTGTCAGGACTGGAAAAACGCATACCGCATCCGGCGGTAAATTTCAAAATAAAAGCACGAAGTTGTCGATAAAATACGGAGACAAATGAACGAGATTAATTTTATTTTAATTTTTTTTGTGATGAATAATATATTTGTTTCTGTTTTTTCCAAAATAGATTAACGCCAGTGGTATTTACATATGGATGATCAAGATGCGTAGATTTAAGATAAATGTTGTGGTTTCTTACTTTTTTGGTTGGTAAATTGTGCACCATTGTATCAAAAGCGGGCGCACAGTGTGGGCGCAGTGGTTTCCACGTCCACCTCACAGCAAGAAGGTCCTGGGTTCAAGCCCTGGGGTGGACACTTGGGTCCCCTCCATGTGGAGTTTGCCTGTTCTCCCCTTGCTGTGTGGGTTTCCTCTGGCTTCTTCCCACAATCCAAAAACACGACTGTTAGGTTGGTTTCAGTCTTTAAAATTGCCCGTGGGAGGGAATGTGAGTGGTAATGTGTCTGTCATTGTGTACAGTATGTGTGTGTTGCCCTGTGATGGCGCCCTTTACACCGTGGAGGGCTGGAGATAGGCACCAGCAAATCCCCATGACCCTGAAAACAGGAACAAGCGGATCAGAAAATGGATGGATATATCAAAAGCAATATTTTGTATTTTAGGAGGAAAAATGCATGTATATTGTAAAGAGGTTAATAAGTAGTATTTGTATGAACAAGACTCTTTGATTATTTATGCCATTAGTCATTTCTCTGGAGGTTGCATGTTCTCCGTGAGTTTACTCTTTGAATCAACACTATTCATAAACAACAGGCCCTGCTTACAAAGTGTGGAAGGGGTTATAGGTTTGAGCTCCGTCGGTATGTCCGTCCATGTTAAAGGGGACAGCTTTTTTTAGAAACTGTTTAAGGAAGAATAACCAAATTCGGTGTGTGGCTTCAGGGTATCAATACCTTGACGGAGTTCGAAAATGAGAAGCGCGCAAATTTTTTTCCCGGAGTTATTGCCTTTGTTTCATTTTTTTTTTTTTTTTTGGCGGGGGATGTTGATGACTATGTCTTCTTGTTATTACTATCTTGGCTGTTTGAAAAATCAAAAACTGTGGAACGTATGTGTTGTAGAAACGTGTTGAAAGAAACAAAAAAAGCCAAAGCTATACGACATTTAAGGAAGTGGAATGTGTTTGTTAGCGTGCAACAAACACACACACACACACACACACACACACACACACACACACACACATGCATAATAAAGAAAAATACTTTCCTCATAAAAATATAACCTTCAGTCGATGGTCCTGAAATAATCCTTTAATGAACAAAAAATGTCTACTATGATGTTTCCTTCTTTGAACATTGATGCTTTTAAAACAAAGGGACATTGTCAGACAATAACATGTACATTTTTGAGCTATTATATGTTATACATTTCATTTAAGCTTTTCTGAATGCATAATAACTGATTTTGATATCAATGTAGGCTATTTGGGTTTGTCGACCATTGTAAATGAATTTAATGTCAACCGGTGCTTTTATTTTGAAAATAGCAAAGCATTTGCATCCGTTAAAATGTGACTGAATTTCTCCAACCAACACGCTGTGCAGCTTTTAAACTCCAACTTAAAGCTGTGTGGGCTGCACTGCTTGCCCACATGTAAAGTGTGTTACTCTACTTGTGTAGAGTTTAGTGAGTGTTTGTGTCATATTTGTGTCTTCCTGTTTTCCACACATTTGGGAACGGGCGATGGGAGTCACGGCCAAAGTTGTTCCAGTCCAGCGAAAGCCACAAAGTATCTGTTGTGCTGCTGAAGTGCAGCTCAATTCTTTTCAAATGCTAATGCTGTAATCTGTCGGTGAATGTGGGGAATACTAACGAGGAGGAGCGGGATGGGAACCCTGAACCCTCAGTGCTGATCCTGGTGCTGCTTCACCAGCACTGACCTCAACATCCTGGTGATGTTTGAGGAACTGTGCGGTTTTATTCCACACATTTATTGCACTTAACGCAGGTGCAGGATGTTTGTTCATTAAACAGGCTGTGGTGTCATTTATTCAGCCTTATATAAACCTCGTTTTAATTGTTTCAACGTCAGGGATCACAAATGGGATTTCCACAGGCTGCACTGCGGCTGTTCACTCTGAATGCAATGAAATGAAGTTCAAGTCAAAGTGATGACATGTAGTTGCAAAGTGCATGTAACTCATCCTAATTCTATAGCTGCCTATCCTGTTCATGGACTTGGAAGTCTGTATTACTGCAAGAGTAACCAAACCCCATAACCATTTTGTTTTGGTTTTTCTTAGTGTTGTTGTTTTTTTTTTTTTTTTTTTTTTTTTGTCAAACTCTTGGCATTTTCTTAAAGTGTTTCAATTTGGCACATTTTATTGTAAAAAAAAAAATGTGAGAATGACTGCCCTCTGTGGGTTGAACCAGGGCTATTACAATCAAAATTTGCTATTGGCTGAGAATGGTGATTTGTGACGTTTTGGAGGCTTCTTATGTCATGTTGAATCACCACTGTAAGCCCCGCCCCTTCTATGAAACTAGCACCTGTGGACTCTGCAATCTGTGGCGAGTAGAATAGATAGATAGATAGATAGATAGATAGATAGATAGATAGATAGATAGATAGATAGATAGATAGATAGATTGGCTTCATTTTAGACTCATAGTTCATATTATAAACAGAAAAAATATACAAACCACAGGAAAAAATTATACATTAAAATATTATATAATGGTGAATAGAGAGCTATAGTGAGTAGAGCTTTAATCGGGCCAAAAAAAGTAGACCCGACCTGGTCCGAGCCTGACAGAACACGGCCCGAACTCGTCCGACTCAATGTCTCTTTAAAGGGCCCATGTTACGCTAACTCGACTTTTCTGTGCTTTAAACATCATAAGTGCTATTAGGGTTTCATACACATGCCCAAAGTGTTTTTCATTGATTCCCTCAATTGTTAGTTAGAGGCTCCTTTCTTACTGGAGGGCGAGCCCAAACATTTCGCTCCAATTTGATGTAATGACAAATTTGACACGGCACTGAGCTGGAGATGCCACACCCACGAAGGTGAGCATTTCAGCACCCTTCACACAGTGCTTCCACAGTCTATCACCGCTGCACATCGAAGGCTGTTGTTGTTTCTGCTACTGCCGCTGTTGATACGTGTTCTCGCTATCATGTCAACTTGGAGAAAGTGTGTTTTCGGGTGTAAATACGTGACTAGAATATTTGGCTTCCGGAAAGAAGAAGTACTACGTGGCTGGACTTTTTGCATGGTGACTTGCCTCAGAAATCTAAACCAAAAAAAGAAGCGAGACATGCAGGGAAGTCAGTGTCCCGTCTATAGACACACCCACTCATGAATATGCATAAGTAGGCCGCAAATCAGCTTGTTTGTAGAGTTTGGAAAAACAAATACTGTGTTTTTGGGGTTCTTAGAACAAATGGAGATGGGTGAAAAATTGCATGATATGGGACCTTTAAAGCTATATTGGTGAATATTGAGTTAGTTAGCATTGCATAATTTGTTTTCGTAGTACAGATTTGGCATTTCTTAACTGCTCCAGGAGCCCCGTCCATAATCAAGGCAATTTTTTTTTTTTTTTTTAGCCTAAATGCATGTCAGCCAAATACTTAAAAACAGAGGTGGCAGAACTATAGGCTGGTCAAAGGGTGGGCTCCACTTTTTGCCTTGATGATTTTGCCCGTTAATGATTGCTTTCCATTCTTCAGTCCTCCAATCCACAAGTTGCAAACTCAGTTCCTAGAGGGCTGCAGTCCTGCACATATTGTCACATCTTGATGCTTCCACCTACAGTATAATGTTTTATCATGCAATTCTGCAGAAGACATACAATCAAGTGGAGAAGAGATGGACTAAGGAGAGGCTTTATCCTTGTAGACTCCACAGGATGAAATCAGGCTAATTCCTCACTCCTACAGTCAATGCAGACACTCATATCCACTCATACAGTGTTTATGAAGTGTTGGAGGAAACTCTTGCTTGTGCTGTTTTCGTTCTGAGGAGCTTGGATGAGCAGTCAAAAGAGTCAGGGGCCGAATACAGAATGGTTTGGACTGAAATGGCCCACCGATTTTATGAAAAACAAGCAATTTCAACATTATTGTCCTGTAGCTGCACTTCCACGTATAAATTACATATATAGTATTGAATGAACCGACAAAACCCAAGCAATAAGTCCGTGCAGGATCTTCTCTTTAAATTTCCTAGATTTTGTGATCAATTTTTATATAATTTGGGGAAATTTTGTGGAATAATTTGAGAACGATCTCAGGATTTTGGAGAAAATGAGAGTTGTAATTAAGAAGGATTGCCTTCATGTGATATGAGAATTGGAAAACAGTGAGACATGCAAATATTGTGAAGATTTATTTAATTTGTTTATTTTGAGGCAGCGAGAGATTGACAACTAATTTACAAGATTCATGTTTTCTCATTTACTTACTTTCTCCCGTGGACCGAAATAGTTGCTCCAATGGCCCGGATTTGGCCCCTGCATTTAACACATGGCCTAAAGTCACCATTATTCCGCGCTTGCCTAAAGAAAACCAAATCTTGTGTTTGTAATCCTTTTTTTTAGCAATAGAGCAGTGAATATTTACCCTAACATTCCTTCTTCACCCACAGCATTAGTTGTAGGCTGGGATTGAATTGTTTTGTGTTGCAATCAAAGAGAGCTGCAAAATAATAGGTTCACAATGTGTCTGGATGAGTCACTGGAGCTGTAGTTTAATTATATATGGTAATCCCAAAGTGTTTGTGTGTTCATCTGTAAATTGGAAATGTAATGGTTCCCACACTCAGCTTTGTTGTTTGACTCGAGAAACAATAGAAACACATTTTTTAAATCCCATTTGAGGATGACATTCCACATGCTTGACCTTTGTGTGTGTGTGTGTGTGTGTGTGTGTGTGTGTGTGTGTGTGTGTGTGTGTGTGTTGCAGGTGAATGTGTGGAGGGTCTGTCGGAGGAAGATGTGGTGCTCTTACACTCCTGTCGTCAGTGGACCACAGTGACGGCCCACAGCTTGGAGGAGGGACATTACGTGATTGGACCTAAGATTGACATCCCGCTGCAGTACCAGGGTGAGCACCTGTACACTATACCTCTGGTCCTGAATACACGCATATGAACAAAAATACATTAACGTCTGGCTTCAGTTTCATCTACTATCTGAAGAAAATGCTCCACTTTAATGCTCATCACAATGAAAATCAATGTAATGCCAGGTATGTTTGCGTAAGGTCTATATTTGGTTAAAATGTTGTCAAAATTTGTTACGTTCTTTTGACGTAATCCTGTTAACAGACAAACAAACAAACAAGCAAATAAATAAACTGAAAATGTAACCTCTTTTGTGAAGGTAATAATGGACAGACCCACTTTAAAAATGAAAATAAATCAAATAAATGGGATGGACAGATAAAACGTAGGTAGAGGAAGTGAGACTCCAAACATAGATCTCCTTATCTGAAGACAAACTAAATGTTTGCATGCTTAGAACTGTGTGCTGTCAGCGTTCAAACACATGTTGCTATGTTGCTATCGACTACTACAGCAAAACAATGAATACGCATTAGTTTGTGCATTTGCCTCCAATGAATACGTAATATGTGCGTTTTTATTATGCATTTTGTGATTTAGCAAAGCCTGATGGTGGTGGCTGTCTGTGTGTGTGTATTAGTATGTTTGACAGGCAGGTGTAACCTGTCACAGCTTTACTCACAGATGGCTGCAGGTACTGTTGGAGGAGAGACGCATGCACAACCATAACAATGCAGTTTTAATCAGAACTCAGCATTTCTGAGTTGAGAATTCTGTTATCCGAGTATTTTTTCCTAACTTTACAGAGATGCTGTTCCAAGTCACTTTTTTAAGTTCTGAGTTCCTTGGAATGTAGCATGAGATCATATTGTTAGATCTTGTTTGATCACGCAAGATTTCTGACTTGGAGGAAGATCTGTGGTTAGAGGGAATGGTTTTGTGTGTAGTGTGCTGTGTTGAGACTATTGGAGCAGACATACAGTACAGTATGGTTCTATGCCTGATTTTTTATCTTCATGTATGGGGTCTGTTTAGATAAAAAAAAAAAAAAAACTCTTTAGATTTAGATAATCATATGTGTGTACTCTGATTAAGTCACAGTGAAACATATCCACCAGCCAGGTCCTCAGGCATGCTCACATTTGGGTTACAAAAGCACTTTAAAGAATATGAACTGTTTAAACAGTAAAGCCATGGGTTTTTTGAAGCTACTGCGATTCATTCACTACAACAAACTTCATTCACAAATCTGATCAGCTATCATGTGACCTCCACTGACTGCTCCTGTCCATTGACTCTTCTCTTCCTGCTGAATGAGTCTCATCAGTATGACCTCACCGGAGCTCATCCCCAGAATCCGATTGTTCCGACACTCAGTCGAGTCACATTAATGAGTGTGTAACTAGATCTTAATGCCGCCGTCATTTCCTCCTCTGATGGAGGCGCTGATGTCACCTCCAATGACCGCCGCCGCTCAGGCTACTTTTTCTGGGAGAAAGATGAATAATTTGATCGAGGAGAGGGAGGCATTTACAGTTGATGTCCCTGCATACTTGCAATAATTGTGAAGTCAGAGATCAAGATTATAGTGAGCAATGAAATCAAGTGTTCTCAGTACACAAGTAACAGCTACTCTCATATTGTGTGTTATTGTTGTCATTTTGTGTGTTTTTGTCATGTTATATATTTCTTCTTTTTTAATTTACCTTTTGGTGACAAAGTTTGTTCAAACAAAAACAACCACTTTAGAAAAATGACGTGTACTACAGTATATTAGAGAGTATTCTTTCTGAAGTGATGAGTTTCTTAGACCCATAATTGAATTGTTCGTGCAGGCTGCCAGTTCCTGTCGTCAAAACAATAAATAATAATAATAATAATAATAATAATAATAATAATAATAATAATAATAATGATGATGGCTACCGTTTGTGGTTGACAATGATTCTTGTTAAACATCTATTTTTCTCTGCGTCTAAAACATTCCCATTTACTTCCCAACGAGTGCAGAGCAGACATAAAAGGACCCAAAATGCAGGGCTCTTAGGCAGGGGCAGATTGAGTTAAAGACTATATTAATCCTAATCAAGAAAAAGTCCAAAAAACAAAACAAAATTGCATTCAACAAACCGAGTAAATGTACCAAGACTGACAAACACAAAAGCACAAAGCAGTCCTCGAGTAGGGAGAGAGTAATTCACATAACGTAAAGCAGCTGGTGAACACAGCTGAGGAATCAAACAGGAAACTAATGAACCCTGTCACATTAACAGTGAAATAAATTCGAAAGCCCAGAAGAATAAAAAAAGAAGGCTCAAACTGAACCAGTAACACCCCCAGAAACCTCCCAAGTCGTGACAAATGGTTCCAAACATCACCTACAGCCATGAACAAACACAATGTTATAAAATAGTCTGGTTTGTTTGATTTGGCTGATATAGGGTATATTAAAGGTCATAAACAGTTTGTAAAATTTATTAAACTTGTCTCTTTGCTGTACCCTGGGCAACAATATTTAAGGGCCCCATCATCATGACCCCAGGATTACTATAATATGGCAGAAGAATAAATACATTCCAGTAATATACATAAATATGCTGAATACACCAATATCTAACTGTCATTAGGTGCATTTTGAAGAACAGATATGCAAATGCTCATTGAAATACAAATGAGAGGGAGGGAAGTGTCCTCCATTTTCAGAAAAAATAAATAACCACTTTCAAAGCATCCAGTATTTATTTAACAACACTTATTGCAACACAAATGTATTGGATTGATAGAGCCATCACAGAGGAAGTCCACAGACAAGACACAAAATAAAAATCCATAATCTGATAGGATGAAGTGCTATTTTGTTCCTTGGCTCATTTTAAGCAGAAATCACCGTCACCTCAGAATTCAACAGGACAAGCAGGTGGTGCAATGTAAACATTTTGAAATCTGTCAGCTTTCTCGCAACAACGATAAACAATTTACAGCATTTTCATTGAACCACCACAAGGAAAGAAAAATAAATAAAATGCGCTATCATCTGCTCAAATAAACATTTTGGTCCTGAGATCATTTGACCTTGTTTTAAAACAGAAAATAACCTCTAACATTTCAGTGCAACATAAACATCTGGAAACCTGTCAATTTCTCTCAAAAAATGCTGATCTGGCAAAATACACTGGAGTGAATAAATTCCCTTTATTCCGTATATGCTTTAAACAGAATCTGCGCCAGGCACTATTAAATGGTGGGGGGGCATTAAAAAAACTGCGAGGGGCACAAAAACACTCAGCTCTGAGTAATACATAATAGTAAATAAGCATTTAACGTCAACCTAATGCTATATGAACACAGCCACAAAAACAAAGTTAGCTCGCTAACATACCTCTGAACAAATGGTCGCAACAGACACGAACATCAGCAGACTCTGCTTCTCCTGACCACAGACGTAGGTTTAGAATCCACTTTTTACAGCGTTGTTCTGTGAGCTTTTTACATTACATTTTCAGTACTCTGTAAAATATCTTTTCCTTTTCTTGGTTAGAACGATTGGAGCAGCCGTAAACTCCACAAAACATGGACATTTTGATTATTTCAGACGACAGATTCTCAAGCTTCACTTCCTGCCCTCCATCTGAATTTTGCACTCTCGCTTTGTCGCGATGCAGCAATGTGAGTGACGTCACGTGAATCAACAGAGCAGGCCTTAGAAATATATACATCTTATTAGCTGATCCTAACAACAGCTCTAGGGTATGTTCAATAGCACAAATGTTAAAAAATTGCACCACAGTATATTGTATCTATGTAGCAGACTCCCGTCCGCTGTCAGTGAATGGACACAATCAGTTGCGATAGCCAATCAGATGTCTCTGATTAATAAAAAGTGTGTGTGTGTGGGGGGTTGGGGGGGGGGGTACAGTAGGTCAGCTGGGGGGGGGGGCACGCCCCCGAATGTCCCCCCATGAAACCGACACTGGCTTCAAATTTTCTGCGTTTCTGATTACCTTCTTCTTTTTTCATTTCCGTTTAGCGCTCCCACTTAGCTCCCTCTCCATGTTTGCATTTTTTGAGTTGCGTAGAGGTTGATTTGCGTCACCTGGCTTTGACCCACCTAGCCGCCTCTCATTGGTCAACCCGTATACAGGCTGACCAATGAGGAGAGGGTTTCAGCTCACAGTCTGTCACAGGCAGGTGTAGGGTTTCTGTGAAGAGCAACTGCTCCGGGCAGCGGACAGTTCACATTATGAGCAAGAGAAAACCAGATATTTTCTTTATGCCCTCACTGCCCCGGGCCCTTTAGAGGTTGTGGGCCCCTGGGCAATTGTCCAGTTGCCCATATGGTTAATCCGGCCTTGTCTCCCACAATTTTTGCTCAATTGACTCCAAACTTGCTACAGCTGTGTAATGTAAACATATACTTGCAAAATCTTGTTGAATACAGTTTCAATGTTCATAAAAAAGAACTGCACTGACAGTTGGTGGGACAACTTTGAGAACAAAGTCATCATCCAGAATGAGTAGCGTGAAAACTTGCAAGTTCTGGGTCCTCCCTCCTGTCATTGACGGAGTTGCTTTGTCCTTGTATAGAAGGACAGGCCACAATGAGATCACCGGAAGGTGTGGTGAAAAAAGACCTGTATCGGATCTGTTAAAGACAGTCTGAATGACACAATTCAGATTTTTTCAAATCCAACCCAGGTCACTTTCATATGTGGTTCGTAACTCGATACATGTCTGATTTTTTGCAATGCGACTGCGTCACCACCATCCAAACACTCCGTTGTAAAGATGTAAATGGATAGTGATAAACCTGGCTCTCTTCTTTTTCACTCTTCTTAAAGTTATGTAGTGCTGACTTCTGTTGGAAAGAAACTTTCTCAGTGCAGTCCTACACTGGACGCCTCCATATTTACTTCCATAAACGCCGTACTTGCCTGTGGGGTCATGTGTCACCTTAAACCTCTTGCATGCGGGTCACTTCAGGGTCGCATTCCATTCATACTTCAAACTGATTGATGACTCATTTAATATGTAATGAACGAACGATCACATAAAAAAAAATATGATTTTAAAAAAAACAATTGTGCATTAAGAGCTGCAGTGTGAACGTAGCTAAAGAAGATGTTCCATCATGAAAGAGTTCTGGACCAATTATTTGTTTGACTCTTTTACCAGAAATTGCCACCTTTTTTCATGTTCCGACACTCTGCTTGTTGCTCAGTATTGCCTTGAATTGCCTGGCCTTGACTATTACTGCACAACAGTTATAACTTATAGCTGTTGTCTGTCACATTTGCACATCAGCAGTTGAAATGTATTCACATTCATTGGATGACAGACACCATGTTGTTTATTGCTACAATAGCTGCTGCTCTTCATTTTAATCTCATTGGGTGACTTGTTTGTTTAGCTTGTCAGAGACAGTGAAAAGAGACTTTACTGTAAGACTTGAGCTCGCCTTGTAAACAGTTCTGCAGGACTGCTTTCAAAGGATTTAATGTGTTCAATTAACAAAGTAAAGGTTGCCTAGACCTCTCCATTCCAATACATCAACCTGATTTCCACTTCACTTAGCAGTGCATTCCAGTGCATGGACTCTGAGACCCCATCTTAATGTCATGCATCCTTTCAGGACCGCCTCTGTGTCTCCTGGAAGCCGACAGGTGAGCTGTTGTGGAATCAGAGGCTGTTGCCGGTGGTGAGCTCATGTCTGTGGGATGACTTCATACAGGAAGTCTAAATAAGCTTAGGATGAGTGCAACACAGTTTTACCCCAGGGGATGGCCGACAGGATGCCTCCCCTTCCTCCCACCGCTCCTCCTCATCCTCCCCGTGTGAAGTCACTGAGAGCCTGGGATGACCGAGCTTAGAGGACAGAGAGTCTGAGCGATCGCTCATCATGAATGGGAAGTGAGCGGCACCATAATCACACTCATAAATGTCACGCTTTCTCCCAGAGCTTGTGTACATTGATATCTGTTCTCTGCTGTGTGTTTGCTTAATCAGCGATGCTCTTTCCCGTGAGAAAATAGTTGCTCACAGATTATCACTTTTCTGATGAAGGACTGAATATTACTTTTATTGTTCATTGGGTGGGAGCTCCTTACCCTGGGGGCTGTGCTTGTATTACAGGGCGGGTGTAAAGGATGGTGGAATTTGTTATTCAGCACTGCCTCTCAGACATAAAAACTTTCTCTTCCTCACCTCAAAAACACTACAACTCTGTGAGAAGGTGGAAGATCCTCGAAGGACTGTGACTCATCACCTGCTAAAATACAACAAAGCATTAAATCCTGTTACTGTATGACCTATTAAACCTAAATAAGCAGGAAAAGAGTTTTAACAAAGGCACATTTCAGAGTCAGAGTTTTACAGACGGAAAAGGAAAGAGAGAGTGTATGTGCAAGGGTCTCCATGGTGATGTGAATCTGCTCTGTGTGCGAATGGGGGGTCTTTTAGTGGTTGCCATGACAACCCCATCGGTGGTTGATTGGCCGAGTGCTGGTGCCAGGTCAGAGGTCATTGAGGATTCTTTGTATTCACTCGGATGTTTGCGGGGCTTCTCAGTGAAGACCTTTAGAAAAAAGAATAACTCCTCAGCGGTTTTTCTCTTCTTTGCTTCCTCTGAGTTTGTCCTCCCTCTCATGCCACCTGTCTTTCTTATTTCCTCCTCCATCATCTCCTCTGTAGGCAAGTTCAAGTTGTTGGAGGAAGATCGGGACGTCAGGGATCCAGTCCAGTATTTTTCCAGCGTGGAGGAAGTGGCTGAAGTCTTCCCTGACCGGGTTTTCGTCATGGAGACAATCACGTTCAGCGTGAAGGTTAGCGCCTGGTTGCTATCGAATGTAAATTACAGTTTTTATTGATGTTCACAACCAGCACAAAAAATACAAAAACATGGATCACAAAATTAGATAAGACTGTTTTGCGTAGTTTAACACGTCCGCCTCACAGGAAAAGAGTCTGGGGTTCAAGCCCTGGGGTGGACACTTGGGTCCTTTCTGGGTGGAGTTTGCATGTTCTCCCCGTGCTGCGTGGGTTTCCTCCGGGTACTCCGGGGTCCTCTCACAATCCAAAAACATGACTGTTAGGTTGATTAGAGTCTCTATATTGCCCGTAGGAGTGAATGTGAGTGCGAGTGGTTGTCTGTGTCTGTGTTGCCCTGCGATGGACTGGCGCCCTGTCCAGGGTGTACCGCCGCCTTGCGCCCAGTGTGAGCCAGAGATTGCGGGCAGACCCCCGCGACCCTGAAAAACAGGAACAAGTAGGTCTGAAAATGGGTGGATCGATGTTTTGTGTAGTGACAGACAATGTCTGTATTCAATGTAGTCTACTGACAATCTTTGTGATAATCCTACAGGGCAATGTGTGTAAAAAAAAGACAATATCTTTTTATTTTAAAGCTTATTTTGCATCAAAATATTAGTTTTAGTAGAGTTGCTGCTTCTGCTACTATACTTTCCCCCATCTGTCTCTTCACACCTGCCCTGAAACAAGCCACACTACAGAACTCACTCACACGTGCTGTCCATTATGAGAGAAAAAGCCTAAAGAGGTGCAGCATGTTGATATTGTGCAGCTTTTTAACAAAAGTGTCTTTGTGGTATTTTCTCCCAGTTATTTTGACCCAAAATTCTCTTACTGAAAGATGTAATTTTTGGTAATTATCGCTTAAAAAGTTTGAGATCAAAGCACATTTGCATTTTTGTTATCCATAATATGTATTTCAAAAAGCGAGTTCTTCTTCTTCATTATATTTTGTACACCACCTGGTACCACAGCAGTTTCTTTACCTTCTTTAACTCTAAGCCAGCACTGAGGCCTTGCTTGGTCACTGACTCATCTGTGTGTGTGTACAGGTGGTTTCAGGGGAGTTCAGTGAGGACAGCGAGCCCTACAGCTTCACTCTGCAGGCGGGAGATGAGCTGTCACTCATGGGAAAGGCGGAGCTACTCTGTGCCACGCCCTCTAAGGAGAAGACCGGACTCAGCGCGCTCCTCAGGCGTCTTGGAAAGACTCCCAGAAGTAAAGTCTAAAATAAACCAAATACATCTTACAAACTTATACAGTGTGGAGGTACCTGAGTATAGCTTGTTCAAGATTGGCATGTGAGTAGGTATTAATTGTATAAGTGTTGATGCTAAAAGAACATGTTCTATGTCTAAAAACCTCATGAAGATGAGAATTATGAGCATGGGGATGATGATGAAGATGATGAGAATAGTGATGAATATGAAAATGATTATGATGATCATGAGGAGGCTGGTGAGAATAATGATGATGATGATGATGATGATGAGGATTATGAGAATGATGATGATACTTAAAGATTTTAATGATGATGAGAATGATGATAAGGATGGTAAGAAATGAAGATGATAATTATGCAAATGATGATAATGACAATAACCACAGATGAGGATGTAGAGAATGAGAATGATGATAAGTATGGTGAGAATGAAGATGATAATGACAAAGGATGAGGATTGTGAGAATGATGATGATGAGACTGACTGAAAATTATAATGATGTTAAGGATGGTTAGAATGATGATTATTATGTAGATGATGATGATGTGAATAATGATGAGAATGATCAAAGATGAGGATGTAGAGGATGATGATACTGATGATGATAAGGATGGTAAGAATGATGATAATTATGAGAATGATGATGATAAAAGATGATGATGATGATGTTATTGAATATGATGATGATACTGAAGAAAGTGATGATGATGTTCAAAGATGATGATGATGTTCAGAGATGATGATGAATAGGATGATGAAGATGACTTGCCTTCTGACACTAATGATTGAATGTTGTGTCTCCAGGTAAAACGCCGTGCCTGGTTTGTATGAACCACCGAACCAATCAGAGCGTCAGTCTACCCTTTGGCTGCCGTGGTCGTTTCTGCACTCGCTCCCCCCTGGAGCAAGGCATGCTGGGAGGGGAGCACACGGTGCGCAGCATAATTGAAAGAGTTCGTCTTCCCGTCAATGTGTCTGTGCCGTCACGGCCGCCACGCAACCCCTACGATCGCCACGCGGTGCGAGAGGGCCACCGCTACAAGCTTCTGAACATTGTCAGCAAAACAGTTGTACTTTGCATGGTACTCCGCCGACAGGAAGTCTCACCCTCACACTTCCTGCTCCTACGTTGTATGCCCAGATTCAACGTGGCCGAGGCCTCCGTCCACACGGCGGTGCTAGAAAGCCTTTTCCTGCGACACGCTTTTGATCCAGACGACTACTCGCGGGCGGTGAGAGAAACTCGACCAGAGTTAGACTGTATGACGGAGGAGTGTGTGAGCCCTCGACGGTCTCGCACGTGTGTTTCAGCTCAGGACTCGCAGCGCCTCTCCATGTGTGGGTACGTAGGCGGGGTTACAGACAACACGTCACACCGTTGCAGAGACTCCATTGGTGAGCGTCTGGGAGAAACTCCAGGTGAGGAGAGGGAGTATGTGACTCCTGATTGGACCGAGGCTGAAATAAGGACCAATGAGGAAATCCCTTATGAAGAATTGTGGACCAATCAAAGCGCGGAGGGTTTGGGAAAAGAACCAGGCATAATTTCCTTCCATTCATCTTCCTCGTTGGATGGTTCGCTTGGTACGATGGTGGCGAGAGTATCCATGCCGCCGCCGCCTGTTCCCCCAAAATCTGAGGCTGTGAGTTCCACCTCTCACACTTCGTCCTTCCACTTGTCTCTCATCTCTCTCATCTGTCCTCAACAGCATGCTCTCTTTAAAGTCGGGATGCTCAGCTTGAATTATTAATACATTACAGTGTTTCATTCTCAAACATACACACAACCCCACAGTGCCTTCCTGGAAAAGGCGGCTCCACAATACCCTTAACACTAATAAGGGACTCATGCTTGGATGCTGGCATGTCGTCACTTCCTGCATGCTCAACCACAGCCACGAGCCACTTTGTTCTATCATTAAACCTTTCATCAGTAGTGAATACATTTTATTGAAATATATTTATAAAGCTTTGACAGCTTCTAGCAATAATAACAACCAGAACTGTTAAATAACACATTATTTGGTTATCACCAATTTGGAGCAGATTCTACTTTTATTCATAGTTTTGTACAAAACTAGTTGATCACTTCTTCATATTGAAGTCAGCGTGTGCATAGTATTTTCCGGGCAGCACTACAAACAGCACTTCTCAGTTTTATTTAGATTTTTGTTTCTACATATGAAAAAGTTGATTTGTACTCGAGTTACCACAGCAACCACAGACATCTGTGATCACAACCAAGAATATTTTCCTTCTAATTTTTGGAGAATATCATAAACACAGCTTGTGAAATAATAATTATAAGAGTTATTATCACAATTATTATTACATTTGTGTTGCATCTGTTATTAATGCACAGTATTTAAAAGTAAAAAAAGAAAAAAAAACATTTTTCCCACCAGTCTTTTAACAGGTTGTATTTAAAGTTACAATAATCAACATTTTGTAAGGTTGTTTTAGTTTTTGCTTCAACATCAGTAAAGTGAGAGAATGATGAGCAATGAATACATTGCACAGTTTCTTGTCACGTAAAAGCTTCATAATTACCAATGAGTTTTACTTATAAAGTAACACAAATAAGAATAGAATACACCTTTATTCATTTCCAGAGGAGAAATTCACATTTGCAGCAACATAGTATAAGTTAATCAAGTATATAAATGAAATAATATCAATAGTACAAAATAAAACATATTATGTATGTAGGGATTCAAGGCAGATTTTATAAAAGGAACTACTCATGTAAAAATAATGAACATGCATGAACATTTGCGGTGAAAGGTCACAATAACCAAAGTCATCTCTCAGTGCCCTATTTACATTTGTTATAAGTAATGAGTGTGAAGCTGTTTTTAGTAGTTTAAGCCCCTTATTTCATTATTCCCCACCCACATTATACTATTAATTACTTCTCAAATGGCACTGATGCACTCGTGAAATGGAAACAGTAGAAAAGCGATGTACATGCTTGTAATTACAGTATCGCAAGATGCTCGTGATCCACTGCTTGTGTTGTAAACATTGCCCAACAAAAGAGAAGATCCTGAAAAAACAAAAAACTGTAATTAAATGAATGATGGATGTATTATTGTAGATTTTGTTATTGTTGATTGATATTGTTTGATGTTTAGCAGCTTACATCAGCTCTTGCTTTGAAGAAAAAAGGGTACATAAGAAAGTGCTTCACAAACTACAAACCCTTTTTGATGACAAAATTATTTTAGTTGCTGGATGTTCCAGTTCTTAAAATCATTAATAGTTTGTAAATCTCTTGGTTTCTGTGACCTTCGACCCAATCCCACAATGCAGTTTCTCTGTTTGATAACAATACTTGAAAGCTTTAAACTACAGTCTGAAGCTTGGGTTTAGGGTTGTTTTCCTGCATTATTATCTACACATCTGCATTTATGATCTTTGTCAAAAGAACAAAAACTGATAAGACAAGTGTACTCGTGTCTATGCCACTTTAGCATTTACATTGTGTGTGTACGTCTGTGTGTGTGTGTGTGTGTGTGTGTGTGTGTGTGTGTGTGTGTGTGTGTGTGTGTGTGTGTGTGTGTGTGTGTGTGTGTGTGTGTGTGTGTGTGTGTGTGTGTGTGAGTTGTAAAGGTCGGGGTTTGACATTTATAAGCAGATCTCACAATAGCAACAGAGACGGCAAGTTTTAACATGTACCTTTTTTTTTTTTTGCTGATGTGCATGTTTTTTTTCACATTTGCTTGTGTGTGTGTGTGTAGGTGAGAGAGGAGTGTCGCTACTTGATCGCCCCTCCAGTCCCCCCTCGCTGCTCTAAAGGAGGCTCCATCTCCAGTCCAGCCCCGAGCCCCCCTGTTCCACCGCGCTTCCCAAAAAGCTCCACGTCCCCCAGACCCAACCTGTCTTTCTACTCGTCTGGACTGCAGGACAGGTACAGTTAAAGTTATCAATGCATTTACAACTTCTCATTAGTGCTGCTAATGAAATGCATTGAAGTCTCTTCAAAAAATAAACTCTTATCACTCACCTGCTTGTTATGCAAAGCTATGGCAAACGTATTAAGTGATACAACATGATCCTCATATTTATTCTACCAGCCTGTCTATATAATGACCTGCACAAACAACAAGGAGCCCAATGGGGAATCACATACAAATGTAACAATTCATGGAAAGGGAAGGGTGACCCTTAGAGAACAATATAAACAATACATCAAATACAATATACAATAGTGATGCATTACTGTCACCAAGTGGTGGGAAGCTGAACAAAGAGTGTCATTGACCTCAGGAACAATTTGTGTATTTTCAAGTGAAACCCTGCCAGAAACATGTGTTAGAGCCAGAAACAGAAAACTAATGATTGTTGTTATTATTATTATTACGATTACTAGTGTTATCATTATTATTTATTTTCTTGGGGTTTTTTTGTTTTGTTTTTTTACTATTTCATATTTGAATGCAAATGAATGTATGTTTCTGGGGGTAAATATCCTATAGGGAAGCTTGAGTGATGAGAAACTTTGATTTTCTCCCATTGTTTCTCTGCAATTAATGCAATTCCTGTAATCATGCATGAAATATTTGAAAATAAATTGGCAAACTGAACTGAATAATGAACTTGTGCATCACCTCTTTTTCTTCCTAGCTGTACGCCCTCTCCAGACCCCTCCTCCCTCTACTGCTACCCCTGCTCATGGGCAGACTGCCCCGCTCCTATCACCTCCAATCTGGAGCCGGCCTCTGCAGACACCACAGCCATTCCTCCACCTGCCCAGGTCACATGGGCCGAGCCTTGGCTGGACTCCTTCACATCATCTGGGCCTCGACTCCGGCTGCCGCCCCCACAGAGTCGATTCGCTCCCTTCGGTGCTTTAAACCCCTTCAACCGGCAGTCCCCCTGCCCATCGCCCGAGCCTGTGCCCATCCCACCCACAGACTCCTCCAGAGGAGCGGAGGGAGGGGGGACGTCCACAGGGATCCCTGAGGACCCCACCTGGCATCCACCCACTGATTTATCTGCTCTGTCATTGGAGGAAGTGTCTTGCTGTCTGCGGTTCATTGGCCTATCAGAGGCGGCAGTGGGCGTTTTCCAGAGGGAGCGGATTGACGGCAGGCTCCTAGTGCAGCTGAATGAGGACATCCTGTCACATGACTTCCACCTGAGTCGACTCCACGTGACTAAGATAACACAGTTCATACAGGGCTGGAGGCCCAAGATCTAAGCTGAGCTGCTGATGTGCCTCTGAGCCCACCTGAATGTGCCTTCCACTGTGACCTACTGGATGCGGAGTGCCACAGAGTAAAGCTCTGGGAAACTACTCCACATTGTGGTCAACATGTAGAACTGACGATTAGCTGTCTGAATAATGAAGCTGCATGGGACTAACAATGGCTGCACAATCAAAGTGCCCTGTTTATTTGCCCTGACCTTCATTCGTCCACTGCAGGAAAACATTATTATTCTAGCCTGAAAACTTTAGGCCATTTGCAGATTTGTGAGGTCAGACTTTAAAATGTACTGGGATTTTTGCACAACACCCAGTGTCCAAGGATGCAGATTTACAGCCTTTATACACTGAAGCAGAATGATGGTTTGTGAATTATACAAAATGAGAAATTAATTAAAAGAAAGAAGGCTCAGAAATATGGAAATAGATTATTTCCATCACCCACTGAAGCATCTACTGCAATTATATGACTGATTGGTACATGGATTCATTAAAAGCCTTAATGTATATGCAATCTGGGCCATTTTGTACTTTGGAAAAGTTACATTATTATTATAATTTTTATATTATTATTATTATTATTATTATTATTATTATTATTATTATTATTATTATTATTATCAATAACCTTCCTGCTAATGGGTAACACAGGAATTTATCTCATTTTGTAGCCAGAATAAAAAAATGTGTCAGCTCATTGTAACAAAGTTTACTGCCTCAAAAAGAAATGTGTCAAAATGTACCTCAAAATACTTGATCTAGCCATGCATAATAATAATAAATTGTGTAACACTTGGAACAATCGTACCTTGGGGTTACTTGTTTTCATTTTTTTTATATATTGATGAAAATATCAATATGTTTAGGTTTATGTCTTTCTAAGGCTTGGGTTTGAATCTGTTGATTTCATTGGATATGAGTGCATGTTTGTGGTCAAATGTTCCCTACGATCAGCAGCATGTTCATCACTTTGTCCGCAGGCAGATGTTGTGAGCCGCCTCGGCCCCAGTGAGTCTCTTGACCTTAATGCACTCCAGTGAACCTCAACAGCATTTTTTCCAGGCTTTTAACTGAGCGACTCATTAATATGAGCGTGAGTATGTATACCATTCAACACAGTCTCTGTATGCTTTCTGCTCCAGGCACAAGTCATAGTTTAACCTCAAGAGTCCCCACAAAACTCCAGACCCCCTTTTTATACCAATCTGCCACAGGAACACAATCACAAGGGGCAGAAATGAGCACAATCAGGACTTATTAGAGAAATCTGTCTGCACATTGTGTATATTCTTATACTCTGACAACATCCTGCAAGACAAATCTATCCATAATAGATTTGAGAAAGGTGTGTAGGGCTTGATAATTCCTGTCAGATGTGTCAGGGTGGGACTTGGACATGGACAAGCAGTCGGAGCTGTCAGAGATTTCCCTCTGTCTGACATGTGCTCTCGGGTCATTGAGTTGTACAACTGCCAGCATGTGTCGGCCAGGTGAAAAGCAGGAGAAAAATCAGATTCAGGGGTAAAGGATATAAAGACAGACCCTGGGTGACCCTCCCAGGCCACATTAGTGAAACTCAAGGCCCGTGGGCCAAATACGGCCCTTTGGAACATAAACTTCGGCCCCAAGAAAGAAAGCATAACTCATTGTGTGAATGACAACTACTAGTAGATATCATAGTCCCTCCAAAATATACAAAAATAAATAAGACTCCATCACCATTTCCCGGTGCTTATATGGCATGATGGCAGTAAATATTTATCACAAAATAGTAAACAACCCAAATCCTGCAATTTTCCTGAAACTATTCCATAAAATTTCCCCAGATTCAACAAAATGAGTCGCAAAATCAAGGCCTTTTGAAGTAAATACACTGCAGGGACGGATATCCGTCAATTATTGCTTAGATATTGTCATTGTTGTATGTACTTTATATATCATTCATACATGGAAGTATTAATTTAGCTCACATTAATGTTGAAAATACGAAGCAACGTCTGTTTTTACTGCTCTGTAATTGGCCCCTGAACTAAAATGACTTTAACACCCATGTTCTAGGCACATTTGTCTTCCTTGAGTGATTTTGAGGGTGCATTTATAGGTAGACAGCTCACCCTGTGAATACACAATCGTACAAGAATAAACTCAGAGAAAACTACTCACCTAAAACTGGAAACACTTTATCTATTATATCAGTAAGGCCATTTTTGGATTGTGGGTGCAACTTTCAGTGTAATAAATGGATACAAATCAAATTTAGAAATTAGCTTTTTTGGACAAATGGTTCCATTTTCGAAGTGTACCACAGGACTATTGATACAAAAATGGGACTATTGATACAGAAACGTATAGTCTAAGCGCATGACTCAATAATTTTTCCTTCTACTGCCTTGGGTTCGAATCCCACTTTTGTCATATATATTTTTTCATTTTAACATATTTAACATGGCAAATCCCACCTTTAAAAATAAATAAACAAAACAAATAAAGAAACATTTTAGGGTATTTCCTAGTTTAGGGTTAGGGTTAGAGCTAAAATTAAAGGGTTAGCGGGGTAGCTAAAAATTAAATATGGGCTAAAATAAAACTGAAGGTACTTTAAGTCACGTGGTGCACCTAAATGCACCAATGAGGGGCGTTCCGTATGAATAGAGTAACAGTCGTCTATTCATATGTTATGAATAGCCACGTCCTTTAATAAATACAGTTAAGGTTAAACACATACACACATTCCCTCCTTTTAAACAAAAATAAAAATACCTTCTTTCTTGTTGAAAAAAAAGAAAAGAGTAATAACAATTTTAATTTAGAAATAACTTATTATTATATCAAACTTGCTAACTTCTAATTCCCCTATCACACAGGAAGTTAAGCTCATAATTAAATCAAAAGTAGAGTAGCACGTGATGAAATAAGATACAATGATGATGAAAGATAACTTATACAAAAACAAACAAACAAAAAACGTGCACAACTGTGTAAGTGTAACACACCTTAATTCAGGCACCCATCGGGACTGCTAAGTCACCGGAAGGGTCCTTGGAGCTGGGGTTTGTAGTCCTTTTGAGTCGGCTGACAGTTCACAGGGAAGCAGCGTGAACAGAGACGTCAAACAGTCAAAGGTGAGCTCACACCGCCTTGTCATTGTCGGAGAAGACACATAGAAAGTAAAACATTGTTACTTTTATTTATAGCATTTGCTGTTTTTTTTGTAGCTTTAAATTACTGCTGGTTACACATTAGCGTTCAAACGGCTAGCTCTGCTAATTTAGCTGCTCTACCGTCTCCTGGCTTATACTATAGCTTCATATCATAATTAACTTCTCCGGGATTTGTAGGTTTGAATGTAACTACGTGAAGGTGATTATAAAATGACCTTTTTAAAGCGTCAACCGGTTCCAATCCTGTGACTGTTCATGGAATGTGGGTGAAGGGTCACAGGCTGAGTGAAACAGGCCGTGGAGGGTGACCGTCAGATGGGATCTGTTCACCCACTTTATTTAGGACACCAAGCAACAACGGGCTAAGTTTGGGCAAATAAGCATAATTCATGTCCCGTAAAGTTTAAATAAGTTAGAGTTTGTCTTATTCCCGAAGCTGCTTTCATTGTATTTACAGCAGCTGTCATTGACTACAAACTGTGTTATTAACGTGAATGACAAACACCTTGTGTATCATTTTCAGCCAAATATGATTTTAAATTAGTGGCTGTAAGTGTTTTAATAGGAAATTTTAATATCATCATGTAACAAAGAACTATCTAGAAGTCAGAATTACGTTATTTATTTATTATTATTTCACATATCAGATCTTTATTTCAGTCAGAGTTGATTTCCTTTGTCTTAATTCATTTTGATTTGCAAGGTTTGTGTTTTTGTTGATATTTAAGTGTTTTATGGTGACAATTTCTGACCAGACGTCTGCTGATGGAAGCTTCTAGTTATCACTGTATGTGTAGTTTTTTTTTTTTTTTTTGTGATTCTTTGTAGAGTTTTAACCGTGTCTTTAAAATAAAAAATGAACAGTCTTTATACCAGCGATAGGCTGTGCTGATGCAGTCCATTTACCTTATGTCTTGTTCCCAGTCTTTCCATAGAGTAACAACCTGTGATATGAAAGCCTCATCATTAACTTAGCAAAGGCAACACACGATATGTAACCTTTGTCCTGCAGGACTCCCTTGTTTCCCAGTAGTTATGACAATGCGATTTACACCAGTGATAAATTAAAATCCAATGTTGTAACTCGAGTATATTCAACGTAAACAGTGTTGTTACATCACCCTCGATGGTTTGATAGTATTTGGAGATTCACTTACAGGTTGTTAAATGGCAAGAGCAGTGCACTTGTTCTTATCTCTGCTGTAATCACGCTGTTATGTTTCATTTGGTCTCAGATTATATTGAAATATTTTCCCTGTATTCTTGCTCAGTGGTTTTTAGTAGTGTTAGGAAAATGTTGATGTTTATGTGAGAATCTGAATTCTCTGGGTGACTGATTTAGAAACTCCAACTTCAGATATCAAACATTTGTTCATGTGTGTTTGCGCCATTGAAGGCCATTGAACTCTTGTTTTTCATGTAGAACATTATGGCTTCCATGCTGTTGAACTCGGTGCGGCGCTGCCCGGTCAGCACTTCCTGGGCAGTGCGATTGGGTGAGTGATCTGCATCTGTGTGAGATTCATCAAAGTGACGACTTACAGACTAAACTCAATTCATTTTATGTGTTTCAGGGACTCGTGCTCTCGGTACAACAGCTCCACTTCAGGCTCAGTGTAAGTTCCATATCATATGTCCTCCATATATGCACATTTAATATGAGGCTCCTATTTTCCATTTCAAAATTTCCCAAAATATGTTTCGTAGTTTACCATTTCCTCGTCAGGTTACACTTTTCTGTTTTATTTCTGTTTCATTGGCTTTCCCTGATCAGATGTCATTATTGGCTTTTAAACTTCCCTAAATCCTGTCAGACATGTTTAATGCAGTTATTGAGTATTGACTATTGTTATTCATTTCATATTTCTCCACTGTATTTGCGCTCAATGCACACGCTAAAATCACACGAGATTTGATGTATGTTTGCTTCTAAAGTTGCTACACTTTAGGCCAGTGGTTCTCAAATTGTGGTATGTGTACCCCTAGGGGTACTTGAACACATCTCAGGGGGTACACAGAAACATTTGTCAGTTTATTCCAGATCATTTTTTTATTTTTTTACATGCACACAGACTTTTTTTCTTATCCATCAATAATAATGTGTGGCACAACTCTTTAAAATACACCAAAAGGTGAAGTTTGAAAGTTCTAAAATGAGCAAAACATCCAAAATAAATAAATAAAAAAGGCTAAATTCAAGGTTAATGTTGGATGAGAACACAGGGAAGAGCTTAGACGAGCCTGCAGATATAAATAAATAATGCATAACATGAGCTGAGGGGTACTTGTGATAAGAAATAAAGGGTACGTGGGGCAATAAAGTTTGGGAAACACTGCTTTAGACCACCCATTTATGGTGAAATATTGCCTGTAAATGTGTGAGATTGTCCCAAAACATGCATGTGACAGTATAGTTCCTGTCGTAATGTTATTTGGTGGTGGCCTAGTGGTTAAGGTTTCTGGGCTTGTAATTGGAGGGTCACCAGTTTGAATATCACTTGGACCATCGTTATGGAATGGGAGCAAGTCCCTTAACCCCCAACTGCTCCCCAGGCGCTGCAACATGGCTACCTACTGCTCCTCAGGGATGGGTTAAATGCAGAGGACACATTTCATATATGTAAAAAAACATGTATGACCGATATGACCGATTATTATTAGAGTTAAATTCCATTTTTGCCAGATATTATCAGGTGTCTGGATCAATGATCCTGATCATGGTACCTTATCATTCACACTTTAAAGGCTTGGCTGAACTTTTTATCCCCATTGATAATAATACAGTAGTTCCTAATGTTCGGGCATCTTCATTGTTTTCTTTTGAAAAATCACGATGAGATGCACATTCCTGATCAGATCTAAATTAAACTGTGGAGTAATTGAGGAAACAACCCGACAAAAGTGAGTCATGTTTCATAATGATCAATTAATTACGAACCGAGATGAGAATTTTTGGATGTTTGCCAGTGATGACAGAATCAATACATTAATCTGGATCCCCTCCAAAATGTAATGGCATCTTCCATGGTGTAAGGTCTATCTTTAGTTAAAGTTTTGTCAAATCTGGTAAGTAATTTTGACATTATCCTGCTGACACTGGTGAAAAAAATCACCTCCATGGTAAAGCTAATAATAATAACAAAATTGACATTTCCATTTAATCTGTTTTCCTCTATCACAGAAAACCCAAGCCCCTTCTTTGGTCACAGCCTTTGGTCTCTATGTTTTGATACATTTTCTGCCTTGTCAGAGAATAGCATGTTTTACTTCTTTTAGTGCAGACAAAGAGCAAGAAGACATTGGCCCGACCCGGTGTGAAGAACATTGTGCTGGTGGAAGGAGTCCGAACACCTTTTCTATTGTCTGGAACCACGTACGTCCCTCATCTGCTACCTCTGAACGTTTAGATTATCATAAGTACAAAGTCCATTTTATGAATTAAGCAAGCATTAATGATTTTATTTAATAGCACCCTTCAGGCCACCCAAGGACACTACAAAAAAAACAGAATAATAAAAACAGTGCATTAAGATAATTTGTCTGCTCTATGTTACAGATATGCAAACCTGATGCCACATGACCTGGCCAGAGCAGCTCTGCAGTAAGTTGTTGATACCATAACACAGCAAGGCTACTATCAGACATTTGTAATGGATCATATTAAAGATTAAAGCTTACAAATGTGTCAGGATGAAGATAAAAACAAGCTTACAAACACCACCACCTCCATGTTTGAGATGCTTGGTTTACAACTTCTCTCTGTTTTATTCAGGGGTCTTTTAAATAAAACCAGTCTCCCAAAAGATGCGGTCGACTACATCATCTATGGAATAGTCATTCAGGAGGTGAAAACCAGCAACGTAGCAAGAGAGGTATGTGCATGTTGTAACGTCATACATGTTAGATTGACTCAGCAGATTTACTGAACGTTTCACCTCATGCTTGTGTTTGGTCCCAGGCTGCTCTGGGTGCAGGTTTCTCTGACAAAATCCCAGCTCACACCGTCACCATGGCGTGTATATCCTCCAACCAGGCCATGACCTCAGGTATGACAGGAAGGAACGTGTTTATTATTATTATTACAAGTATCACTATGGGTTATTAGCTGGAGAGCGCCCTCAGTCGTTACATAATGGTTTTTAATTGATCTGATACAGGGATAAATATGTTTATTTATTAGCTACCCAAGATATATTAATTACTTGCATGGCCTTAAAAAGCCTTTTTAGTATTTCACTGAATGGTTTGTATTTATTTTTTGTAGCGTGTTTTAATAAATTAAAAAAAGGAATGTATCACAAAGGTTTTGATATGTTTTTTGCTTTCAAAAGGGCTGCAGGATAAAGTTAAAGAACAACTGTAAGCCAATCATAGCAAAATATAAAGGTTTTCTACATTGTTGGAGGAAACGATTTAAAAAAGACTTTTTTCAAAGTGAACTAAACACAAACCTGTTGTTTTTACCGTTAAACTGTACGTCTGATTCACCAAAAGAAGAAGTGGCTTTTTTCTGATGCTGAATGCTAATGAAGGATGAGCTAGAGGGTGGGGTTTGGATCTTTTCAGTTTTTACAGTAATGATCATAATTTCCTCCGTGTGTCTCTTTCTCCTCCACTCATATTTGCAGCTGTTGGTCTGATCGCTGCTGGCCAGTGCGATGCCGTCGTTGCAGGAGGCGCCGAGTTCATGTCCGACGTCCCGATCCGTCACAGCCGTAAGATGAGGAAAACCATGCTGGCCCTAAACAGAGCAAAGACCCTCGGCCAGAAGCTCAGTTTGATCGGCAGCATCCGGATGTCACATCTGTCCCCAGAGGTGCTTTTTTAAAAAATTCTGTTAAAGAGCATCAGAAACCAAACAGAACTTATTTAACAGTTCCTCCTGAATCATTGTTGTCGTGTGCAGCTTCCTGCCGTGGCTGAGTTCTCCACAGCAGAGACGATGGGCCACAGCGCCGACAGGCTGGCAGCTGCTTTCGGCGTCTCCAGACTGGAGCAGGATGAGTTTGCTCTGAGGTCGCACACTCTGGCTAAAAAGGCTCAGGACGACGGGCTGCTGGAGGATGTGATCACTTTCAAAGTACCAGGTGAACATTGCTTAATGGAAACAGTCCTGGTTTGTTGAATATAAATAAATTCACTCCAAGGATGTACGTCACCTGGAATTTACTGCATCCAAATATCACTCGATGTGTTTTACATTATTTGACTGAAGAATTGTCCAAGAGTTTTAGTGCTAACAGCTTCTAATTACATGGAGTCAGGCTCTGCTTTCACCACCATGGTTATGGATTATTGTTGTTATTTAAAGCACATGCTGGGATCACATCCCTCTCCCTCCCAGGTCGTGATATCGTGTCAAAGGACAACGGCATCCGTCCTTCGTCCATGGAGCAGATGGCCAAACTGAAGCCGGCCTTTGTTAAACCTCATGGAACAGTCACTGCAGCCAACTCCTCCTTCCTGGTAAACACACGCCCCCCTACTTCACAACACTCTCTTTCTGAGTCAGAGTCACGTTAGCAGGAGCAGTAAGCAGACTTTACCCTTCAGTCGTCCTTTGGTCCAACCATTGTGCGACTTCTATGAAGAATTCTCAAATGAAGCTCTGGTGGGCACCAGTGCCGTTTCTTATAGCAGACATGGGCGACTGGAGGCCCGGGGGCCACATACAGCCCTTGGTCTAATTTTGTGTGGCCCCCAAAGTAAAGACACAAAATGACTCCAAAAACACAAAGTGAAAACATTAAGTTGAGAGGAAAATATAATTATACAAAATGACAACAAAAATATACAACATGGATTAGGCCTGGGCGATAAAACGCTAATGATATATATCGCGATAGAGATGTCATCTATAGAAAATGTGCGATAGAATGTCCTAATGCTGGCCGATATCTCAAGTTTTCTATTTGTATATTACAATATTCCCTTTATTGATTAGGGGTGAGTATTGGCAAGGATGTTGCAATACGATATGTATCACGGTACTTAGGTCACGATGCGATATTATCGCAATATCTCACAATATTGTACCCAGATAATATCAACATTAAACGTAGAGATGAAAAATCAAGTTGCTGTATGTGTTCACCAGAAGATATTGATCATTCAGAGGACAAATTTAGTCAAAACTATGTGTTTCAAAACATCCTATTTATTGTTTATTGTTTTTGCACATTTTCACTGAAAACAAGAAAATGCAGTGTTACACACTGTCATCATAAAATAAAGTGCAACAAGTTTCTTTTCACTGAAACTACTGTGTGTAGAAGTCTCAAAGTAACCATGACAACATAATGACGGCATTGTAACAACTGTAAGTGAGAACATTACAGATAAATCACCCTGAGTTACTCTAATAGAAATGACGAATGAGGAACTATCAAAAATCCAAACATGGCTCAATGTAAATAAACTAGCCCTAAACGTCAGCAAAACAAAATTCATCAGTTTTGGAAATAAAATAATAACAGAAAACATTAGACTGAAACTAGACACGTACATAATTGAACAAGTAAAAGAATATAGAGCACTAGGAGTGTGGATAGATGAGAAACTGACCTGGAAAAAGCACATACAAGTAGTTAAAAACAAAGTTGCCAAAAGCAGCTACATCCTATGGAAATTACAACAAATACTACATACCAAATCACTGAAGACAATCTATTCTTCCCTTATTGGGTCACATTTAAATTACTGCTCAGAAATCTAGGGAAACACCTACAAAACATATCTTGAACCTTTATTTAAACTTAAAAAAAAGCAATTAGAATTCTATATAAAGCACCACACAATGCGCACACACAAACGAACTATTTGAAAAGGCCAAATACCTAAAACTGCAAGAAATAATACACTACAACACACAAATTCTCGCATTTAGAGCCTCACTTAAAACACTCCCATATCAAATACAAAAACGTTTCACATACAAACACACTGCTTATGAACAATACACAAAAATATGGAAAAATAATTTCTCCTATTGTGTCAGTTTAAGCACTGATCTGAAAAGATTATATGAAAATAAAATGTCTGTGCATACATGAATATTGCAGGCATTACACACTGCCATCATAAAATCACGTACATCAAGTAACCATTGCAACACATTTAAAGTATTGTAACAACTGAAATATTGCACAAATACACAAAAATATTGATTAAATGTCCAAAAATAATGAAAAATTAAAAAAAAGAATCGATTTAAAATCGGCACCCAAAAAATCGCTATATATTGTGAAATCTATTTTTTTTTTCACACCCCTAATATTGATATATAGAAACATATATATATATATATATTTTTTTTTACTTGTTTTAGGCATTGCTGCTTTCGCTACTTCTCAGAACAACATGAAAAAGTTCAGATAGACGATCACTGAGTGCGTCCGAACCCAGATGTTTATCTAAACAATCCTCATTAAAGAACTCACTCACACGTGCTGTCGTCTAGAGGAGAAAAAGACTAAAGTGGCACATATTGTGCAGTTGTTTGTTAATAAATGTCCCAGTCACATAGTGTATTTTTTTTTTTATTTTATTTTTTTATTTTGTTGTTCTATATATTTTTCTGGTTCTTTTGTGTCTTTTAGGTAGGTTTTCTTTGTGTGTTTTTGTTGTTTTACATGGTTTTCTTGTCCCATTGTGCATTTCTTTTCTCCCTTTGTGTATTTTGTTGTTCTATTAGGTATTTGTGTTGTTCTTTAGTGTATTCTCTGTTAATTTGTGTTTTTGTAGTAATTTTGTCTATTCTTTGCTGTCATTTTGTGCATTTACTTTTAGGGCCGCGAGTTGCTCGTGTTTGTGACAAACGCACAAGTTATTTATTTTTTTTTTACCTTCTTAAAGCACCGTGATGTTATTTTAGCCTGTGTGGTATTTTGTATCAGCAAATTTACCCAAAAATATATTTTTGGTAAAACTTGGTAATATTGCCCAGCCCTAGAATGTCTGATTTACTTATGGTAAATTGTAATACTTGTATGGAAGGCTGATAGCTAACATGTCACATGTCGTGTAAATTAAACATTAGCATTAAAATAGTCACTAATTATCTGACCCAACTTGTGAAATGCAATATTTGAAATTATATTTCACATGTTTACAAGACAAAGCTGGTCCCATTAGACAGTAATGTAAATATTGTGATTATTACACCTAAATATCCTGTAATATTAGTACTGCTCTATGTAGATTAATGATTAAATCAACTGCCTGATCTGATTAAATTATAGGAAATCAGAGAGATATTTATCAACCATAACTTTATGTATGTAACATATTATCAGATATAAAACAAACAATATTAAACAGCAGTGGTTTATATTAAACAGTAAAAAACACTATTGAAGTTATTTTTGATTTTCATGTGCATTTTTTTAAAGAAATAATTAAAATATAAATTAGAAAATAAAACACAACATTTTCCTCATATCATACCCTGCTGTTCATCAGAGGGATATTCCATAAAGGAGGGTTAACAAACTCTGAGTCTATCCATAAACTCTGGGTCAACATACCGCGCGATGGGAACATCTGGGTATCTGATTCCATTGCAGCTGGTATGAAGTGGGTCAATCAACCCTGAGTATGTAAACCTTGGGTTACTTATGTGCACGCGTGCGATAAAAAGCCATCATCAATGGAACGACATTTACACAAACTACCATGGTAACCACCCAGAAGAGAGTGATTTATTCACCCTGATGGGTGAAATAAGCCGGTGTTTGAGGAATATGAGCCTGTTCTAAATGTGCGTTCACACTCAACGCCACTTCAGTGACTATAGTGGCTTAAATCACCCGTGATTAGTCACGCTTTTTGGTCGCTTCATCACTTTATCGACGTGACGAGTGGGGAATAATATGAATAAAATGTGTTTGAGGAGGCGTGGCAGCAGCATCGGATGGCTGCATAGAGAGCCCCCCTGTTACACTGTCTATAAAGACAGTGACTGCCGCTTGATATCACATCATTTATATTGATTTTTAATGTAATATTGTTGCCAGAGTCATCTCAATGTCCAAAAAATGTCATAAAAAAAAAAAAAACTGAAGCAGGACGCAAACCCGCAACCCATCGCTTTGAAAAGCAGTGTCATAATTCATAAATCATCTCCTCCTTTACATTATCTACAGATTTGTATCCAGAGAACTTTACTACAGACGTCAGTAGATGTTTTAATGCAGATCAACCTGTCAGTGTGTTTCACTTAATGCTCTGTATCCATAATGTTATAAAGAAAACTACCGTTTGCACAAAAAAAAAGAAACCTAAAGCAACACAACATTAATAATGATGTGAGCACATCTGTGGTGTGTGATGTTACTAATGTGTTTCAGAGAAAAGTGTCAAGGTTCATTTAAGTGTTCAGGTGGGCGGAGTCAGGTAGAAACCCAGGGTTTCTTTGATAAAACCTGCCAGCGACCAGGTTTAGTTCACGAACAATGTTGCCATGGTAACATACTCAGAGAAGAACATACCTCGCGTTTAGGAACGAGATACTCAGTTTTCTTCATTTGAGCCCAAACATGCTCAGAGTTTGAACATAACCCACTTTATGGAATACCCCTCTGGTGTTAGTTCTACCTCAGGTGTGCACTGATTTATTAGTTACAAAATGAGTTGAACATTTTGTTTGATTAAGCATTTATTTAATTCCATATCTGTACATTAAACAGATTGTTTTTTTTATTTTTTAATTTGGCATTTATTTTTGACTGATATGAAACACTTATATTGTCATCCATACTGTATCGCCCAGCTCTAACATGAAAACAGAAACCTTTGCCTTTTCTTGTGCTAATGCTCTGGTCATTATTCTAAATGCTAACATTAATGTTGATAATGTGGACCTCAGATCAGATACAATCACATGTTTTAGGCTCCAGCTGTGATAAAAGTTCCCCATCTCTGTCTTAACGCACTAATAGACTAAATGTAACATAAACATGTCAGAGCTCAATCAATACACCTGATCAATGACTCTGTGAAGTGGCTTCTTTGTTGGTGATGGAGCAGCTTTTAAACAACCCTATGATGTCACTGGTGACACCTACAAAGCTGATTTAGAAAACATGAGTGATCTTGTGATTTGATTTGATTTTTTTTACACATTCTAATGAATTTTCTGTCGCTGTACCTGAAATGATTCCTGATCATTGATCCTGAAAACATTCCCTGTCATTTCTAAGTGTCCTGACTGTTAGTAAAGCCTTTGTTTGTGTCCTCAGACGGACGGCGCCTCTGCTGTGCTCATCATGTCAGAGGAGAAAGCTCTGGCTATGGGCTACAAGCCAAAAGCTTACCTCAGGTGTGTGTGCGTGTGCACATGCGTGCTAATGGTAGCCCGTTTGCTCATGCTGGTGCTCATTCCCAATGCTTGATTTTCCCCACACAGAGACTTTGTGTACGTATCCCAGGATCCCAAAGACCAGCTGCTGTTGGGGTGAGCCTTTTTCCATTTTGACATTTAGGAAATGTCTAAAGAAATGATGCCATGTTTGTAACTTGTCGGATCTTTCAGTCCCACGTACAGCACACCCAAAGTCCTGGAACGAGCCGGCTTGTCCATGAGTGACATCGATGTGTTTGAGTTTCACGAGGCGTTTGCTGTGAGTTCTCACTACGTTAAACCTGAGTTTCCTCAGTGAGTGGAAATCATCCTCCAGTAGGTAGGTTAACTCCTGCTGCGTTTGTTGTCTTCCAGGGTCAGATAATGGCCAATCTGAAGGCTATGGACTCGGACTGGTTTGGTCAGACATACATGGGCAGGAAAGCAAAGGTAAAGTGTGTCTGTCTCTCTTTTCTTTTAACATCTGATAAAACTCATTAAAAAAAGAAATGAAGCCAAAGAAGTAAATAATATTTGGCTTGTTATAGATTTATACAGTACAAATATTGATAAAAAATAAACTTACGCGTGTGTGTTTGTCTTGTATGCAAAGGCTTGTATTGAATCCACACTGGCTTTGTCTTGCAGGAACACTTATAGACTAACAAATACCCACACTCATTAGTTCATATTCAGCCACTGTATAATCTACGTAACATACATGTAGAGCCTCCCATTTTCTGTTTCAGGGTCGAGTCATTATTGCGTCACACTTTATTTTGTTTCTGGTTTATCATCTTTTCCTGTTTAGTGACTTTTACAAGCTATTAAACTTCCTGATCTCATACTAACTAAGGTTAATAGTCAACAAATGTTATTGATGTACATTTTAAATGTTTCCAATGATTTAGAAAAACGGAATGGTTCGCTGAAATCTCGCAAGAGCAACGTAAGCCACCCTGCTAAATCCTCAGCCACTGGTTTAACAGGGAAAATCCAGTGGGAATGTGTGATCTGGTCCCAAAACTTTGTTTGTGAAACCTTTGAATATCTGTTTACATATGTACATATACTTTTATTCTATTTGTATTTATTATTATAATTTTATTGTTATTTTTAATATTTTTGCACCTTATCTTTCTTTTGCATATTTTCTTTGTGTAGTTTAGCTCCTTTTTTCTGCGTGTGTATTAGGGCTTGGCGATTTTGCCTAAAAAAAAACTTTAATGCACTTAAAAATGACTGCAGACATTAGATATATTGTCAAAAGTGCAACTTTATTGCTGTGATTGTCCTCAAGGTGATAAATGAGGCTCTGTCATTCAACAATTTCAAGCTTTAATGCAGGTTTAAGCAAAAGTGCAACAGCAACTTCACAGTAGCATACATTTTCTGATTCAGAAATCAGATAACTACATATTTTATAACATACACATACACATTACAATTAAAAAAAATAATAATCTCTTCCATTCGCATCTCAACATAGTGTGCCTGTGGCACACACATAGCCTACTCAAAGGGTAAACAAACGTAAACAAAGTGGGGGCTGTCTCATATCGGAACGCGAAAAAGTCTGAAAAAACTGTGGTGAAATTTTTTTTTTTTTTTAAACTCGAATTCGCAAAATAAAAATCATATTTGTCTACAAATTTGATTAATCGGTTAAATTTTTTTTCCCCCAACCCTAGTGTGTATAAATATTATTGTTAGTGTTGTTTTTTAATTTGCCGTACTAATTACCCCTCTGTGATAAGGTTTTTTTCAGATTCTGATTTAATTACCACTAAACAGAGAATCACCCTCTAGCTTTACATGAAACCCGGCACAGCTAATACACCAACAGTTAAACCTGTCTTTGTACCAGTGCTTTTTCACATTTTAATTCAGTTTTAATCTGAGCCACTGGAATTGGAAATATTTGTTTTTCTAGTCATTCAATAACTCATATAAATGCATGATATTGTCCTAAAACATGCATGTGAGGCATTTCCGTGTCATGTTACTGTCTGATTTTAAATAAATGGACAATAAAACGTTGATTGCTTTTTCCTTTTCATAACGTGACTTAGGTTTGTTCATTAAGTTTTTTGTGATTGAGGTAAATTGGAGGCCCTACATGCATGGTTTTGGATTGTGTGAAGAAGTTGGAGAACTTGTAACATTACAGAGAACATGCAAACCAATTTGACTTGGCTTGTCCAAAGATGTAAGAGTTACAAATAGTATTGCTGTTGGTTCTCATGCTTTAATGAGCTGAGTGAAATGAAACAGTCCTCCATGCTGACAGGGGGCAGTAGGTAGCAGAACTGGGCTGTAATAGGATGACGTGTGATGTCCTATTGCTCACTGCGTAGGTGGGTACCCCGCCCATGGATAAGTTCAACCTGTGGGGCGGGTCCTTGTCTCTGGGTCACCCATTTGGAGCCACGGGCTGCAGGCTGGTGACCACAGTGGCCCACCGGCTGAAGAAGGAAGGAGGACAGTACGGCCTGGTGGCTGCTTGTGCTGCAGGAGGACAGGTAAGTCCACGCCTCAGCACAGAACCTCTAAACATGGATTCATCTCTAACATCTGTTACTTTCTGTTTTCCAGGGTCACGCCATGGTGATTGAAGCCTACCCTCAGTGACGTGCTCATCCTTAGCATCATTAGTAACTGATTGTCCCCGCCATGTAAACAATGTTGTACATAGTAGCACCACTTTGCCTGGATGTGTTTGGGGAAACGTGTAACATTTGCTAACAGCTTGTTCAATTGTTACTGATCATAATCATCAGAAGTTAAAAGTAACATAAAGGAGGAAAAAGCTTCCCCGTGTTTATATGGTGTATTTTTTCTTACAAACATTGAATAAACAGTGTCAGTAATGACATTCTGGCTTTGCTTTCTGCCTCTGATTCTTTACACATTTAAAGACAAAAACATTAGATATACAGTATATATAAGTATATATAAGGTGGAAAATGTTTGATCTCCACTATAAACACTGTCTTCTTAACATTGTTGGAAAAGTTTCATGCATTGCATTGTGGGATATGGAGTCCTGTAGACCAGTGAATCTTGAGCTTTTTTGGGCACAAGTACCCCTTTTTTCTTATTTCTGAATCCAAGTACCCCCTCTGTCCGACTACAACATTTTGCTTCTAGAAAGTGATTTAAAAACAAATAGAGCATAATAATGGGATGAACACACATTTGATAGAATCTCATTGTGTAAATAAGTGGAAATAAATGATATTTAGTGCAGTGGTTCCCAACCTTTTTTATATGGTTTCTGGAGACCTCAGACATTTTTTTCTGGAATTAGTTTGATTTTTTTAAACTGCAATTTTTATTTATATTTCACCAACTGAAAGTATGGAAAAAGTTGTTCAAGATTGTTTGCATTTTAAAAAAAATTCAAAATTGTATTTAAATTTTTCAGAAATTACAGGCAACCCTATTTAAACTCCAGTATACCCCACATGGGGTCCTGACCCCAATTTTGATAAATACTGATTTAGTTGCTCCTGAATAGATTTATTTCTATAGTTTTTATCATTTAGACTGACACTTTACCTGTAAATTTTTAGTACCATTGCATATCCCGAGGGGTACACGTATCCCCCCCAGAAACACAGCTGTAGATAGAAGTATTTTTTTATTTCGTTCATACTGTGATTTCTTGTTTCTTCACCAGACAAGGATGACAGTGATTCACTCAACATCATTTTTGTTCAAGTTTGTTCCCAGTATTTCCTGTGATATCACCTCACTCTGCAAGACATTCCGTTTTATTTTTTCCATGTAAACCAATAAAAAAACATCTGCCATTGTTTTGACCGTACGTTCACTCTGTGAAAACAACCAGAAATGTGTTGGGAAGTCACTTTGGCAGAGTTTTTGGGACAAATGAGAAATCACAGTTTTGCTTTTTTTTATGCATTTTTGTAACATTACCGTACTCACATTTCTTCCACTTCTCCATCAAAAATTCAATGCCTGTTCTGTACATTTTTTTCTACTTTCGAGACAGTTACAGAACTTCCTACCACTCAGGGAAAATTGGTGGAAAGGGTTTAGGATTCTTATAAACCCTTTCAACCATTTTTCCCTCCTAATGTCACATACAGTACGTTGACCCATTATGGTCCATTGACACTTAGAACGCTTTTTACCACTTTTTCCGTCTGTTCTTTGGCCGCTCTAATTTGCAACTTTTAACTAATTTCTCTGGTTTCTCTGGTTCTCCTTTTTCATCATTTTTGGTCACTTTCAACACATTTTATTTCTGATTAAGACAAAGATTTAAATCTTTAAGATAACTATATATTATGGCACAATTAACTTACTGGATAACAGTGGATATTATTCAGATTAATAAGTAAATGTGGTTATCACTGATTCAACAATGGACCATCATTTTGCTGACTTTATGGATGGGCCCCACAAAACTCTCCCCTTTATTCCTCCTCATAAATGGCCCTGTCTCCACATGACTGTTAAATGTTCACGTCTGTGTGGGGGTCCCTGGTCTCTGACACCTTTATGTCGTTGGTCACAGCAATGGTCTACATGACTCCACATCCCAAAATGCAATCTGTGCAACACTTTTCCAACAATGTCAATAAGTGTGTTTACAGTGGAGACCAAAACAAACTTTCGAGCGGCAATTTCAACCTTTTCAAGCAAATGATCTTTGAATTATTGATCTCCGAGGCCTGTACTTCTGTGTTAAATGAATGTCTCCAGCAGCGTTTAATACTCATTTCCAGGGCTTCTGCAGAGCTGCATGATGACACGTTCAATAAGTATGGGTGTGTAGCAACAGGAAGAAATCTAAAGTATGACCCGCGTCGGGCGTGTGTGGATAAACTGCTGCACTTGGTTTAAACTCACTTAGAATTTGTTTGAAAACTTTTAACACGAGCTAAGAAAGATAACACATTTAAAATACTGTGTTGAAAACTGTATTTGTGTGTGTTGATGTGTTTGTGGGCCTGTTTTTTTGTCAGCCATATTTTTGACTACTTTTGAAGAGATCTGGCTGATGGTCGGCCTTGATGCTTGGACCACAACTTCAAGCAGTGTTGATAGGCCATGTTTTATTCAGGAGAGAAGATCAATGTATGGGAAGCTTTGAGCTGTAAACAAAAAAAAACCAAAAAAACAAAAAACCAAGCAGTCTGGGAAGTGAGTGCAGGGACTGCTATTACAAGTCTTTAGGAATTTGCATTGCCAAATTTCCATGTTGGGAGGGCTTTCCACCCTGGGTGATGCTGAGCTCCTCTGCACTTCACTTAATTGATAGTGAATCAGACTGTCTGCTTCTGACGAGCATAGACTCATATTAATGAGGATGTAAAAAAGGATGCTCTGGTTTCCTGGTGATTTAAAACAACATAAATATGGAATATTGAGAAGATGAGTGGCAGGTGATTTATGAAGTTGGGGTTGCAGCCTTGTGTCGTACACGCTGTGGAGCAGCTAAGTGTCTAATTGACAGCGGTGAGTGTGTTTCTCTGCGTATTTTTTTGTTTTGGCGCGCACCGGGGAATCCACGCTTAAACACACTTTTCAGGTTTTGAGGCTTGTTAACACAGCTTCAGTCAGACATTCACGTTTAAAAAGTATTTAAAGACTTAATTTGTGCAGTTATAGAAAGCTTTGGCTGTGAGCGGGAGGAGCTGATGAATGCAGGCGCCTCGCTGTCACCCAGGCTGCAGGCGGAGGGAATAAAACCAATGTTTTACTGCCGAGGCAAAACGGAGCTCAAATGTAAATATCAGGGAGAAAGACAGAAATGTGTTTTTTTTTTTCCCCCTCCCCTGTTTTTAAAGCATCAAACCCAGCTTCAACCCTGCGAGACACGCAGACACGCACAGACGTGGCGGGCCGCCTCCCTGCCTCTGTGGGCTTTGATCAGCAGCGCGCTTTTATGGAGAATGACTGGCGAAGGATCCCGATGCTGTCACTACAAATCTGCCTCAGCGAGCAGGAGGAAGAGGAGGAGGGAGGCTGAGAGAGCGATTCATCTCGTCCTATAACCCGCATCACTTCACCTGCTCCACGAGTGCGTGCGTGAGGATGAAGTCCGTGCACTGCGCCCTATCCTGAATCAATTCAATTCAATTCAACTTTATTTATATAGCTCAAAATACAACAAAGTCATCTCAAAGTGCTCAACAATATAAAGTCCATAGTAAGAAAGAAAGAACCCAACAACATCCACATGAACAAGCATTTAGCGACAGTGGGAAGAAAAAACTCCCTTATTTTGTTTTTATAACAGGAAGAAATCTCTGGCAGAACCAGGTTCAGAGGTGGCAGTCATCTGCCTCGACTGGTTGGGGTTTAGTGAACAGAAGGACAATCAGAACAGGATGGAGGGATAGACCATCAGAGTGTTCCAGACTAGTTGAGCCATGAACCTTAGACCAGGAACTTCCAGCTCCAGCACACCTGAAAAGAGAGCGGAGGGCGAGGAGAAGGCACAGCCTGCAGGGAAAAAACATAATACATTATGATAGACTCGTTCCTCGTGGTTAAGTTAATGTTAATATTAAACATCATGTGGCCATCCTCCATACTCCATACCGAAATGCTACCACTAACGATGAGGTTTCATCTAACGATCGCAATTATATGTTGTACGCTTTAGTAAACAGGAAGGTTTTTAATGCAAAGGTCTCTCACAATGGTCTGAGGTGTTGACCATGTTCTGTTGACCAAAACAACGAGACCATGTCAGTTTTAGGTTATTGCTATTATATGGTATATACTTTAACAAATAAGTGGATTTTGAGTTTACTTTTAAAGGTGGAGAGAGTATCAGCCTCCCGTACTAAGACTGGGAGCTGGTTCCAAAGGTGAGGAGCCTGGTAGCTGAACGCTCTGCCTCCTGTTCTACTTCTAGACACTTTAGGAACTTCAAGAAGATCAGCAGACTGAGAGTGGAGTGATCTGCCTGGACGATAGGGCACTAACAGGTCTTTAAGATACACAGGAGCTTGATCATGTAGAGCTTTGTAGTTTAACAGGAGGATTTTAAACTCTATTCTAGATTTTACAGGAAGCCAATGAAAGGAAGCCAATACTGGAGAAATATACTCTCTCCTGTAAGTACCCGTTAGTATTCTGGCTGCAGCATTCTGAATTAACTGGAGACTTTTTAGTGAGTTACTAGGACATTCTGACAGTAGGGAGTTACAATAATCTAATCTAGATGTAACAAATGCATGGATTCGTTTTTCAGCATCACTCTGGGCCAGGATATTCCTGATTTTAGAGATATTACGGAGGTGTAAAAAGGCTGTCCTTGTGATTTGTTTAATATGAGAATTAAAGGATAAGTCAGTATCAAAGACAACACTAAGTTTTTTACTGTGGTGCTGGGTGAAAGAGTAATGCCATCCAGAGACACTATTTGCTCTGATAAATTCTCTCTGAGGTGTTTTGGACCAAATAAAATCACTTTGGTTTTATCTTATACTTAAGAAGGAGAAAGTTGTGACTCATCCAGGATGTGATGTCCTTAAGACAGGCCTGGAGTTTTAATAACTGATACATTTTGTCTGATTTCATTGACCCATAACGCTGTGTATCCTCCGCATAGCAATGGAAATTTATATTATGTTCTCTGATAATGTTACCTAGTGGAAGCATATAAAATGTAAAGAGCATTGGTCCCAAAACTGAACCTTGTGGAACTCCATAATTAACTCTGGCATGAGCTGAGGAGAGATTATTAACATGAAGAAAGTGGGTTCTGTTTGATAGGTAGGATTTAAACCATGGGATTTCTTTAATCCCAAAAACGCTTTCCAGTCTCTGCAGCAGTAGATGATGATCCACTGTATCGAAGGCTGCACTGAGATCTAAGAGCACCAGAAATGAGACCAACCCTGTGTCCAAGGCTAAGAGTAGATCATTGGTTACCTTTCTTAAGGCAGTCTCTGTGCTGTGATGGGCTCTAAAGCCAGACTGAAAGCTCTTGTATAAATTGTTCCTAAGTAGGTGATCACATAGTTGACCTGCAATGACTTTTTCAAGAATTTTGGAAAAAAAAAGGGAGATTGGATATTGGCCTATAATTGGACAAGTCACTTGGATCGAGGTAAAGATGTTTTAATCCAGTTCACCATATTAGTGCTGATTAGTGGAAGAACATGTATATATAGTGGAGTTGGAATTGGTTCTAAAAGACAGGTTGTTGGTTTAGAAGCACTAACTATTGAGGTGAAACTTTGTTTCTAATTGTTACAATTTTTTCAGTCAAGAAATTGAGGAACTGCTCAGGTTGACAGGAATAGAGGGTTCGACAGAGCTGTGGCTTTTGGTGAGCCTGGTTACGGTGTTGAATAGAAACCAAGGCTTGTTCTTGTACTTGTTTTCCTCTATTGAATAATACGAGGTTCTAGCTTTGCGGAGAGCTTTTTGTTTTATAAGCTAATAAACTTTCTGTCCAGGCTATATGAACTTCTGCCATGTTTGAAGAGAGCCACTTCCTTTGTAATTTTTACGACGCCTGTTTTAAAAGACGCAATTCAGATTTATACCAGGGGGCGACCTTTTTATCAAATATCTTCTTCTTTTTAAGCGGAGCAACAGCATCCAGAGCTGTGTGCAGTGACAACATTGCACTGTTGATAAGATCATCTATTTTTCTCTGCCGTTAGATATTGATAGCTACTCTCTGTTGAGATATCATATGGATCAGAGGTAAGTAATGATAGAGCTAAATCTTTAAATCTAGCTACAGCTTTTTCAGACAGTGATCTACTATAGTGTATTCTTCTCAAAGAATTTAAGCAGGCTGATATTTTGAATTCAAAGGATAACAGGAAGTGATCTGAAAGAATAGGATTTTGAGGATATATTATCAGGTGATCAGTATCTAAACCTTATGTTAGAACAAAGTCCAGGGCATGATTAAGATCATGAGTTGGTTTGTTTACATTTTGTGTAAAACCAATTGTATCTAATAGTGAAATAAATAGTTTGTTTAGGCTGTTGTTTTCATCATCAACATGAATGTTAAAGTCACCTACTATCATAGCTTTATCAGTGCTCAGCACCAGATCAGTGAGAAACTCTGAATATGGACCAGGAGGACAATAAACTATAACCAATAAAGTGGGTTTTTCTATTTTGTTTTTGGGATTACAAATTTCAACAGAGAGGCTTTCAAATGAATTGTGGTTAAGTTTGGTTTTCGGGGTAACTGATAGGCTAGCATGAAAAACTGCTGCCACTCCTCCTCCCCAAGATTTAGACGAAAGCAATCTGATAGTTAATAGTCCACAGTGGGGTGGCAGTCGCTCCAGTGGTATCTGTCATTGTGTCCTTGGGCAAGGCACTTCACCTACATTGCCTCGTATGAACGTAGTGTGTGAGTGAGTGTTGGTGGTGGTTGGAGGGTCCGATGGCGCACTATGGCAGCCTCGCTTCTGTCAGTCTGCCCCATGGCAGCTGTGGCTACAATAGTAGTTTACAACCACTAAGTGTGGAGTGAAAGAATAATGCCTTAATTCTGTAAAAGCGTCTTTGAGTGTCTATGATAAAGCGCTATATAAAATTGATGCATTATTATTATTAATAGTGTTTTCATTGTTTTGTGTTTTAATTTTAATGAGATTTTTTAGGTTAACTCCTCTATTGTGGGATTTAGTTTGTATTGCATGTTGTTCTGTAATGCTCAGCATAGTGTTTGTGGGGTATAGGTTCTCTGTGCTTTGAATAAAGAATTTATCTATGGAAGCGTTTGTTTTAACTGCTGGTTTGTTCTCAGCTAGTCATGCGCGTGTGGAGTTGTGAATCACAGACTAACATCTTTTATGTTATATACTAGACTAGTACATGTACTCTTTAAGTGCATTCCAACTACAGAGATCTTAAATATTTAAGTTGAAATGTTCAAAGAACAGATAATTCCTATGACATTTATGGGTAAGAATGGCTGTAAAACTCCTGATCTAGATGATGCATTATATAATGCATTTGCAAACTGTTTAGTCTCTGTTCAATAAAAACGAAAAAGAAACAGTAAAAAGACCAAATGTGAGGCAGGCAGTTCTAGGCTATTCATAAGACACAGGCGTATAAGAGGTGGCCATGGGTGGCATGCACCACCAGTCCTGTGATTTTAAACTGAGGGGCACAGATTTGAATGGGCCACTTTGTTAGCCTTCCATCTTCAGGGTAGGGGTACTCAACTCATTGGTCAAGACCCAAAATTTGGTTGCCAACTCACTTTTAGTGGACATTCAGCTTGTTTCAGGAGGAAGATCTTGTGGTTGTATTTTTAAGGGATGCGTATTCAAACTGAACAATAGGTGGCAGAAATATATCTACACAGCAACAACTAGTGAAAATAGAAATAAATCGACTTTAGTGACAGAAAATGTATACTCAGATATGCTAATCTGCCAAAAAAAATTAAGTTTTAAAAGAACAATTGTTAATCATAAATTTACTGCTGAGTTTTTTTGTGTAAGAAAGGAGAACAACAGAAACAGGTTAGCAGTGAGATGGATAAATAATGCACAACAACAGACTTTAACTCCTGGTGGGTTTATTTAGGTTTCACACTGATGTTCACTAGGAAACATTATTCTGACAAACAAAAACTGTAGGTGTGCTCAAAACTATGCATTTTGTTATTTTCTGCAACAATCAACAAAAACCATCGTAAAACTCCCCTTTGGGTTTTTCGACAAGGGAACCCGGTTGAGGCTAAGTTCCCGTTTGGTTTACGAAAATACATCTTCCCTGCGGCATGCCTTTGTCTCCACATTAGCGCTGCTGTCTGTGTTCATGGTGTGCAGAGAAAGGTAATAGGAACGCATATTATCAGTTTTTATAGGAGCTGCATTAAAGAGGCAAATCTGCGGGCAGTCAGAGCCAACACAAATAAACAAAACACTCCCTAGGAAATGAAGTTCATTTTCTAAAAGCTATATGAAGTGTGTGACTGTCAGTGTTCAGTCACGGTTGTTTGGCAGTTCCCGTGAGACTGTGTGACACATATCAAAGAGCTCGGGAGGATTTTTGCATCTGTGGATTGAAATTTGGGAAAACTGTTTTGTTTTTGTTGGCACTGCCGATGCAATTTGCAATGTTTTGTCTGAACTTATTTAGACACGTACAAGAAGAATAAAAAATATAAAGAATCTTAATCCCAAAATTACAACTTCAAAACTTCAAAACCAACCCAAGAACTGTTTCCTACTGCAACGGGAGGAATTTGAACCTTTATGTTATTTCATCTTCCTATGATGAAAAAAATACATATTATTTTAAACATACCTGAGACCACTAAATACTTGTTCCTCGTCAGGTGGCCATAACAAAGCAGTCCCAAGAGTCTGTTTTAGGAAAAGCAGATGCAGAGATGATTTAACATCTGGATCTCAGTATTTCTACATTTCATACGTGTTTATTGAAGCTCTCAGTAACAGAGTTGAGGTCAAACATAACAGTTGACAAATGTCACCAACTGCCTTTACAAAGAGCTATAAAATCTTTTTAAGCTTAACAACTACTTCAGGCCAGATGATCATAAATGTGAGGATTTATTTCCAAATCCCAATTTCCCAACTGGTCAATATTTTTAAAATCACTTCACAGAACTCCGACTGACTTTATATATAATATATGTGAAATTTGTTTCAAATTTAAATAAAAAATTTAAAAAAACCTCAAATTGTTTTTTATCAACAATTTTTGTTTTGTTTTTAAATCGTAACGTGAATATTTCATATCGTGAGCCCTATATCGAATTCCATATTGTATTGTGAATTAAATATTCCATTACACCCCTAGTCATCACACCTCCACGATGTAGCACAGCCAGTGGTTGAGAAAGGATTGAAGCCTTTGGGTTTTTTTGGTCGTTCTCCAGGTTTCAGCCCCGTACAAGAGGACAAACTTGACATTGGAGTTGAAGATCTGGGTCTTTGTCTTTGTGCAGAGTTTAGTTGTCTGGTGCTCTTTAGCATCTACGTACATTTTTGCTGAGATGGGTAAACTTGTCAACACATTTCAATGGTCGCACATGTTTTATGGTATCATAATGCAAACCCCATGCCTTCATTTTAAGACCAACTCAACGACCGAATTTTGTAATTTCTGGCTCAGATGGTAGAGGGGTCATCTTCTGGTCCCAAGGCTTTACCTGTCAGTGTGTCGAAGTGTCCTTGGGCAAGACACTGAACCCTAAGTTTCTCCCAATGGTCGACTATAGCGCCTTGCAAGGCAGCTCTTTCCCATTGGTGTGTGAATGGGTGAACTAGCTGTTATTGTAAAGAGCTTTTGGTCAACTTTGGTGGTAATAAAAGTGATGAATAAACATAGTATATTAATCACCTTCAGGCCCAATAATCTTTGCCTTTTTACACTTTCACATATAAACCTGATTCATGAAAGTAATTAGATAACAATATTAATCAAAACTAATGCAATAATATGCAAATCAAAAATGTTATTAAATTTGATATTTTTATGTAAAAATTTAGAGTTAAAAATCCTTGATTTAGTTATTGTGTTTAGTTCAATAGTGCAGGGGTCACCAACACGATGCCAACGGGCACCAGGTAGCAAGCATTGAACCATGTGAGGGGCCCTCAGGAGCTCCAGTCACCATTGAGCTCCGTCTAAAATCTGACTTACTTTCCAGGATTTAAACTCACAAAAAGTGAATTATTGCTGCTCCTGATAAAGTTTTAGTATTCAATTAACCGTCTTTAAAGGTTTATTTTCACTGAAACATTGTGACAAATATTTGGTGTATAGCAGAGTTGGAGTATGGTCAGTGGTATGTTATATATTAAATGATGTATAAGATGTTTGTTTAAAAACTCAATTGTTACATGTTATATGATTGATTAAAAGTTGTTTGTAAGTACCTAGCAAAATAGGAAGATGATCATTTTCTATGAAATGTAATGAAAGTGCAACAATTGCATAAATTAGATGAAATAAAGCATTTCACATTGAAACTTGAACATTTCCTACCTTTTTAAGTTACTGTTAGCCTTCCTTATTATCAGACCCTGTAATTAACGTGAAACCGTGAACATTTAGTATTTAAAAAGTGCTTTTTAAACTGGTAGCCCTTTGGATTATTCAGTAGCTATGAAGTAGCTCACAGTTACAGAAAGGTTGGTGACTGCTGGTATAGTGAGTATTGAGTAGCTATAGCACAGTTATGTGCCACAGTGACGCACAATGGTCTAAAGACATCACAGAATCTAGTTCTCAGCCAATAGAGGGGTTTCATGGCACGTCATCAACCCGTCATCAACCTGGAAGTCGCCATTTTGGAGATGAGCAGCCGGTTTACAAACAGCAGACCAACGAGCAAATCCCAAATTTTGAGAGGAAATGGTGAACTATTGTCGTGTTTTTGGCTGAACTCATCGGTCAGAACGTGAAAAACATGTGAAGTTTTATAGACTGCAAAAAGTTACAACCGATCAGAGAAGAACAATGTCTGCATTTTATGGTCAGTAGTTGTGCATCAGGAGAGCTGTGACATGAAACTAGCTCACCGTTGTTGCACCAGTTGTTAAGGTGTATATGAAAACATCTCCCGTCTTGCATTTAAATCCAGCTTCAAGTAGTCCAGTTTGTTCTCCAAGGAGTGGACATTAGAACACAGGATGGAATCTCTGAGGATTAGCCTTTAGCTTAGTTGCTAGCCCCGCTCGGCATCCCCATCTTACGTCTCCTCTGCTGGCGGACACCGCTAATACAAGGCTCCGCCGCTGGAGAAGCGAAGCCTCGTACCAGCGGTGTCTGCTACTGATCTGTTAGAACTTTTGGCAGTAAATAAAACGCCACATGAAATTCACGTTCTGACTGATTAGTACAGCCAAAAACATGGCAATAGTTCACCGTTTCCTTTCAAAATTCGGGATTTGCTCGTTTTTGTGCTGTTTGTAAACCGGCTGCTTACCTCCAAAATGGCGACTTCCGCATTGATGACGCGCCGTGAAAACCCTCTATAGCAAAATTGAATTGTAATAGCCAGGTTTCAACCCATAGAGGGCAGTCACTCTTTCATTTTACAACAAAATACTCCAAATTGAAATACTTTGACTAAACTGTTGAGAGTTGGACCAGGAAAAATCAATAACACTACTTATTACCCAAACATATTTGTTTTTAGCAAAGAAAAGTGTTTTTGGGGTTAAGTTATTATTTAGCTTGTATTACTGATGTTCTGGTCAAGGGACCGGTGAAGGAAACACTGCATCATTGTACATTCCATGGGAAAACTTTGGCCGCTTCAGCAACTTGCACACACAAAACACACAACCACACTCATGCACACACGCACAACTTGTTAACAAATTCTCCTGACGTCTGCCGGTTTGTTTAACAGCACAGGTGGATGGCAGAGGCACAGGTGGATTATGAATAACGGTAATTGGCTGTCCGGAGAAGGGAGCTGTGTGTGCGTGTGCGTGCGTGTGTGTGTGTGTGTCCTCGCTCTGTCCAGAGTTCATAATGTTCTCCTAACAGTCAGTTAAGGTTGTCCGCCAGGCTCGTTCTCCTGTCGGGATTGTAAATGTTATTGATCAGGTGTACACGCCTTATATATAATGAGGGCTGACTGTTTACACACACATGCACACACACACTAACACACACATAGTGATTGAGTTGAGTGATTGGGATGTGGGATTGTGAATGGGGGGGAGGTTTCAACATGTGGACATGACCAGTGCGTGTGTGTGGAGGTCTGAATTGCGAGTATGACATTTGTGTTAGTGTTTGGCTGTTTGCAGCAGCATGCGCGTGCGTGTGCGTCGCGCGCGTGTGCGTGCCAGAGTCTGTCAGCCCCTGCGTGTTGTGTCAGGGCGAGAGGCAAGACATTAACAACTTCTGTCATTCTGCTGACAAAATGGTGGCAGAAGATTTCCCATGGTGCCCTGATGACTGCTGGCATTTGTCAACAAGCCCTGTCACTGCGGCGATGAGGGGAGGGTAAGGTGGAGGGTAGGAAATGGGGGGGGGGGGGGGGGGGGGGGGGTACTGACAGGCCTTGGACCTTTTCCCATGAGCACCGGGGAAAGAGAGAAGGGTTTGTGTATGAGTGCGTGTGTGTGTGTGTGTGTGATGGAGGTAGTGTATCAGCTAGTGTGTGTTTGTGTGTTGCAAAAGGCGGAGAAGAAGTTGGATGGGGGTGTTGAGTTAATCTGTATGTTATAGTGTGTGTGTGTGTGTGTGTGTGGGTATGGGGGGGTTCTCTCAGCAGCTTTCATACACCGAATGAGAAAAAAAACTAAAATGAGCTGTCACTGCAATTCCCAGTATGCCTTGCTGTTTAGCATAGCAGCAACAGCAGCAGCAGCAGAATGAGTGTTTGGTAGACTGATAACCTATCTCTCTCTTTCTCTCTCCCTCTCTCTCTCTCCTTTACACACACACTCTCTCTATCACACACACATGCAGATAATTAAGCAAAGCAGAAGCTCCCCCTGACGCGAGGCAGAGCTCATCTGCATTTTGGCCTCCGGCGCGCAGTTAGGAGCAACGCCTGGTGGAGGGAGAGGGCAAGTGAGGGAGGGAGGGTGAGAGAGAGGGAGGAAAAAAAGAAGGTGAGAGAGAGAGAAAGAGAGAGAGAGAGAGAAAGTGTGTAAGGAGCCAATTAGCCAGCTGGATGGATGAGTGACTGACAGCGCTCTTGACACATTGCTATCCAGGCTTTTCTGACACACACACGCACACGCGCACACACACACACACAGACGCACACACGCACACACACACACTCCTTCCTCCCATCCGTCGATCTGAATCCGCCCCATGCTGTGTTGCTGCTCCTTGTTCCCGCCTGCATCCTCAGCGCAGCACAAAGCTCACGCTCCAATCACGTCCCTCCTACAGGGATGAGATCCTCGACCACCTTGTCCAATGAGAACGCCTACTGTGAGCCTGGCCCCACCTCTCAGAGAATCAAACCAAAAGGATGGTCAAAGGTTATAGCCCCCCTATGTAGTAATTTTGTTGAGACTGTCATAGTGCACAATAACAGAGGTAAGAGCATCATCTTATCATGGTTACACGTTTCATAGAAAATACACAATAAGCACAGTTTGTTTGTTATTACTGAAAATGAATGTAACTGAGGAAAGTCAGTTGCTGAAATCTTGGACTTCACACCTCTGAGACCTCTGACTCTGCAGTTGGTGTGTCAGGTCTCACCACAGCAATGGGTTCATAGACTTTCTGCAAAAGTTTGATGAGCTGTATGATTTCCAGATTAATCCAGTATAACTATGGCCCTGCATTGCCTGGAAACTCACTCCTCGCAGGCTGCAGGGATATGAATGTGAGACAGATTGCTAATCGTGCACAAGTTGTCATTGTCCGTTAGGAATCCAGGAGTTTTCCAGTTTTCGGTGTAACTCGCTTACCTTTTACTCAGAAAGTTAAAGAAGACCACTTGAATATAACGAAATTGACATTCTGCCTTCTTGAAGCTTTTAAGGAGATGAGATGTTTATCTCCTGTTCGTCCACATCAGAGTTCAATCTTATCGCAACTTACCCAGGGTAGAAAAAAGGCTATAAGTTGTACAGAGGATTGAAAGCATGACGACATGGCAGCACAGTTGATTCACATTTTTAACTGCTAGCATTCGACAGGCTAGATCACATACATAAATGCAACATTTTCACCAAGACCCGGGTGGCCGAATACATCTGCTCTGAATAGAGCAAGAGAAAGCTTTTTTTCTACATTTACAACAACATTTCAGCCCAAAGTTTGTTTCTTATTGCATAATAGGTCTTAAATAATCACTACATTGTCAACTATGTGTTCATACTTTAATCATTGTTCCAGTAGTCAAAGTGCAGCAGTGTGCATCAAAGAACCGTCATCGTACAAGAGGAAAACATGTTGGTTTTCACCTGAACTCAGCGAAGTAAAGCAGGCTGCGTTTGGCACTAAACTACTAAATCCTCTTCTTCATTAGGCCATGTATCTACACACTTTGGTGTCATTATCATTTACAGTACGAGTGTGATGGAAGAAAAAATCTTCTAAGGAGTGTTTCTTGTATTTGATTTGAGCCGCGATCAAACACTTTCATTGTGCGACTTCTTCCCATCATTATGTGCGAGACTACACAGGGCACACTTTTTACACATTCCTTTGTTCTTGGTAGTCATTTCCCCGATTTTGTGAAGGAAATCTGTGTGGAACAATGAGCGTTGCCATGGTACAGTGTAATAAGACAAGGAGGATATCACTTCCTCTGAAATCAAAAGCTAAGAGAGATGCATCTCCCTTTGCTTTTCTAATATCCAAATAAAATGTTCCCATTTGCAGTTGCACAGAAACACACACTCAGCCACTAACTGATTAATACAGGAAAATCCATCCGTTTTATGACCCACTTGCTCCTATCTCCAGCTCTCATCGGGCGCTAGGCGGGCTTACACACGCACAGGGCGCTAGTCCATTGCAGAAATACCTGAAATACCTGACCTCATCATTGTCAGATTATGTATAAAAAATATGACTGTGTAACATTTCTGACCAATATTTCTACTTCTTTTGTAACATCATTTATTTATAAAAGTGGCTCCTAGTTCGGACTCACGGTCTTCCAAGGTTTGTGGATAGTATTGACTAGTTTTGGCAAATAAACTACTTAGTGAGATTCTATGATGTTGTTATACATCTCATGAAACAGGTTTGCGACAAAGTGGGGCCTTGTCCAGGATCAGACGAGATCGGGTATGTGCAAAGTAGGATTGTCGTAAGCTATAACAGGAGCACAACATTTCACTGACCATTACATGTTTCCCCCAAAAGTTAACCCTGCAGAATGAAGAAGACACTGAGCAAAATATCACTGGAAATTAATTCATTAATCCCAGGGTCCGTTCATGACTCCAGGCTCTTCAAGAAGTGTACACTGTTGCATTAACCTGAGCAGGGTATGACAACTCTACTTTAATAGTGAAATAATGTTCATAAACTGATTTTTTGGTACAAAGGAAGCTCTGGCCTAAACATTGGTGTTGTAATAAACTGTAACTGACTAATCAGTGTGTGTTAGTTTATTGACTGATGAATTTTAAATGTATAATCTCACAACAGTCTTTAACAAGTAAAAGGCATGCTACATTCTGTTGAGATCAGGAGACTGACTTGGCCATTCAAGAATGTTCCACTTCATTGCTTTAATACACTCCTAGGTTTCTTTGGCTCTATGTTTTAGGTCATTGTCCATCAGCTTGGATGGATTTGGCTTGATTTGAGCAGACAGTAAGTCTCTGAACACCTCAGAATTCATTCGGCTGCTTCTCACTTCTGTCACATCATCAATAAACTGTGGCCCAGCGCTAATGGCAGCCATGTACGCCCAATCCATCTTATCACACTGCCTTCACCATGTTTTACAGATGTTGTATGCTTTGGGTGCTGAGCTGTTCCACGCCTTTTTCTTGCCTTCATTCCGATAGAGGTTGATCTTGGTTTCAGCTGTCCTAAAATAGCAAAGTCCAATCGAGCCTTTCTATTCTTGGGGTTCATGAGTGGCTTGCACCTTGCAGTGAACCCTCTGTATTTATCTTCATGCAGTCTTCTCTTTATGGTAGACTTGGATGTTGATAAGCCTACTTCCTGAAGAGTGTTGTTTATTTGGTTGGCTGGTTAATAACCAGCTTTTAGGGGTTGAACGACTTGATCATTTTAAAGGTTGACTTCATGTGCATACTAGTCGAGTCAACGTCGACTAGTCGATTATGTCACCAAGAGCCGAAGCCGAGCCGAGTGCCGGTATTGTGCCAAAATCTGTGAGTCCAATAAATCTGTGACCACAGGTGGCAACCATTCCAACCCCTGCGACTTCTTGGTGGACATTTAATCCCCCTTAAACACGTTTGTAATTCTTCTCCGGTCTGCATTTACTACACCTACCGGAGCGTCATCTTTATGGGTGTGTAAATAGCTCCTCTATAGCGACGAAGAGGTTTATGCAGTTGACGTAGCACTCTTTCTTCTCTACTGCCGAGAAGCCGCAGCGGTCAGAAATTCTTTTGGGTCACAAACTTTGGCACAACACCGCCAGCCCCTGGGACACGGGACATGCTATAGAAGCTAAGTAAACCCAGGAACACGGCTGCTTCGCCTACCTTGAGTCTACGGTAACTGTTAAGCCCCGAGGCTTCCTCAGAGCCGGGCGTTTAGACTTTGTTTGGGCTGTTTTTACGGTAGCTTTGGCTTCCTTCACCGAAGCTGGTGTTGTGCCAAAAAATGCTATGCTACTAGGACTGCTATCAGCAAGTATCTTGCTCAAGGGCACCTCGACAGTGCTCAAGAAGTGCCCTGGACCTCTCCAGCTACCAGAACAACTTCTGTATTTTGGTCCGCATTGGGACTTGAACCGGCCACCCTCCAGTTTCCAACCCATATCTCTACGGACTGAGCTGCTGCCGCCCCATTTTCAGCTGTTGTCTGTTCCACTTTTTGATCATGTAAAGCCTGTTGAGTTGCCTTGTGTATGAAATGCGCTATACAAATTAATGTACTCCCCCTTAAATTACAAACGAGTTTAAGGGGGAGTAAATGTCTGCCGAGAAGCCGCAGGGGTTGGAACTGTCGCTACCTCCGGTCACAGATCATTTTGGTTCACAGATTTTGGCACAACTGGGGTCTTATCCTGCTAACGGAGCCTCCGCACTGCGCTGCTGTTTTCCAGATCTGCTTAATACACAGACATATTACCACTACAGCTAACATTAGCATGTATATTAGCCATAGTATCTGCTTACCAGCTGCAGTTTGAACACAAGCCAGGACAGAGCGAGAAACGCTTGAGATGTTGTGCTGCCTTTCTGTGCAGGGGTACTAGGACCCTTGTTTGCTGTGTTGCGCCGTCATCTTGGGCAAAAGTCAGGTACTGTGACTAGTCGACGTCACGTGGAGAGAGTTGCAAGACAACACTAAAGTCGACAAGTCAACTAGTCGACTAGTCTGTTCAACCCCTACCAGTTTTGTAGTACATCTGATCTTTGCGAATGTCTGGTTGTAGAAAATCCAAGATATGTAAATCCAGCTTTGTAGTATGGGCTCTGAAGTTTGTTGGCTAAGTTTGGGTTTTATTTACAAAAAAAAGCAAACATTATACACTATAAATTATAAAGAGGTCAACAAAATGCAACTTTTGAAAATACCAGCAACAAAACAGGGCAATAACGATATAACAATTTGGGTCCTAAGCCGTGGGAAAAATGTAGCGCCAAACAAACTGATATAACACGATGAAACATGATGACCTGTAAATACTGTAAACTAATTAAACTTACGGAAGCATAGACCTGCTATGGGGGAAAATAAATATTGGATCTCTATATTGTCCAAAGAATTTAATTACATTTATTGTCCAAACATACAATGCAGTTATGAATGTATTTCCTATGAATGTGTGTATTTCTTACCCATAATGTAACTTGTGCTTTGGTAGAGTGGTAATCCAACAATTTCAATTTATGAGGTTAGTCTTCCTTTAAAAACAGATTTTAAAGCCTTTTCTTTTAGGAATTGTTCAGGTCATTGGAATAATGAACACCCTAATTCATCCCAATGAAAAACATAAAATTCAAGAATGAATAAACCAATAATACAACAACACAGTTCTGGCCTGTATTTAGGTCAGCAGTGAACTTCTTATATATACATATTTTTTTTTAAGTTTAGAACAGAGCAAACACCATATCCAAATGTTGTCCTGTAGAAATGCCAATTCTCTTGGTGGGAACAGAAACATGCCTGCTTTGTGCAAACTGGACTATTTTTTGTTGTTTTGTTTGTATACTTATTATCAACTCAACATGAACCTTCAGCTTAAACCCATAGAAGTAGTAATTGCTTTACCCTGCTTGATTGCCATTTGAAAACACAAAACAGTGAGGAATCAGGCATTATTTGGAAAGAAACAAACATAGAAGACATGCTGTATTTGACCACACATGTCCTTTGCCATTATAGGATTTGTACATTTAAACCTTTGTGGTTTCCATTTTATTTTACTAACCTTGAATAGACATTTAACCTTGTGTGTATACATCGACAGGATCTTTAAAAAACAACCTGAAGGCTGTGGAGGGGATGTTCTTGTTGTGCTATAGTCCCACTGCAAACCGTTTCAGACCAGCTGCAGTTTGTAGAATCGTGAGACGCTCCACGCGCCCGCCTCCACGCTCCGACTGTGGAGCTTTTTGCGACTGTTTTCTCCATAGAGATGAGTGACAAATATAGGGACTGTATTCTGATGTTTAAGAGACATTAATATAAGTATCACTCGCTCCTCTACCTCCTGATCCCAGCTGATCAGACCAGACAAACAGACACTCCACATCCACACTAGGGGTGGGAACCTCTGGGTACCTCACGATACTGTACGGAACGTGATACAAAGCTCACAATAACGATTATCTCACGATATGGCGATACTGCGATTATCGATATATTAGTCAGAAATCAATCTGCGATAATCTATGACATAAGAAAAAAAAAATTAAGTGAAAAAAATATTTTTTTTATTTTAAATCTCTGAAAGACAGTACATTGAAAAAGTGTCCTATGAACAGTGACACTCTTTTAGTGCAAAATTGTGTAAATAAGTGTCAACATACCAATGTAAACGAATAAGTATCTCCAAGACTCCAATAGTGCTTTCTGTAAACAAAAAATAGGGTCTTTCTTACCAGTGACACCATTATAGTGCAATATTCCAGTGAACAATATATTGGTTCCTTCAACAAACAGTGACAAAATTTCTGTGAAGTCCTACCTGCACATTTTAGTGAAAAAGCAGAAAAGGTTTTGAAAATAAGAAAATAAATCTTAAATCCAAAAAAAAAAAAATCTATGCGCGAGCATATTGATAATCGATTGTGCGAAAAAATATTGCAATATATTGCCGTATCGAGATATCGTCACACTCCTAATTTACACTGCAAATAAATTGCATCTGTTCTCCTCGGTTTACAAGCAATTTATCCCGTCTGTTATCACTCTCTCCCCCTGACTCGGTATGTGGGGCAGACTGTGCACGGACTGAAAGCGAATCGCGCGCAGTCCGCTGCATATACCGATTCAGAGGGACCTCCGTGTTGTCCATTCCTCCTCCCGAACAGGTTTGAGCCTTTAAACTCTTGGTTCTCTACCTCGGTCTTCCTTTTGCTGCTTGCTTTGCTGTGTAACTGCTGTGCCAAAAGCCACGTAAGAGACTTCTGCTTTTGATACTCTCAGACTGTGAAGTGCAGCTCGAGCAAACAATAGTAACGCCCAAAACAGCTCATGGATCGTTCTGTTGGTAGAAAGATCTCTGATTGGCTGAAGTCCAGCGTCATGCTCCTGGATTTTTAAAGCGCATTTACAGAGCCAGGAGAAGGAGAAGAAATTAACTGTCCACTCAGAAAACTTTGGATTGCAATATGCTCAAAGATGATTATGGATTTTTGACCAAAAGACACCCCAAAAAAACCTACATACTGCAGCTTTAAGACTACTCACACACTAACATGTGCTTTGTTCCACTCTTGATCAAAAAATAAATACTATAAATGACACTGATTTAATGTTCATCTTCCTCCACTCTCTTACTCTGGCAGCCACAAAACATATTTCAGATGCTTGATAGTTTGTGTAAATATTAAGAAATCACTTTTTATATTTTAACTGAAAACCCTGTCTTTCTAATTCTTGGATATTCTCTATTTAGAAGCAGACATGATGCAAATAACTGATGATGAAGTGATGTTAAGCTGTCCTTTGTGCCAATAGATGGTAGTCACATGAGGTTGAGAGTGACGTGGGAGCTGTGTCTCACATATGAGAAGGATGTAAATTTTGGGATGCATAATCAGCAGTTTTCCTTTCAATCAGGGGGTGTTTCGGCTTTTTCAAAACTAGACATTCTTAAAGGTGATCAGCTACAGGGTAATCAAATAATAAAAAAAACAGGTTAGTAAATAAAAAAAACAATTATAGAAAAATAAATAAAATTACAGAACTAAATATTTTAAAAATGAAGCTATTGTTTTATTTTATTTACCAACAACTTTTAAAGATCATCAATGCACATATGCTGGTTGGAGCCTGCAGTTTGCCCATTCTTTTTTATTCTTTGTTTTTTCATTGAGTTTAGGACATAAACAATTACACAAAATCCCAATACCAGTTTAACTTTGACATGTTACTATATATAAATACACGTATTTCAAGCTCTAGCAGCCAGTTTGCCAATATTTATTCTATTTAGATTTCACAAAATAAACTGAATCCCTTTAGAGCCGTGGAAACACTTCATGCACAGTCAGGAAAGGTTGAGGTCGTCAAAAGATAAATGCACTGACCTTGAAGTGTTTTTTAAACTGTAAGTGTGTAAGATTTATAGTTCCTTAATGTGTGCATGCATGCGCATTCACAGAAATAGTCCAATAAAAGAAAGAGAATTGGAAAACAAGTCAAAGCACTCATGTTGAGAGGCTGCATGTAGCGGCCCTGCAGAGGAGGAGTGACAGGCTCAGACAACAGGAGACGTTTCAGCAAATGTATGCAAATGTACGACAAGAAAACAACAAAACACAGCAGCAACGGAGAAGTAGGATGTGTGTGGGTGGAAGGGAACATTTGGGAGAGCAAAGTGCAGCCGTCGGTTGAGAGGAGAGCGAGAATGGGAGGCTTCCTGACAGGAAGCTGTAGATTCCTGTTGTCCCACTGAAAAGCTGCCTGAGGAGGAAGAAACCTGTGGAAGACTCACAGCAGGAGAGGGAGCAAATTATACTGAAAGATACACAACCAATCATTTATCTTCATTACTACAGTTTACAGACTGTCGTGAGGGCTCACTTCATACAGTATACCCTCATACTCAAACTGGATTTTCTTCCAGTCTTACTCTTGTAAAGGAAACGTAGTTGAGGATTTCTGATGCAGTTTTTGGAGATGTTCTGATCGCTTCATTTGGCTCTGATTACCCATGATACAACCTTTCATATTCCTGCTTTGAATGCATCAACTCTGGGTAAATAATGTTCGCTTTCAGCCACGTAAGTCTCACGTACCAACAAGTGCGTAATGCACCAACGTAGGGTGCCTCTTTCATTTGGTATGGTCAATAGGTCACTCTTACTTCTTCTCCGACTCTTCTGTCATGGACTCGGCCGTGTGAACTCGGACCGATGTGCTCTTTTATTGTTACGAGTTGTGATGCTATTCTATTATAGAATAAATAAGAACTCTGTGGAAATCTACCAGTATTGCTCATTCTTCGCCCTTACCACCACACGTTACAAAACCAAATGATGTTGTGGAACAACAACCATATTACGACACATACGTGCTGCATACTGCCCCCTGCTGACATTTAGTTGCAATTGCAGATTTATATTAACCATTTCACTGGAATGTTATTGTACGTCCATCCATCCATCCATTTTCAGACCCGCTTTCTTCTATTTCAGGGTCACAAGGGTCTGCCTATCTCCGGGTCACCTTGGGCACTGATACACCCTGGACAGCTCACCAGTCCATTGCAGAGCAACACACAGACAGATAAACAACCACTCAATTTGACTCCTATGGGCAATTTAGAGAGTCCAATCAACCTAACATTGAGGAGCACCAAGAAGAAACCCTCGCAGAACATCCAAATATCAAACAGAAAGGACCCAAGTGTCCACCCCAAAGAATAGTGTTTGTTTCCTGTCAAAACCGGAAGTATCGGAACATACTTCTGCAATGGGTCAAACCAGCTTGTTAACCCCCATTCTATGAGCTAAAGTAAGGTCTGTGTGTTTTCAGTTGGTAGACTGTGTTAATGAAGGGATTCGGTCATTTTATACAGTATTAAAGCACATTGCTTTGCCTTGTGTATGAAATGCGCTATACAAATAAATTTGCCTTGCCTTGCCTTATTATAGATCGTTGGCCATTGTTTCATAACTAGCTCACGGGCTAACAGCTGAGCTAAAGCTAACTTGTTTGCTAGCTTAATCAATCTGCACACATAGAGTTACTCCATTCCTGCATGGGTCCAATGGTAGTAGTGGGTTCAGGCACTGAGGCCAAGTGTTGGGCTGCAGTGAGGACAGAAAACATGGCCAAAGCTGCTGTGCTTATAGAATAGGATATCTACAGTAGCTTCTGTGTGACCTGTGTGAGCCATCTATGTGACACACTCTATTTCAAGTTGCAACTTTCTATATCAACTTCACTTCATTTCAAGTTTATGTTTACGCTGCTGCTACAAAATGCATCCAGGAGGATCAGGGAAGCAGGGCTGGGAGGATGAAGTTGGACCAGGGATGAAGAAAATGGAGGAGGTGAGAGTGCTGAGTGACGGGTGGAAGAAGAAATGGAGAGCGTAAATCCTTTTCTTCATCATTACCTCGTCTCTGCCGCTGCCCTCACCTTAATTAGTCTCAGAGCAGCTCTCTCCAGCAGAAGTCTGCCTCATCCCTCCATCCATCCTCCACCCCGGCTTACACATCCCTCCCTCCTTCTCTTTCTTCCTCCTGCTCTTTCCCTTTCCTCCAGTGATTTACACATTTCCTCTGTCTCCCCGTTTGTGCTTCATCTCCATCTCGGTGGAAATGGAGTGAAATACCAAACCTCTAACCTCACAATATCAACAGCTGTGCATCTATAAACGCACACACAACACAAAGAGCCTAATGTTGGTAAATACCACACACTCGCACACAGAGACACGCGTGTCACGCTCCAGGCTCGGCAGCTATAAATACAGAGGAGTGAGGTGCAAAGAGGAGGAAAGTCAGTTAAAAAGTTAAGTGGGGAAAAAAGCACTGCTGTGAGATTGACACCCCGACGTCTCAGCTCTCTAGAGGCTAAATTAGGAGATCCACAGCTACACACACACATACACACACACACCTTGACTGAACGCACACTCACACAGACTAGTTTTGTAAGGAGGCTGCATGCACACACTAGTCTGTGTGTGCGCTGGAGTGTATGCATGTCATGTCAGTCTCACTGGTATCCGACTCTGAAGGCCTATCCAGTGTCCCTGCTTCCCTTCACCAGCTGCATGCTGATGGCTGCAGGAGCGTTAGCATTAGCATGCTGCACAGACCCAGCCTGACTGAGCCTCCTCTCCTTGTTTTACACTAAATGTCATACACACAACTGTAGAAATAACAAACAGAATGAGGTGTAGATTAGCTTTCTTAAATATTTGACTGAAGATTAAGAATTCCTGTCTGTTTCTGTCTTTTTTTTTTCTTGTCTGCACATGCTGTCAAAGGTCAACATTACACATAGTGCAATCTTTTTACGACAGCTATGCATGTTTAATTATTTCAATTAAATAAATACATTTATTTTATTGCATAATTGTGACATCACCAGCCCTCCCTAAGGAAGGGTGAGAAAAACTTTTATTAAAGGGAGAATATAAAGCGATAGGGCAGTGATACACCTTGGTGATGACGAAGGGAACAGGGAAGAGGGAGTCAGGGTAGAACAATGGAAGGGGTAGAGAAGAGTCCACTATTTTAAGTTGTGAGTGCAATGTGATGTGATTTTTTTAACTAATGTGACACGCGTACATGTGACAAAGCTGCCTCGCAGCAGGAAGCTCCTGAATCCAAAGGACACTTGTGTCTTCTGTGTGAGGAGTTTACATGTTATTGTTGTGATTGCACAACAGGAAATATTTATATTTTGTTGCGTACCAACACCAGATTCAGCTTTTTTTTGTTTGTGCTTTTGGATGTGACTTTCAAACTCTGTGTGTTTTGATTGGAAGTTTTTTTGTGCAATTACAACTTATCAGAATATAAGGAAAATAAATCATGTCGCGCAGCACAAACATTTTTTTTGCAAAGCAGCAGAAAAATAACAAAAAACGTTCCCTGCAGCATGAAAAATATGAGAAAGTCGTGTTGCCACACAAAAAATTACATCTCGTCATTTTTTGCGACAGTCTTACGATCCCGGGTCATATCATTATTGTTTGAAACTTCCAAATGGAAACAACAATTCAGATACAAATCCCTCAGATTGTAAAGCAAACATCTCTGGAACTGAACTATCATATGATTTACCAAATCATGAATATTTCCACTTCATGCCAGTTCATACAAGGGCCTTGAGTTTGACACACCTGCTTCTTCTGAAGGCATTATAGACAAACATGGTGTCCCTTATTCTATTATTCCCCTTTGTACTGCACTGTTTTGATCATCATGCACTCCACCACATTCCTGCCACCAACTCCATTCAAAGACTAAAGATAACAAACACATGCAGTTTACACTGATCTAATTACAATGCTTTTGTGCAATGTGTATCTTTAACATGTATTTTTTTTTTATCCCTGCAGTTACAGAATTGACATTATCTTTAATACTTAATGCATGTTTAAGATTTATACATGTGCATTGTTTTTTTCTAAAGCGTTCACATTTAAAAACTTCATCCTTCAGCGTCGATTGTGATGTGCAGTACCTGATTTATCCTGCAGGAGCTGCTGTTGTCATTAAATAAGCTCCAATAATGGCTCCTTTTAGACTTTACAGACTGTGCCCTCTACAGCCGCTAGGTGGCGACAAGGCTCTTCACTGACTAAAAAACTGCCTTCATGATACTCTGCTTGTTTATTTCACCTGGAAATTCAGTTTCATTTGTCAGATGTATTTTTGGCCTTAGTTCACACCCCGCTCAGGCACATATTTAGATCCTTTTGACTGATAACACCTGGTTGTTTGCAATAAAATCAAACATTTGAAGGAAAAAAAAAAAAATCATTTTCTAAATAATTAGACAATGAATCGGTTTAAATTTCAGTATGAGAAATTGTTGTTGTTGTTGCTGTTGTTGTACTATTCAGTTGTAAAAACAAAATTATCTCCTTGTCCAAAATATAGCATCCCTGCACCACATTTGTTTTTGAGTCTGTTCCACCTTCACAGTCATGTAAAATAATATAAAATTATTGTTTTCTTTTAGAATACGAGAAACTTACTGAATTTTAATACACTCTAAGGAATGACAAATGTGTTTTTATCAGACTTTCTTCAAAAAATAATAAGATACATTTAGAAAATACAAAGATTTTGTATTACAAGAGGAAATAATCATAAAATATGTATTATTTATTATCATTACTTGGTGAAGATGTCTTTAACAGAATAAACAATAAAGAGAAGAAGGAGAAATGGTGTTTTGTGGTGGGACAATAACTCACCCTAGGCTTGCATTGCTGTAGATCACAGGCTACACATACACACACGCACACACACACACACACACACACACACACACACACACACACACACACACACACACACACACACACACACACACACACACACACACACACACACACACACACACACACACACACACACATGCAGAAAGAGACAGAAAGTGTTCAGCCCATTCTTGCGTAAATCACTTGGCCTCAGGGCTCTCTTAACCCTTTCTCTCTGAGTGTGTGTGTGTGTGTGCGTCTTTAGATGTCGCTTTGAAAGCAGTAATGCTGGTGGACAGTGTAACTGGTTGCTCTGATGATGCTGCACATAAGCTTTCCAGTGAATCTGCATGAAACCTAATGCACCATTAAAACTGTTTGGGGCAGAAAAAAGGAACCATCAGAGGAAATAAAGGAGACAGCATCAGTGGGGGGAGTTTATGGAGGAATTGTGGAGCAAGGAGAGAGTAGACATAGTAATCAGATTACTTTTAGATGCATATACCTTCTTTATAAGTTTGTCTTTAAAAATCCCTTGATAACCTTGCATTAAAAAGCAAAAGGAAAGTTAAGAATTGTGCATATTGTGCTGTAATAGATCAGAGGGCTGTCAGGGTGAAGCTCTTCTGCAGAACAAACAAGTAGAGAAAATGCATGTATGAAGGAAACTCCCATAGCTTTGGATGAAATGGTCATTTATACAGTATTTATAGCAATTAATGATGAAATCTAGATTGAAGCTGCTGGAGATGAAAAAAAAGGTGTAAAATGTTGAAATTGCCGCTTGTAAGCAAACACTCTCTTCTTGACGTTGCCGGAAAAGTTTCACGCATTGCATTGTGTGATGTGGAGTCCTGTAGACGGATGCATATACGTGTTTTTACTTCATTCTTACTGTGAATGTTTGCGTTCATTTGCCAGACAAATAAGACAGTGATTCACTAAACAACATGTTTGTTTTAGTTTGTTTTCGGTGTTTTCCGTGACGTCACCTCACTCTGCGAGACATTGAATTTCAGATGAATTTGGATCTTTCTGTGTAAGAATTAAAAATAAATAAATAAATAAATATCTGCTCTTGTTTTGCTGCAACTTTCAGTGAAAACATCAGAAATGTGTTGGGAAGTCACTTTTGGCAGTGTTTTTGGAGGCAAACACAAAAAATCAAGATAAGATTAAAGTAAAAAAAAAACAACAATAACCAAAAACAACTTCTCTGCATCTGTCTACGGGACTCCACATCCCACAATGCAATGTATGAAACGTTTCTAACAATGTCAATAAAACAATTGCTTACAGTAGAGACCAAAGCAAACTTTGGTCAGTAGTTTCAACCTTTTTTGAGCAATTGATCTTTGATTTATTGATCAATGAGGCCTATGCTTAATTTGGTTACTGGAGATTAACCAGTTTACTTATCAGAGCCGACATCTGGACAAAGCATTCAGCCTCTGTTGTGTATAAAGTTGTCACACAAACGTGGTTTATGAATCTCACCAATGGGTCGATGTTAAGGAGCTGCTGGACGTCCTGAAGTCCAGTGTTTCTCCTGCTCTTCCTGACGTCACAAATCACATGATCTCAGGAGACTCAACAAAATAAAGTACTCTGAACTAAAAACTGGAGCTTTTGGAAAGTTTTGCAGACAAAATAGTGAATGCTTCTTGTCCTTACATCTATATATCTGCTTTTTATATTTGGCTTTTTGTCCACAAAATGAAACTCAACATTAAAATGTATTCCATTGGTTGTTTTAGATGGATTTAAAGTTTTCCTCAACAAACTTTGACTGATACTCCTGAGCTGAAATATATCCACTGTGTTCCCCCAACCACACAAGATTTCATTGAAAAGTTTTTATTTGTTAGACTTACTTTTCTCAATCCCAAACTTTTTTTTTATTATTTAAAACATCTGCAGCTTCACTTTGAGCTGCTATCTTCATATCACATCTTTCCCTTTTGGGTTACCTAAATGTAACTTCTTATTAGAATATGATAATCCCATAAAAATAAATTAAACAAATTCCCATTTTAAGTAAATCATACTTTTTCTTTATTGCAACCACTGTATTTATATAAGAGGTAAGCAAAGTGATGCACAGAACAATAAATGAGTACAACAGGTCTTCAGTCTGTGTATTGCGGCTGCCAACCCCATGAAAGCCTTAAAAACAAAGAGTAAAATTTTAAAATGAACTCTAAAACATACCAGGAGCAAGTGGAATGAGGAGACCAAGGGGGTGATGGTTCCTGCTGTGAGTTCCTGTTTAAAGTTCATGACCAATTGTGATTGTTTGTAGTTTAAACTTTGATTATTATCGAGATAAAAGTTTATAAAGCAGCTTTATGTGCATCACGTAACGTCCAACCTGCACCAATTAACCCCTGTTGTCTGTTCTGGACTTTAGAGGATGATGGAAGGACACTTTGGGAGAAGTTTAAAGAAGTTGAGAGGTTTTACTGGTTTGGAAGGAAAACAAAAGGCACAGCCATCCAGTCGGTGTGGGGTGTTTATACCACACACAAACAAGCACGCACACGCACGCACACGCACACTGATATCTCAGCGTGTTGTCTCAGGCTTGCTGAAGCCCGTAATGCTCCTATTAGCAGCTTCAGTTAAAATGGCATTTCATCAGGCAGCTGACAAGTGAATTATCCCTCCCTGTTTCCCTGCCTCTCTCTCTCTGACTCTGTCTTCCTGCCTCGGTCTCCCTCTCTCCCCCCGGCTTAGTGACAGTAGCCTTAGGCCTGAGATAAAGAGGAGGCACGGCGCTCGGCGTTCTCACACACACTCTGCAGAACTGAAGTGACATCCTGTCAAAACAATAGTTTACTACAACAGGAACTTGCATGTTCTGTCAGACAGAGGCTGAACTTTAACTTTGGGACGTATAGGTTCCTTTCTCATATTGATCACCCCCCCCCCACACACACACACACACACACTCTCTTTTTGGGTGTGTGCATGTGTGTTTGATTCACTGGGACCAGTTTGCCTGAAAGTCATCCCAGAATCTGTGTGTGTGTGGATACCAACACTCAGAGGACAGTTTAGACTCTGTTCATGAGGCGCTGCTGGGAGAAAGGAAGATAAATCATCTGAGAAGCATCTACACTTTCTGCTCAGTCCTTCCTCACACTGTCCCGTCACCTCCTACAGACACCATCATCAGCCCAATGGTGAATCATTGGGGCAGAAGGAGCTTAGATCTTAAAGCTGCTCGGGACGATAACAGATCAATGAATCAGAGGTATTACTTCAAAAAATGGGAGAATTTACTCACAAAGGTTGAAATTGATGACCCCAAGTTTGTGTTTGAATCCATCAGAAACAAGATCACTGCGAGAGCGCAAACCTCCATCAAACGCCAAATCTCCTCGTTGTCAGATATCGGTAGTTATCTGGATCAGTGATGCTGATGATGGAGCAATGATCATTCACACTTTAAAGGTTTGGAAGAAATGTCTATCCCCATAAATAATGATACAGTAGGTCCAAATGTATGTCACAAGTCACTATTATACGTGCAACCCAGATCAGATCCGCATGAAACTCAGTGACATAATTGAAAGATTGGTAAAGTACAAACCGAGATATGAATTTTTGAAATTTCACCAATGATGAGAGATAGGGATTATTTTATTTTTAGAATCAGTATATTGATCCAGATCATCTCCAAAATTTAATGTAATCTTCCTTGGTATAAAGTGTGGAAACCCATTAAGTACCTTTAACGTAATCCTGTTAACAGACAGACAAACAAACAGGCAAAAAAAAAAAACGCTAGTGAAAATATTTAGGTAATATTTAGGTAATCAATGGGTTTGTTGTTTATTGGTCACCTGACCTGAACTTTGTAAATGTTTGATATTTGGCATTGTGGTATCCAAAGTCCCATAGAAGAATGTAAAGACAGCGCTGAAGCAAAAAAGTTTCATTTTTACGTCTTGTGTTTCTTTGCCAAACAAAACATATGTAGTTGTTGTCATTTTTTCTTCTGGTTTGTTTATCGTGTGATATCTGCGTTTGGTTCACACGCACGTACACGCATTTTTCCAGGACATGGTTTGCATGTTTGCAAGTATATGAAAGCTTCCGCAGACAGTGCAAGCATTGCTGAACCTGTTTGCATTGGGATTTTAAGAAAATAAAGCACCATTACCTTTCAAAATAAAAGCACAAAATCATATGTATTGAGTTCTCCTTAAAAATGCACCTCATCACCACCTATTGGGACTTGAATCACAAGCCGGAAACTTCACTTTGGAGGATCCTCTCATTAGGAATCTGAAGGTGTCAGTGACTTAAAAGTTGGGCTGTGGCCACTAGAGGCCACTGTAGAGTGGTGGGTCGGAAGGTGTTAAACATGTCTAAAGATGACCTGTGAGATCAAAGGGAACAGAAGCCAGTCTTCATACATGGAAATATAAGACTAATCTTTAATATTGTATATGTGAAAGGAGCTGTTTACATGATCTTTGCAGGTAGAACTGATTGTCCAGATGAAGGTCTGTGGGAAGAACAGGAAACTTGTTTGGCCCCCAAAACAAACACAAAACATGACTCAAAAAACGCACACAAAACCTCAACAAAAACACACAACACAACAACAACAACAACAAAAAACACACAATTCAGGAAAATACAAAATAACAACATTTCACTAGCCCTAACAAAAACAACTTGAATGACATAATTCTTAACAAGATGATATCAAAATACACAAAAACACTACAAAAAACGTAATGACTAGAATAACACACAAAAGCACAACAAAATACACAAATGACTCCACATAATAAACATACAGATTTTCAGTAAAAAACAAAACAAAATCAAAACAAAAACACACAAAATCACAGAAAAAACACACAAATATTTCAGCTTTAAATTGTATGTGGCTTGTTGTTACATTATAGTGAAAGGAATTCACAAACTAAGATTTTTTTACTGCTCAGCACTGCAGTGTAATGACACAACAAAAACCCTTTGTTATTTCCTGTATCAATGCTCATATTAGTCATTATTTAAATGCTGACATAAATTTGTAAAATGTGGTCCTCCAATCAGACAAACACATTTTCGTGGCCCTCGCTGTGATGAAATCTGCCCATCTTTAACCCAGACCTTGAGGGTCTTGTTAGACATCTTTCTTTTCTTTTTAAGGTTGTTTTGGCCTTCATATGTTGCAAAATCCTTCCTTTTGACAAACCATCATCTTCCATTTATTCTTCTTCTACACTTTCTCTGTGGAGAGGAAAGCGTCTGCAGTTTGATGGTTCACTGTGCCACTGATGTCCGTGACTCATGGACAGTGCATGAAGTGCCGACAATAACACAGCAATGGAAAGTGTGTTTGGTGGGTTTTGTGTGTGTAATGCACAGAGTTTAATTGCACACTGGTCAGATGGTGAAACCACAGATGAAAGCGAGCACAAAGAAAGCCCCCCACACACAGGAACAGACAGAGAGACGGACACATGGATCCATATATAATATATTTGTGTGTCTGAGCCTGTGTGCACACAAACACACATGTATACCGTGTGTGGATTGTGTATATGTGTGTTACGTGTGTGTGTGCAATACCTGGCCAGCAGTGGTAACAGGCTCTGAGGCCTTTAATGGGATTTAGCCCGAGGCTGTTTTATTAAGATGTCGGCTTTCCCTGCTGCCTCTGCAGCTGACACCATTCCCCACTGATACCCCGCCAGCACCCCCCCCACCAGTCAACCCTCACCCCCCACCGCACACCAGGCTCCAAGCCGCGCCTCTCCTCCTCCCCCTTAACCGTCGCCCCCTCCATCCATGATGCTCCTGTAATGACCCCGTCACTGCCAAAACCCCGACCCCTGCCCCCCATCAGCCAATCACCCCAGATCTCTGCTGCCACACTGTAATAATAATTATCCACCATTTTCCTCCAAACCCTTAATAACATGGAGTCCTCAGTCATGTAAAGTGAGAGAAACTTCTGTCTGAGCTGTAGTTTGATGGTTTCCCAGACTCTAGCACATTTTGATAAAGTGTGTGAGGAAGTAGATCCAGCTTCATGCGGTGGCACCGACCTGCAGATTGCATAACTAGTCTGCCTGAGAGACTGCAAGGGACTGTTTTCTTCTGACATTTAACGTTTTATCTCAGTGCTGAATGTGTCACTGAATTTATTCACAAGGAAGAATATTGGACTTCTTTCTGTTATTTGTTCTGCAGCGCTTTGATATTTTTTCATACTTACTATATAATAATAATAATAATAATAATAATAATAATAATAATAATAATAATAATAATAACATCTTACAGCTACTTCCTGATTATGTGTGCAGCTTCCTGTTTGATAAACTGCTTGATTAAACAAGCTGGTCAACCCTCTCAATGCCACACATAGAGAACACCTACATTTGCTTCTATCAGGGCTTTGTGAAAGGCTTCACACAGGTACGTTATACACTATTAATTGTTCCTTTGATTACCATATTTTTTCAATCAATGAAACAATACCGTACATCCTTCCATTAAAAAAAACAAGCGCTTACCACATTACTTTAGAGACATTTATCACTGTGGGAGCCACAGACATGTGATTGTCTGATCTGGAAACATTTACAACATTTATGTCAGTATTTAGAAAATGGAATATTATAAAAAAAAAGATCAAAGGGTTTTGTTTACTTTTGTTGTCGTTTTGTGTATTTTTCTCCATTTTGTGTATTCTCCTATTTTGGGTGTTTTTATCATTGCTTTCTGCATTTTTCTGTTATTTCTTGCCGTCATCTTGTTTTTTTAAGTCAATTTGTGTACTTTTGTTTTAAGTTTGTCTTTTTGCAGCAATTTTTTGTGATTTTGTGTTTTAGGAGTCGTTTTAATGTAATTTCAATGTCGTTGTGCAAATCTTTCTGTGCTTCTGTAGTCGTGTTGTGTGTTTTAGGCATTTTATGCTTTTACTTTGGTGGTCACTATCTGCCCATGTCTGCTATAGTTCCTCTCTTAAACAGGAAGTTGTGCCTCTGAGATAGTATCTTATAATATTAAGATACTAAGTCATAATTAAGAAATAGTATCTCATAATTATGACTTAATATATATATATAATTTGTATTATTATTATCATTTTGATTTTCCTAATCTTTTTGTGGAAATGGGCTTCCATAGGTTCACTATACTTAGAGACTCTAAACAATGAATTCATTTAATGTTTCAATTAATAGACAACATTTTAACCCCTTGTTAGAAAAGTGGGAACGATCCAAGTTTGCATTTACTTTTTCTATTTAAAATGGCAACTAATAATATCCACCAAAACCACAACCATAACCATAGACATAAACATAATCATACAACTACCCTAATAGTAATAAAACGTTGTCAGTTATGTGTTTACATTAGACTGGGATTTTTTCCAATTTTATGAGGTTAGGATTTTGTTCCGTCATCCTAAAAAAACATTATATTGTTCCCTCAGAGAATTAAAATCTTTAGAAAGAATAAAACCATCTGAGCTGTAGCCACAGTTAGCTGTCATGCTATCCACAGCATCACTGAGTGTTGGCAGGAATTGATTAATAATGAATGGGAAGATTTTTTTTTTCTGGGAAAATTGAAACTGAATAACCTCCAGGAGTTTATCTTTAAGGTATTATCTCGTGTTTTAATTACAACAAAAAGGTCCCTAGAAACCCTCATAAAACTAGATCAATGGGACGAGAAACGCCTTGTGAAAGAGTGAAATTCTCACATTGCCTTGGGTGGACTCCCATCAAAAACCACTGAGGTGTTATCGGCGTCACCCCCTTCCCTACCTCTACACACTTCCTGTGGAAACATTTAGCCCCAAACCTTCCCCCTTGAAAGGAGCCAATAGCACTGAGTGTGTCTACGCCTGGACCTCTAGGCACTTCCCCTGACTGTAGCCCCCCCCAGGTGCTTACTTCCTGTGGCCCATACCCCCCAGCTCCCACCCTAAAGTCCCACCCCCTCGAGGCACTGCTGCAACTCTAAGAACATCACCAGGGTCCTTTCTTTGTACTCACTTTCATAGTCTTTGCATGAATAATATGGCTGCTGATAGGGTGGCCATTGATGGGTAATAATTACGTTTCTTTGGATCTTGTGTGTCTCGGGCGTTTCTTTGTCTGAGTGTGTATTTGCTCGAGGGGTGTTCTGATGTACGCTGAAGTGCGGAAAGTGTGGGTTTTGTAGCTCGACATGCCTGCCACAGTGAATCTGTTTACCAGTGTGTGTACATAAGGAGTGTGTGTTTTCTTCTGGATGGTCTTGAGTGCTTTTGCTGTTTTTCCCTGGCATGCTGTTCTGATTGGCTGGCCCTGGGGGAAGGAGATATCATGTTTAGCCCCAAACCAACATGCATCCCTCATTCGCCATCCACTGCCACCACGATCTCCAGTTCGTGAGTGTGTGTTTGTGTGTATCAGAAGGAGGTCTGTGCGTTCAGGCGATCACACACTCTTCTCTTTTTGCTAAAGTGGTCCTCGTCTCCTTGGCGGAGGCTGATGAGGGATGACATCACAGCACTTTGTTTTATCTTTAAAAGATGAGGAGGGAGGCCTTCACTTCCCTTAATGAGGCCCACGGAATATGGAAAGTCTGTGTGTGTGTGTGTGCGTGTGTGTGTGTGTGTGTGTGTGTGCGCGCGTGCGTGCGTGTGTGTGTGTGTGTGTGTGTGTGTGTGTGTGTGCGCGCGTGCGTGTGTGTGTGTGTGTGTGTGTGTGTGTGTGCACGTGCGTGTGTGTGTGTGTGTGTGTGTGTGTGTGTGTGTGTGTGCGTGTCCACACTCACATTCCTCCCTATACTTTCTACTGTCTTTGCGTGCGAACGTCATGTATAGGTGTGGGTGTGTTTCTGGTTTCCTGCACACTTTCGCTAACACCCATTTTACCCATAACCCCTGGCATTTCCTGTCCTGAAGCCAAGTGTCAGACCTCATTGGCTACTGCATCAATAGCACTGCACTCACTCATTCACCACATCCCACAGCCTACACATGATTCACCAACAACTATAGCCACTTATTTGGATAAATCGTGACTTTAAAGATGCTGTTTAAGGTCGAACAAATTTATGGAGACACTGTAATTATTGTTTAAATTGATAGTTAAAGATTATTGATTGTTAATGACTCTTTTTCATCTGCTGCAGATTCCCGTTGCATTTACAGCCTGAAAGTTTTGGGTGCAAATAACTCACTCCACATTGGAAACTGTCAGAAAAGGAGAGTTACCACTACATTGTGGTGGAAACAATGCCTTGAAGGCCCTATGTTTTGGCCGTCATAACATAGTCTTTTTTTTTCTTTTTTATTAATTAGGACCAATTATAGATGTAGGTATTTATAGCCGCCATCTTGGATGGCATCTCAAATTAATCAAAACCCTCAATGATCCCAGCTTTGCATCATCCAGATTCCAATTCTATGGAACTTCCTCTACCAGAATTAGTCATAACCTGCTGCTTGTCAGGTATTTTTGCAAGATTCACATGAAAATCAGGATTTGGCAACCGGACTAATATACCAATGGACACAGAACCAGGATGAGAGTTTTTCTATGCTTTATTGGTGTAGAAAGGCAGATGTCTGCTGGATAGAAAGAGAGAAAGTGATGCTGAGGTCTTCCATAGGCTCCTCCCCCAAGCCAGCATGCGGGTGTGTGTCAATCAGGTGGATAACACACAAAACTGTACACCCTGTGTGTAACACCCACTTTCATGATTTCATAGAACTGTTCCTTTAAGGTTAGATTGGTGGTTTTAAACCTGGGCTGAATCAGTCTCAGGGGTTAGGGGTCACGACACAAACAAACTAGTTTATTAAAAGATACTTTATGATAATAATGCAAATTTTAACTTTAAATAAATTCTGAAAAATGAAAAATGTTTTTACCAAAGCAAAACATTGCGCTGTGTGGGTCCAAATAAAATGTATACCCACATTTTGAAGAAATCATCATTTATATTTCCTATTATGTAGGGTTTCGTGAATGAGCTGTTGAAGCTGATGCAGGGTTCAGTACCTCCAATAAGGTTAAGATATTTAAATTGTAGTATTTCTACCCAGAAGTTTTTTATATATCCCCAACTTATTTGTTCGTAGTAGCCTAATTTCAATTACAACACATCACAACGCAACTGTGTAAAACTCTGAATGCTAAAAAACATAATAATAATAATAATAATAATAATAATAATAATAATAATAATAATAATAATAACTGGGAAATCAAGACTAATGTTTACTAACTTTGATTAAAATAACACTTAGAATATTTACAATTATATTCCATTATTACTGACAGTGACACTGATTGTCTCATCATTCATGAAAATTAGAAAAGTTAAGATATAACCTAATGAAAGTCACATATAAGAAATCCAAATTAAAACTACATATTTCATAGCTGTATCTGCCAGAGAAGAGCAGCCCAACATGTCCAGTTCCTAATCCTCATGGGAAGCTATTGTACGTGCGTTTCCCTGAATTGTGTGCCATGTTGGCAGACGTGATAGTCGCTGGCTAACACGGCTGTGGGTGTGATTAACCAGCGTTAGCCGCCACTAGCTTCTGTGCACCAACGCATCAGCAGCAGACTGCAATTAACGCGCTAATCCTGCTAATCCGACTAATCCGCTAATGGAGCTAATCTGATAGACTAGAGAGAGGCTTTTCAATGGGCTTTCTCTGGTTATACACACACATACACTCACGCACGCACGCACACACACAGCATGCATGTTAGCAGCAATTTTGTAGCTTTTAGACACATTTTCACAAACTGCCTGGCGCACACTGTGACAGTTAGCCTGGGTTAAATCTGGTGTGTCCACCAGCAGTGAATTAGAGGGACATCCATCTCCAAGACATCTTGCCCACAGCCATTAGTCAGCCCGGGGCCTCTGTCACCCACTGACCACAGAGAGCGGACAGGAGATGGATAACAAGGACAGGCTGCTGGAAAAAAAAGCAGGCCTCAGTTTGAGCGTAATTTCATTTGAAAAGTCAGATAATTTTGGTTATTTGGTCACATGACGCCAACTGACTCTGAAATAGTAGCTGAGCTGTGAGGCGGGGGGACATTGTGACTGCGTACAACTCTAGCAATGTACAGCTTTTAAAAACTTAGCTGATTACTAATAAATGACACACTTAATAAATAAGGATGAAAAGTGTTTAAAAAGAGAAATGTTTTCCCTGATTTGGATTTTGACACAAATACTCGAGAGCATTTAATTTGAGCCCCAAATTATTCGATATATCTAATCTATATATTGCCATTTTATTTATATCAATACATTTCAGCAAGCATGTGACAAGCCCTCTCAAACAGTGTCTGTTGTAGAGGAAACTGGGAGGCTGAATAATCCAATTAATTCTCCGTGGAGTTGGGAAATCACATGTGAACTCATTTTCTCTCTTTGCTGGCACACTTTCTTAAAACCTGGACTGAGAAAAGGCAATTGTTTTATTTCCATTTCTTTTAACCTTTTCTTAACCTTTTTATTCATTTTTCTGCCCTCTTTTCTTTTTCTTCTCGACTTTTTTTAGTGTCGTTTTTGTAACTTTCGTGCCAGGAGACATTTTGATAGGCTGGTCAAAAGGAAGATGGAGGTCACTCATCTGCCTTCAAACACTGACCTTGGCTGCTAATGATGCTAATGATGCTAACAGGGATAATGACAGATTTGTATGTGTGTGTGCATGTGTGTATGTGAAAGTGCCATAATCAGAGGCGCTAACGCTAATGAGCTAGCTCTTTGAAGGGATCTGCCCAGCGAGGGCTCCATTCCTGCCATCTCATTAGCTGACCTGAGGAGTGCCTGATTAGAATGCTTTTGATGAAATTTTCAAGGATTTTTCCCTAAAAAAAAAAAAAAAGAGGTGGAGAGGGGGCTTAAAAATTTGTGAAGTGCGATAAATATTGCACTTGTATTTCAGAGGTTGTAGTTGATGGAGAAAGTGGGAGGTCATTTACTACAAGACTTCAAAGAGGCTTCTGAAAGCACTGGATAAGATTGATTTGCTGTTTTTTTCTGGTGATGAAATGTACAAATATGTTTAATGGGAGGAGAGAGTGCGGGAATGTTTCCTTTCACTCTTCAAATGCGCACACGTCAGCTCTCTACGTTCTTTAACAAACACAAATACACTCTCACTGAGAGGGCTCTCAAATTTTTGTGTCAGATCAGAATGCAATTTATGCTGTCTTGGGTGGGGGGGTTAGGGGCTCTAACTCATCCCATTCTTAATGTATCATTGGTACAAAATGACTGTATAACAACATGCATTTAACTTGACAAACCTCATCAGTATTAACAAATGATGCAGTAGTTTGGCTGTATGATAAAAAAAAGAAGAAGAAATCAAACAAATATTAAATAAAACTAACTTCAAATTTAAATAAATAATAGTAATAATAATTTTTAAAAAAAAAAACGAATCTGTGTGACAAATAGAAATAAACATGCATGTGTGCCTTTTACAGCCTGTTCAGCATCAGATATCTCATGTGTGTTGGTGAAAGAGCAGAATCAACTGGTTGTGCACCAGTGATAGTAGCATGTATGCTGCTGCTGCTGCTGCTGCTGCTGCTGCTGCTGCTGCTGCTTGATGGCCCTGAAGATGTGCTGACAAATTTCAGCATTGACCCTGTTATGGTAAGACGACCAGACAAGAAATCCCTCGTACAAGCAAATAAAGTTAACAAGACATTCAAAAATAGTTATTCAGGGCCACTGAAATGTTTTTTTTCTTCTCTTCAGTTTAAACAGAGACTAGAGACAGAGATTCTTATTCTATCTAATGAGGAGCCAGTTCAGGTGTTTCTTTCCACAAAGTTTTTTTTTTACAACACTCCCACCTTCAGGTGGATGATATGTTGACACTTTATGTTTTGCAGCTCTCCAAGCGCTCATCTGATTGGTCAGACGTTGACTGCTGTCAGTCATTGCAGAGATGCATGCGCGGTCACATTACAGCTCTCTTTTCTCTCCTTCCGCGAGAGCAGATGATCCTTTTTGTGCTCCTCCCATAGAGCGTATGTGCACAGTGCATCCATTGCGCATATGTAGGGCGACCGTGGCTCAGGTGGTAGTGGGTCGTCTTCTGATCGAGAGGTTGGGGGTTCGATCCCAGTACCTGACTATGTGTGGAAGTGTCCTTGGGCAAGACACTGAACCCTAAGTTGCTCCCAGTGGTCGACTAGCGCCTTGCATGGCAGTCCTGTCCCACTGGTGTGTGAATGTGAGAGTGATTGGGTGAATGAGCTGATATGTAAAGTGCTTTGAGACTGCTTCAGTGTGGTGATAAAGCGCTATATAAAATCAAGTCCATTTACCATTTATGTACAAATGTGTCCCCTCACCCAAAATGTGGCACACTGCGTGTTCTGCCATTTACGTTCTGCAAGTGAACAGTAAAGAAGAATGTCGCAACAGACAGAAGAGGATTAACTCCGCCGATGAATTTCCAAAGTTTGGGAACATTTCAGTGAAAACAAGTCAGCAAAACAATTTATAATTGCAAACTCGGTAAAGTTCAGCTCTGATTCCATGTCAGCACTACGACGATGCACAAACACTCAAACATACAAAGACCGGGAGACGTTTTTTATTCACATAACGTTGATATTTCATGGATCTTTTATTTTTAATCACATGTAGATTTGTTGGGTAGCCAAATATTAAAATATTTTTTGTGTTTTTGTCGTACGTTTATCTGTCAGAAACTCAGCTAGTTCAGTTACGTTTATGTGTAATTTACTGCAATAATCAATTCATTATTGACGTAGCCTGCTTTTTTCTGCCTTCCACTGATGCTAGCATTTAACGGTAAACCTTTTTCATTCATTATCAACTGTATGATTTGGATTATTTATAAATGTATTAATCTCTACAGAATCTGTGATCATGCTTAAGTTTCCTGCACTGGAATTTTGAATATATGTATGTACTGTATACGTATATTAGCCATGTTGGCTCTAAGATCTGTTTGACTGTTTTGACCAACTCTCAAAAATGATGTTAGTATTTATTTACTCTTGTACTTTTATGGATTTGACTTTAATAAAAGCAACTCTAGTTGAGGTTTAAACCTCATGACCTCCACAACAACTTTACAAAGTGTTCTTGTTGACTCCTGCTTGTTCAATCAAGACCACTGACACTTTAAATTTACATTATTCAATATGTCCTTTTTAAAATTGTAATAACAATGATATGCAATTATGATACTTGCATGTTTTATGTCTAATTATTTTAATTTGTGTCTGTAAAACATACTGTCAGAGTGCAACAGGGTAAAACTGGACAAACAGACACCCCTTCACATGTGTGAAGACTTACTTAATACAGCAGTTCAAGAAATGTGCTTAAAATTAGAAAAATAATTGTAAACTAATCAACTAATAGAAAATATTTTTAATAGATTAGCTAACAACAAAGAGCAGCTCTAGACCTTTCAACAGAAGCAGCACCTCTGTCCTTAGAGAGGCATTACAGAAGTGTCCAACTTAAGGGCTCTTCCCAAAAGCTGTTTGAATATTGGAGTTTTTTAAAGTCATGTCTTACCTCATATTCATAACGTATTTATTAGAAGGAGGAGAAACTTAAGTTGGATGAATGATCTTGTAGATAATTTTCACTTGAAAGTTCGACTAAAGAAGATGAACGACTTCTTTAAAAACCAAAACAACTTCCCAAGAACTTCAGTAAGCTGAGGATAAGGTGTGGTGATTTAGAGAGGGGTGTGTGTGTGTGTGTGTGTGTGTGTGTGTGTGTGTGTGTGTGTGTGTTTGAGTTGCAGTAGTTTCGGCAGGCAGAAAGCTGAATCTCTCATAGTGAATTTGGCCAGACGGGAGTCTGAGAGGCAGTTCAAAGACCACAGGCCCACAGGCAACAACCAACACGACCGCGGTGTGTGTGTATGCGCATGCATGCATGTGTGTGTGTTTGTCCTGACCAGTGTGTTTGATTTGTTGTCTTTCTGTGTGCGGTTCTGCCTCGATGCGTTATTTTAAGATGTGATCTTATTTCGAAACAGTTTGTGTGTGTCTTACAAATATTGACATGTGTTTGATGAGATTTTAACTCAACGGGCCTGTACTACAAAGCTGGATAAGTATATCCTAGATATCTCTCCGTTAGCGGGCTTCACTTAACCAAATGCAGAGAGTTGAAATCAGTTGACAAATTTATTAGGAACAATTTGAACTAGGAGACTATAACAGGAAAAACAGACACCCCTATTATTTATTTCTCTCTAGTTAACCATTATTTTACAGCAGTTTCTGTTTCTATGTAGTTATTCCACATCCATCCTCTAGAGGCGCATTGCACTTGTGACATAAAGTTGGGTTTGTGCACAGAGGAAGAATAAACCTTCCTTCCTGTGAAGATAACGTCAGCTCAATGGCCATGTTTTCATGGAAGCTTTAATTCCTCTATAAAGCAGAATAAAAGTTCATTCCTCTTTAAATTGAACATGTAAACTCTTAATTCCTAATGCTAATTTAATTACGAATTAACTTAAATCTGAATTAGGTGGCTGGTTTATTCCGATTTCAATTCGAATTAGATAATTCCTCTTTCTTGTAAACACTTAACTTGCTTAATTCCGCTTTAAGTAAAATCGGGTCATTCTGCGCAAGTGCGATTTAACGCGATGACGACATAATCCAAGATGGCAGTCCGTACTAGAGCCAAGACTATTTATTTATAAGAGCCTTAGAATATATGGATATAAAGAAAAGAGTGGCTGGACGGAAACATGAACATTCGGACTTTCACATGGACACACACAGACTTATTAAACACACACGGACTTATTAAACATACACGGACCTTGGTAAACACGGTAAACGGAACAGGCTTCACCGGACGGCAGGCACTAGGACCCGGAGGTGGAGTAATAAGTCCCCGTACTGCATGTACAGGCTGTAATATCGCCAAGTGTATCATTTTACCTGTTGTTAGAGCTACTGTCTTTACCTACTATTTATTCCTGGTGCTTGATTTCCGGAGTTTTTACCGGTGATTATCTCCCTTACGCTCTGCGGTCCAAACTGAAACCGTGTGTTATTGTCAAGCTGCTGCTTCAAAACTACAATCAAAATAAATGTGAAAACAGTTCTCATGTGTTATAGCCGACAATAAAAGGTTTGTTGTGTGTTTTTCCCGATAGACGTGATACATCACATTTGCCCCCTGTCCAATCAGAGCCTTCCTAACCCCAGACCTAAAACAGAATTAAATAAAGCCAAATGAACTGGTTTTCCATGTAAACCTCAATTTGGGAATTACTATTTTTATGTAAACACAAAGCAGAACACTTTAATTCCGAATGATTTAATTCGGAATTAGTTATTCCGAATTAATATGCTGCGTTCATACAGCTCCGCCTACACCATAAGGTGGACAATATTTGTCTTTTATACAGCCTGTATTATCTTACAGGACTGAGACTCTTTGCGTGGCAAACAGCGAATATGAACAAATGAATGAATTTATGGAGGCACGCAGGCTTTATCAGGGGACTCATGTTGGTGAATCCATCAGATAAAAATCTAGATCTTTCCTATAGGATGTCATTGGGTAAATGAAATGATTGTATCAATCCATAAATATTATTTCTCTTCTGTCATCTGTCAACTCCAATAAACGCAGCAACGTGCACAGAAAATGACCTGCCTATTCTTGAGCAGGTCGTTTTTGCAGAGAACTGATTGGTCAGCAGGCAGGGCTTTTATACTTTCTCCATCTTATCCTAGAACTTAACCTGGCACCGACCAATTCAGCGTAAGTTACCACGGTGATTTACCCTGGTAAGAAGTCAAGCAGCGTCGTAGGACAGCACACACGGAATAAATCCTGGATGTTAGCGTGATATGAGGAATCCAGCATCGTAGTAGAGGCCCAACATGTGCACACACAGGCCTGCCATTCATTAAGGACACCTTTAAAACCCTGCAGTGAGTTATGAATGATCACTGGGACCAAAGTAACAACAATAATTAATCATGAAAACACTTCCTGCTAATTGTTGGGCTGTAATTAATGAGCTAACCTTTGGAATATAAGGAACACAGTGGGAACATTATTCATATCGACTTAGCATATATGAATATGCAAAGGGCAATCATCCCCTCAGAGGGTGACAAAAAATGTCCACATAACTCTATTTGAAGCTCATGTAGAAGATTAAACACACACACACACACACACACACTGTGTGTCTATACTCTGCTCTGTCTGCCTGTCACAGCGTCTCCCTTTCTTTCCTCTTCAGTGTGATTTAGTGTGATGAGGGCTGGCTCTGAGCGATGCACACTATTAAATGGATGAGTCTATCACTTCACAGGGAGGTGTCGAAGGGGGATATGACCTCTGGCTAATTCCTATTAGGAACAGCTCTGTTTTGTCAAGGCTGCGTCCCAGATGTGATGTGGATGGTGACGTGTGTTACCTGCTGACACACAGGTCAGTGTCAAAGTATTTGTGTGCGTTTTTGATAGCGCACATCTTTTCTTCTAAAGTCAGAAGTTTGAAAGGCCATCAGCCGAGAGACCCTGTGACAAATAACGAGCGTCGCTTTCAAAGTTGGCTCAATGATAAGTTTGCTCTCTGACATACTTAACTTTGCTTATAGTGACATTACCCGCTAACTGGTCATTTGTTGGGGGAGTTTCCATGTTCTTCTTAAACTCCATGGTTGGACTGGTTGGTTGTGTGCAAGGCTTTAAATTAACACTCGCCAAATGTGGGTAAAAATGAACTTTGGTGGGTAACATTGTAGCGTTACTAGCCATTTTGGCTGGTGAAGAATGAAACAAATACCATTGCGTCTGTTTGAATCGGCAGGCTGGCATTGTTGCCAGATTGGCAACAATGCCAGCCAAGAAATTTGAGGGGATTTGTGTGTTTAGACTTTAAAACGTAATGTACTGTATCCTGCAACATTGCTGGTTGTACTAATCCTACATTTCCCATGAAAACTATGTTGTGACATGTCATTCAACAATTGGCTATGTGCTTACGTTAGCATGATGCTTATGGTTCATAATCAAAGGAGTCAGACGGAATGATCATGTAAAATGAGTTAGGAACAAATAAACAAACGTGGAGATATTTATCAGGTGTTGAAAAACCTATAAACTGCAAAAAAGGAATGCTGCTGGTGACACGGGAAAATGAAGATAAAAGTGGATCTGAAAAGAAGTTAGTACTCGATTACTTTTAATTTTTCAAACTTCAAACAGTGTTCCAGGGATCCAATTTTTATACTTTATAAAAAGTTCACTTCTCCGACACACCCAAAGCTCCATATTGCACCTTTTAGGCATTGTTACAACATTGTTTTTAAATGAAATTTTTACCATTTATTTCTGCAATCAACTAAATTAAAAACGATTAAAAAAAACAAAAAAAAAACATGAACTCCTAAATCTATTCTGTGGCTCATAATGTAGTTTATTTTTGCTGGAAAAAAAATTGGCTGGTGGAAAATCTGGTTGGCTGATAACTTTAAGAATCTACTAGCTGTGCTGGCTGGTGATGTAAAAAGTTAATTTAAAGCCCTGGTTGTGTGTATCCAGCCTACAATGCAAGTACAGAGGGTCCTTCAGATGGTTAATGAGCATAGCTATGCATTTTTTATTAAATTATATTTGTTATGTTTATGTATGTGTATTTGTTCTGATTACTGTCTTTTTAAAACGTTTTGTGTCTTATTCCTACTAAATTTACTAATTGTCAGAACCATATCCATATTATCACTTCCAAGTTAAAAGACACTCAAAATACGCATTTCCATAAACAAAGGAGAAGTTTTAAAACAGTTTTTTTTTTTAGCCTTTTGGTTTTCACACTCGTAAGCACAAACATAAAAGGAGGAGATCATGAGAGCGAATTATGTTTTTGTTGTTGTTGTTTTTTTGGACCTGTCTATACATGATGTTAGAGTAAAACAAGAAACATGAGAACATGTTTGTAAATGAAAAGCCAGTGGGAGATTATCAGAAAAGACAACAGCTGTTTTACTGTTGTATTAACAGATATCACGCCACTGTTATTCGAGTTTTAAAAATATCTGTTTGAAAAAAAAAAACATCAAGGCAAGGCAAAGCAATGTCATTTGTTTAGCACATTTCTTGCTTTACATGATTCAAAAGTGCAACAGAAAACATTAAACAACAAAGAAAATCTAACCAACAGTGTTTGAAATCAACATTAAAACATTGCATCAACAAACAAATGATTAAGATTCTCCCTCTCAGTCATAAGCAGTAGAGAAACAGAGGTTTTAACTTGGATTAAAAAGAAATATTCACAATGAATGCTGGAAGTTTGATCCACTGCTTTGCAGAATAACAACTAAAAGCTGCTTCACCACATTTGCTGTGAACTCTGGGCTTCATTATCTGACAACACAAGTTTTCAGATTCAGACAGATGTCAATGTGTTCTTTTAATAACTGGTTATGATCACTGGTAATGGCCACATTTCCCAGATTTGATCGTTCTTAAGTACTTAAGAAGGCTCTTAAGAAGTGTTCGGCTAAGATGGAGCGCTAAGATACGGGTGTTTCCCAGGTGCGTGTTTAACTGCCTTCTTAGGAGAACCTTGAGATCAAGCCAACCGCGGTGGTGCTGAAACTGAATCAATCGATGCCAGGCAAATCCATCACCCACCTCTTTATCAGTCACACACAGCGCCCCGTGGTCCCCCCACACAGGTGCAATTAGGCTACGCATGTATCGTGTGTGTGTGTGGGGGTATGGGTGCGGGTGGGTGTGTGTGTGTGCCAACAGGTGTATCTCAGTAGTAATCAAGTCCATTAGCGCATATACAGTATATCCCTGTGGATATAGGCACACACGTGAGAATACCGTCGTTTACCACGGAGGAGATGTGTGTCTTAGTGGACAAGGTCTGGCAGCACCGTGACGTTTTATTCAGGGAAAAAAGGGCAACAAGAACATCATGGTGAAGAACCGAGCCGAAAGGATGTCCCCCTCAAGCCCATGTGGCCTGTGTGACTGGGGTGCTGTGAGGAAGAAGTGGCAGGAGTTCCAGAGCCAAACAAAAAAGAAGAGTGCGAAGGTGAGGAGAGAATCCATGGGCACGGGTAGTGGAGCACCGGATTGGACAACCCTCACTCCCGACGAGGAGAAAGTCCTCTCCATCATCAGGAAGACAGCCTCTGAAGGCATTGTTGGGGGCATCAATGTTTAGGGGTACAAGGGGCTCTCAGAAAGTGAGGATGAAGAGGAGCCATCCAGGAGCAGAGCAGCAATGTGCACGCACCCAGGAGAGGACAACCCCCCACAACCGTGCTCCAACCAGCAGGGCCCGGTCAATAAACTACTTTGGTTTCCTTTTCAACCATGTATTGTGTGGATAATTTTTCATTGAAATGAGGGTGTGTTGCTGCCATGGTTTCTCACACGCGTGGACTTTGGCAACACCTTTATATAGAGTAGGTGGAACCTCTCCGGATGAGGCTCAGTTGAGTGAAATTACATCTGTTTCCTTGATATCTGTAAAAAGCCACAGGGTTCTTGTTTTTTTAAGTGTAGTACTATAAACTCATATATGCTGATGTGTGTGGAAACTCTTAGTGAAAGATCTTCTTAAGCTAAGAGCAACTCTGGGAAACACATCCTTCTTTCACAGTGTTCTTAAGAGCGCTAGTAGAAGATCTTAGCACTTAAGAGCTTCTTATTGGATCTCAGAAACGTGACCAATGTCAGTTTTCAAACCACTGCATCAGTGGTCACTGGAACTGGCCCAATCTGGCAACCATGACATGACCCTGATTTGGCATTTTGACCCCCTGTTCAGTGACATTACACCGTACACGTAAATGTGCATTTATTGTACATTGTTACCATGACTTTTTAATATTTGTGTCATCAGGTCAAGTAAAAAAACTAATAAAAATGAACCTTGGCTGTGCTCTTGAAACTTTAATTTTGTTTACAAGTTGATGCTCACACCTTTCCTCTCCATTTGTGCGTCCTCTTGATATGTGATTGTCGGTTCAAGCCAGTGTGTGTGTGTGTGTGTGTGTGTGTGTGTGTGTCTGTGTGTCTGTGTGTGTCTATTTGTGTGCATCTCTGTGTGTGTGTGTGCGCTTTGTTGCTGCTCTCCTTTTCTCCTGGCTGAGGTTGCCATTACAAATTCCGATCACAGTCGAGCTGAGCTCTCCTGTTGTGCAGTGTGTGTGTCAGACGACGGGCTGTGCATATCATATCCATTGCCCACATTGATCCTTTAGGTTGGATGAAGAGAATAGTCACTAATTGAATAGATGAATAATATATTTCTGAATAATAAATGAATGTTTTGTTCTGGGGCCTCTGAGCGCGAGAAAGAAATGATCTCTCAGGTGGTATGAGGTGTGCGTACGTGTGTGCATGTGTCTCATTAACTATAGTGCATTACCATTCAGGATGGATAAGGTAGGATATGATCAATGCTATTGATGAGCTGCAGAGCATTGGACACTGAGTGTATTGACTTTTCAGAAGCAAACACACACACGTGCACACACTGAGCAGCCCGTTCTCACCTGCTGTAGCGGTGGTTGTGCATGCAGCACAAAGTTGGCATATTCAGATAAAAGCTCTCTCGCCTTTGGGCATGCTAACAGATCTGAACGAGTGCATATGGTCAACAGGATGCCTTCATCTCCTGGCTCCCATTTTCTTCTTCTGTGGTGTTGACACCCTGCCACAGGCTCCGCCCACCTTCTGCCAGCCACTCATCAATAAGCAATATCCCTGCATACCTCACTGACCACGGCTCACAGCTCCTCCACGCATGCATGCTCCAAACACACACAGACCAGCAGTCATTGTTACGATGGTGCCCGTCCCAGGTGGGCTTGATTAAGTTTTCATAGATGTCCTCAGGGCAAAACACTTAAGGGTTAACCAGCTTCCTCCACCAGAATTAAAAGAGTTAAAAGTCTGCCCCATCTTACCACACATCCCGTCCCACTGCTGCCTGTTTATGTCTGGTTGGCTGGTAAATCTGCAAAAACAGTAGCTTCAAATAAAATCAAGATCAGATTAAAATCAGATGAACAGCTCATAAACTTAACTTGACATTTTGACTTGTTACATATTGTAGGGATGCCAAGTGTCTGCGTTTCCTGTCACTTGTGCAATTTACATTATGTATCTCTGTAAATATTCACGCTATTGGAAATAATTTGAAAGTTTCTGAAAGCTAAGACGCTGCCCATTTATGCCAATATTATGTTATTACAGTAATCCCAACCACACGTGTGGAATTACAGCTTTGTTTGGCAACAGTTTTGGCAACGGAATGGAGAAAAACACAGCAGGGTGAAGAAAAGAGAGCAAATAATACAAAATAAAGCACATCATCAAACACCAGATGATGGCGCTCTTACAAGGGCTCTCATACCAGTTAATCATTAAACTTACAATTTATTTGATGAAGCAAAACATCCATATTTTGGAGACTGACAACATTCTTGGGTTCTTTTTTAAAGAATGGAACATATTTGACGAACGTGCGTCACAGCTTAAAGAATGGTTGAGAAACAATTCTTAGGCCCTCAGCCATTTAAATACAGTACATACATGCAGGAAACAGCAGTCTACAGCAGTGTTTCCCAGCCTTTCTTGTCCAATGTACCCCTTAACTTTTCTGTCTTAAGGCGAGTACCCCTTTATTTTGTTATTTTGTGTCAGAAGGCTTGTCTGAGCTTCACTCATATTTTGCTGTTGATTTGACCATTTTAGGCATTGATCTTCACCTTTTTTTATGTATTTTAAAGAGTTGTGCCACAGTGTATTATAGATAGATAAGGAAAATATCTGTGAGCAAGTGGAAATTTGTCTCAAAATTTCAGAAAAATAATTTGACAATTGTTTCTGTGTGCCCCCTGAGGAGTGTTGAAGTACCCCTAAGGGTACACGTACCCCTGGTTGGGAACCACTGGTCTACAGGGCCAAGTACATTAGGGACAGCAATTGGACCATCGATCAGATCTTAAAACAATAATTTTTCTTGTGAGGACCAGGAAAATGGTCCTCACAATGTCTATTTTTTAATTCTACTATAGTTGGTAGATATTTTGTCCTTACTCACTCATTTTCTCTCACTTGCTCTTTTTTTTAGGCTGAAACAAACACGGTGGAGTACCTCCATGAGGCGAGGCATCCAGACCATACTCCTACATCCTGACACTGAGAAATGATGCATCAGCATGCATCTCAGGTCTTTGTCATCGTTGCTGGACAGGCTTTGAAACACGACGCCCTGAGTCAGGCCATCACTGTCTACTTTCACAGTCAGACATTAAATACCCAAAGCAGTGTGAACATGTGTGAGAAACTGGTAAAGTTTCTTCAAACTAGAATACTTGCTTAAGTAGTGCTAACAGTCTTAAGGACAGCTTGTTACTACCAGGCAAGAAGGTGTATGAAAAATGGACACTGTTGTCAGTAGTTTTGCACTGAATGTTTTACTGACACTGATTTGCACTGTTCCAGTTCTTAACCTGAATGATAGAACATTTTATATTGTGGATATTTTGTTATAATAAATTTCAAGGCTGCGTCTTGTTAAGATTCCAGTATTGTTTAAGTGTTTATTGCATAATCACCAAATCTAGCGTGTATTTTCTTATAGGTTTGTATTTGAACAGTTTTATAGATATGGGTAGTCTATTGCATTTTATTTTATATACAGTAGATTGTACTTTAATGTGGTAGAATTAATCTGGCATATTGGTTAATTAGACCAAGCATTTGGATAGATTACTGAACAAATAAATGTAGTTGAAACAACCCAGAATTTTAATTAATTTGACCCAGCATTAGGGTAGAATATTTAACTCTGTTGGGTTAAATGGACCAACCCATCTTGCTGGGTCAAAATAACCAATGCTGGGTTTAAAACTGGGACTTAATGGTGCTATAATGACCCAGCGGTTGGGTTATAAAACAGCCCAAATTGGGTTATTTTTAACCCAACTGTTTTTAGTGTGCAGTCTCTGTTAGTAAAAACTTGTACTTTAATAAATATCACAAACAAAAACAATAAAATAGACCCTGTCTCTGTTAAGAAAAAAAACACCTCAAATGCAAAACCAAAGCAATAAATAAAATGGTTTATCAAGTTTCTCTCAAAAAACGAAATTGCACTTGCAATAAATATGAAACATTGAGGCACACAGGTATATACAGTAGTTGTACATTCCTTAACAGGTAACACTTCCAATTCAGTTAGAACCTTTGTAAACAAAAATGCTAGCGGCCCCGCCTCCCCCTGTTTCATTTTGTTCTGTTTTCATTCAGAATGGACCAAGTAGTTTCTAGTTGACCCCGTTCATTCCACTATGGGACAAACATGCAGGTGCTGAGGGTGAAAACAAATTACTCAGACTTAGCTTGGTTGCTTGCCCCGCTTCTGCTTCCCATTACACCGCTTACGTCTCCTCCGCTGGCGGACACCGCGGGTACGAGGCTCCGTTGCCACACAGGCCGCTGGGTGTAGCCGGCGTAGCAGAGTTGCCGCATCTGCCGGTCTATAACTATTACATAAATCTAAGTAATTATTGTTTTAGAGTAATTACGCTGCAGGTTCACTGAGAAATTATTAGAACTGACTGAGTTATCTGCTCTTTAATATCTGTTGCTAACACTAGCCTCCTAAGTCGACAGGCGCACCGCCAAGTAAACATGAATATGGCAATATATCAAGGCTGGCAAACTTATCGAGTTCATTTTCATTTTCCGTCCGGTTAATTGATTTATCGATTATCAGCCCAGGCCTACAATCAGAGAATAAATCACCCCTGAGAGAAAACAGCAGGAACCAGGCTAACCTTTCTCACACACACACACACGCACACACACACACCTAATGTTACTTCAAGTAATTCAAACAGGTTTGAGCTTAGATCATTCTGTGTTCATTATTTGATCAGGTTGCATCAAAACCCGAACCATGACACATTTGATGTGTGGAATTGTATGGAACCCATCACATGACTTCAGATGATCACTCTAAAGCTGAATTATAAAACTGAAACAGAAATGTCTCTGGAGTCATTCATATCAACACTTAGCCATAAACTGACATAATATCTCTTTACACATGGAGACATTTTGGAGATTTAAGCCAATCAGCGCTCATATATGCTAACTATTTGTATAGCATGTCCATTTCCTTGGATGTTGTTCCTAAGAAGACCAGAAATATTAGGGTGGAAAGATTTTGATGTTGAACTTATCAGGAAAGGACAACTGGGACTTGAATTGGAGATTCCCTCAGCCGTCACATACACACATGTCTTAAATCTGAACAAGAAGACACCTGTAAAAGTCTACGGATGTCTTTAACAGTTGGAGTTTTGTAAATGAATCACTTCCTCGAGTAATCACAACGTCACAGATTGTCAATCGCCACAAGCGTGTTTAAAGTGTTTTTTTTTACTGCACATGAAGCTTTTAAATCGCCTCTCATTCCTACTGGTAAACTTTATGAGTAATAGTCTTTCACTTGAGCTGCCGTTGTAATTTTAGTTGAGTTTCTCTTAAAACGATTTTATTTGTATTAATAATTGCAAGTGATGTGTTTTTAGCTTTTGAACAAACAAAACGTAATAGCCTTGAATGTCAATTTGAGACCGTCTAAAAATATTTCATCAGGTGAAAGACAGTGACATAAAGTCATGTTTGTGGCTCTGATTGAGTAACGTTACCAATACTTTTCAATTCTGACCGCTTTTTTTGGGTTGTCTGATATTTCACTTCTGAGTTTTTTAATTACTTGCACTACAACAACAATAACATTTGATAACTGCTTTAAAAACTGATGCTTTCCTCGTCACTTACACATCTTGTCAGGGGAAGGCTGACAGCCGCGTGTCGGAGGTGACAGTGCTGGGTGTGCGAGGGCCCGTTCGGCTTTAACACACCTGTCAGTTTGTGGGGGAACCTCCTTGCACGACTTTGACGTGCCAAATCCAGCCAGACGTAGCAGACAGATGGCAGCAGACACACAAATGCAACCTCACATCCGTCAACAGATTCTTTGACTGAGGGTGAAAAACAGGCCAGTTCCTGTCAGCGTCGTGATATTTTTAATTCAGGCTTGTCCAACTGGAGGAGCAGCTTTCTCTCATGTGAGCGGAGACATGTTGGTGATGGAAAAATAAAAGATAACCACGACTTTTAACAATTGGAGTTCACCTAATCATTGGTTTTGTTCAGGGGTAAAAATGCGTTTTTCTTTAGATTGCAGTTATTGATTGATTTTTTTTTAAATATTTTAATGTAAGGCTTGGGTCGATATTTTCCAGAGTTCAGTGTTGGTTTAACAGATCAAAAAAGTATATTTTGAAGGAAAACCTGCAACATTTGACAACTTTTCTGCTGAATTACATTCCACAACTGCAGGGGCTTCGGTGTGTGTTTGCATATGTGTGTATATTAGGAGTGTGACGATATCTCGATACGGCGATATATCGCAAAATTTTTTTGCATGATCAATTATCGATATGCTCCCGCTAAGTATGGATTTTCTTTTTTTTCAAAACCTTTTTTTTCTTCTGCTTTTTCACTAAAATCACATCATTTTAAAATCCTTTAAATCCTTTTTCCTTTCTTTGGAGGCCGGTACCAAATGGTCCACAGACCGGTAGTCGAGGACTACTGTCATGCACTTTGCTGTTGTGTTGTTGTATTATTGGTTTGTACATGAAATATATTATGTAATTCAGTATTTCTTAAATGGGGGTACACAATTTCACTGCAGGAGGTATTTGACAGAGAGAAATTGGAAAATTAACAAAGCATTAAAAATATGGAGTTTTATGATGGTTATTTTTTGTTGAAAATGTTAATCATAATGATGATGATTAAAATGATCTTGATTGGAACATGAACTGAAAATACAAAGGTCAGGTTTGGTCGCACACCAGGCAGGAGATGATAAAAACTATACAAATAAATCTATTTTATTTAAATACTGTTTTCTTCTCCTTATTTAAAATGTGTGATTCATTACATCATTATGCTCTATAGTTGTTTTTTCATGGTATTCCGAGCATACTGGCCACGGTTACATGATGCTTTTTTCATTCGGAATTAGTTATTCCAAATAAAATCTTTCAGAATTAAAGTTTTATTCGGTTTATTCGACATTATTCAATTCTGCTTTAGGTCTGGGGTTTGGGAAGGCTATCACGTATCACGTCTATTGGGAAAGTCACACAACAAACCTTTTACTGTCAGCTGTAACACAGAAGACAACACATGAGAACTGTTTTCTTTTTTTTTATTGTAGTTTTGAAGCAGCAGCTCGACAATAACACACGGTTTCAATTTGGTCTGCACAGCGGAAGGGAGGTAGGAGCTAATCAATAGTAAATAAAGCCCAGCAAAACTCCGGAAAACAATCACCAAGAATAAATAGTTGCTCCCTGGTAAAGACAGTAGCTCTAACAACTAGTACAATGATAAACTTGGTGATATTACAGCCTGTGAATGCACGGGGCAGCGCAGTATCCTGAATTATGTCATCATCGCGGTGAATCGCGCATGCGCAAAATGACCGGAATTAACTTAAAGGGGAATTAACTGTTTACAAGAAAGAGGAATTAACTAATTCTGAATTAAAATCAGAATAAACCAGCCACCTAATTCAGATTTAAGTTTAATTGAGAATTAAATTAACATTAGGAATTAACTGTTTACAAGGTCAGTTTAAAGATGAATTAACTTTTATTCTACTTTAAAGAGGAATTAAAGCTCCTAATTAAACATGGCCAATGTTGTAATTGGACAAAATACATTTACAAATAAGAGAAAGGGGTTACTAGGGCAAAAAAGTGTGAGAACCACTGATATAATTGGTTGTATTTGATGATCTGTGATACTTGTAAAAGGTGAAAGTCTGCAATTTTGGAAAGCGAGCAAGACCTCCTTTAAGCTGATATACAATAACAAATCCCTGCCAAGCAAAGCAAACAATGAGCCGTCCAACAGAAAGACAGAAACCTCTCCGTCACCTTTTGGGCTCCTCAGACCCTCACTTTAATTTAATTTCATAACATTTACAGTAACGGTTACACGTGATAAGGATGAGACATGAAGGCATCTGATTTGTTCTTTCCTTTCTGACAGAATGGCAGGGATTGGTCAGAGATTTTACAGAATTCCTACATAGGTCTGATTCTTCACCCATTAAAACAAAAAGTGTTTCTGAACAAGACTGCAGACTTCACCCGTAATGTGGTGTGTGTGTCCGCTCATGCTTGGAGGGAAAGGGGAATTGATTGTTTGAGGAAATTATTCTTTTCACTTCCTTCTTTAAATCTTCAATGAGCGGCTGGATCAGTGCAAGAGCTTTCCAGTCATTCCAGTAGTAAAAGCAATGAAAATATGCAGACTTAGTGTGCACAATTGTGCTTTTGTGGGTAAACTGAGCTGCAATGACTCCACTGCGTAACGTTGGCAGTGCAGCAGTTTGCCAATCAAGGCCAGGTGAGTGAGGGAGCGTAAGAAGGAGACAGGAGGAGCGAGAACCAGAGGACACGATGTGGCCTGGCAGCTTTTAGCAGCTGACGCAGAGTGAGAGTGACACACACAAACACACCACGCGCACACTCACGTACACAGAGACACACAGAGTGACGCAGACGTATAGTGACAGCCTCTCTCCTCTGGCAGGGAATGGCAGGGTTGGAGGCCCTGAGGCGATGCTGCTGTTGCTACAGGAGCTTAAAAAAAAAGAGAAAGACAACACCCCCAACCAGCAGTCCTTCTTCTACCTATTCTTTGACCCTCCTCCAAACCCTGTCTTTGAACACTTACCATGTGTGTGTGTGGTTTCAGTCAGGATGATGCTAAATGGCTGATGACTCCTGCCTCTGAAGCTGCGTGTGTGTGTGTGTGTGTGTGTGTGTGTGTGTGTGTGTGTGTGTGTGTGTGTGTGTGTGCGTGTGTGTGTGTGTGTGTGTGTGTGTGTGTGTGTGTGTGTGTGTGTGTGCGCTGAGGAGGTGAAGGGAGCTGGTCAAGGGCCTGAGGCGAGCGTCCCCAACGTTTGCTGGTGGGAAGTCAATAATCATTAGTTTTCCAGGTGAGAGACGCTTCAGGTTTTTCATGCCTTCGTGTCCAATTTCCAACCGCTTCATCATGCGTGTTTGTGCGCACATGCATGTGTTTACTTAGCTACACGCTCACTGTACTGGAGCATGTGTAACTTTTCAGAAATGTGAACAAACTGTTTTAAGCCGACAGACGAAGTTTTGATTGATATAGGGTGAATATTGACGTTTTTTGCTGCGTTCACACCGGATGCGTCACGAAATGTTTGTGCGACCAGATTACATACAAAGTCAATAGATAGACGCGTCCCAGAGGCAAAATGTTTCCTATGCGGCGGTGCGGTACGATCTACGCGTCAAGAGCGTTGGCTGTGAAAGCGTGCTCCCAACTTTTTGTCATATTTGCACATTCGTAAGAGTTGAAATTATTGAACTCCCGCGACTGTTTCGCATGACGAAAGCCAATCAGAGTCTTTGTTGACGATGACGTCAAGCCGTCAACACGGACACTGGTCGGTTCAGCCATTCAACCATGGAGTAGAAGCTGTGTGTAACCCCCTGGAGCTGTAACCGGGACCGGACTAGGAAGGATTTGGCGTGGAGGAGAGTCAGTGAGGAGGTGGTAGTAGCAGGTAAAAGTTCTCTCTGTAGTTTTCATCTATGAAAGTCAGCACTGAGCTAGGATAGCATTAGCCGCTAATCACACCTGCTTTTTTCACTGGTGGTTTATGTTTATGAGAGGAGAAAAAGGAGCGCAGCTCCTCATTCAGCAGGCAGTGAAACTCACCGAGTTGGATGTGTCGCTGGTGGGCGGTGCTTCGCTTCAAACGCACATATAAAGCGAATGGGGACATTTTTTGATCCTGCGAAACGTTTCATGTGGCAGACGTGTCCGCTGCCGCAGAAGACGCATTCGGTGTGAATGCAGCATTAGGTTTCTCTTTATTATCACTTTTCTGCCACAGTCCAAAATCATTTTGGAGTTCAAGTTGATTGTGTCTCTCATTGAACATCCTGTTAACGTTGTACAACACCTTCTGCCAAATATTAGCTGAATGAAAAGAAAGCCAGGGTTGAAGGTTAATGAATGAAGGATACTAATTGTAGAAAAAATGCTGAGTCAGCAGTCATTTTTTCTGTTGATTCTCCAACACGATTTTACGGTGGATCGTCAAAATGTTGCATTAATTAATGTATTGGTCTGTTCGTGCCACCGTAATCTCCTAAATTATTTTGTGTAGCTTGAAACTAATTGGAAATGTATGTGTTATCCACAACTTGAAGAATGGCTTTGTTTTTATTTCATTACTGAAGATTATGTACAGCTGATTACATTTAACTCAGAGTTAGAATTAGGGTAAGGGCTACATTTAGGGAGATAACTTCCAATTAAAATGCATTGGTGTCAAATCAGTTTCAAGAAGCATGAAATAGTGCCACGTTTGGAATTTTTTTTTTTTATTGTTTTAGTTTGTACTCAAACCTTAATTTTTCCGAGTAGTAAAGTTCGGCTTTCCCCATATTCAAACTTTATTACTACTTAAGCCTCCTTTGGACACATGTTTGAAATTAGCAAATGTGCAATACATCTTGGTTTTACATTGTAATTACAATAAATAAATGGACAGAAATATTTGTTTCAACATATTTTATTTCCATTTCTAATTCTTATTCTCATTTATTAATTTCTTTTTTTTTCTTTAAATGACTCCTGGATAGTCAAAGTGTCTTTGAGTTCATTCAGTGCTGTTTTGTTTTTACATATAAAAATTAGTTATGAGTTGTTTTTTCATCAAGCTGCTCAAGACCAGGTTTATAACCTCAGAATAACCGTTTGTATTCATGCATTTTTATTCTAGGTGCTTTTTATAGATGAAACTGCATGCTAAATGCAAATAGGTCATTGTGCAATTCACTAATTCTTACCATTTTTAACAACAGGGAAATGTGCAATAACAGGCCAACAGCACTTTTGACAGTTTTGAATGTATGGTTGACTAGTTACCAGTGACCTTTTAAACACGTGTCAAACTCAAGAACCGGAGGCCAAATCCGGCCTTTCGGAGCATCCAATTCAGCCCGCAGGAGAAATTAAAAAGGATCCTCAAATTATTCCACAAAATTTCCCCAAATTCAGGAAAAATTGCTCAGAAAACCATAGAAAATGTAAGTAAAAATCCTTCAGCAACTGATATCTGTCACTTATTGCTTGGATATTGTCGGTGCTTTACATATTTTGTATATCATTTATATGTTAATGTGCAATCACAATAACGTTGAAATGACTTGTTCTTCCACTTATAATCTGCGTCCTGCTCTGTATTTGGCCCTTGAACTAAAATAGGTTTGACAGCCCTTCCTTAAACGGTAATGAAACGGTGTTGGCATGTTTCTAGCATGTGTTTGAATGCTAATGGTCTTCTCATTAGTCTGATTGTTCAGTCAATAGGCTGCTTTGTAAAAGCTCTGCCCCGTGCACATGGGTGCAGTGTTTAACTGCAGGTCACTGACCAGTACAAACATCTTTTACACAATACCACTTTTTGGCAGCCTCAAGGATTCCTGGCTAGGTACCCTGAGGCAACTGTTGAGTTCCAGCAACTCTCCAGTGAAGACCTCCTGATTTTCATCAAAGTGGGAAGGGGAACGGTTTGTTAGGTCACTGATTGTTGGTATTTTCATCTTTTTATCTGCTTCGTACTCTGCAGCATGGGCCAATCGAGGAACCTTGAGTAATAAACTGTATTCAATGTGGGGATTGAATTAATGAATGTTTTTCTTCTCTGATAGTTGATTTTATCCATTAAAGTGCTAACGTCTGGTTGCTCTGTGGTTCATTGGTGAAGGTGGGTTTGTGTCCCGCTAGTGGCCCACAAACTGGTCTCTGTCAAACTCTGTGATTGACTAGCATCATATCCAGGAGGGTTTACTCTGCCTTACGTCCCATAAAGCTGAGATAGGCTCTAGCCAGCCCTGGAGCCCTATATGGATAAGCAGATACAGTATAGATGACAAAGTTAGAATTATTTCCATTCCAACTAACTAATTGTAACAATTATTAGAAATGATGGTGTTTCATGTGAATGTGGCTCATGGAACATAAAACTTTTCTCTTACTGAATTTTTTATTCTAGTTTGTTCCCAGTATTCCACGTGATTGTACCTCAGCGAGACATTCACTTTAAGTTGGATTCTGATCTCTCTGTGTAAACTCCAAAACAAACATCCACTATTGTTTTGCCACAATTTTCAGTGAAAACACCACAAGTATCTTGGGAAGTCCCTTTGGCAAAGTTTTTGGGGCAAACATAAGAAATCACAGTAGCAAATGGCAGCCCACTGCTACCCCTCAGGGAAAATGGGTAAAAACGCAGAGAAGAATTTCACTACAGTGATTAATAAAAGTGACATTGTTATTATGAATGAAGTAATAACACTTCTATGTATGACTCCACATCGCACAATGCAATGCGCAAAACTTTGTTTATTTCGTTTCAAAACCAAATAAAAAAATAGATAAACGCGGATTGCTTTTTTTTTTTGTTTGTTTTATTAATTTAGAACCAGAAAACGGAAAAACCAAAAACCAAACAAGCAGCGTTTTTCTGTTTTAAAATGAAATCTGGTTCTGTTTGTGTGATATTTGGATATTAACGGGGAAACTAGGATGAGAGCTTCATGTTTGAATCTCACCACACAGAGGGGACACAGACAGACTTTTACTCTGCTGCGTTTAATAAAAAATGATCTTGTTGTTCACCTCACACCAATGGCAGAGGTGTAATTTGTGTGTCAATGACGTTTCTTTAAAGTTATTGATGCTGGAAGTCTGAATCTGTGAATATCTACCAACTTTACCGAACAGTGTTAGGGTCCAAATAGTATCCAGATAATCTGGTGATTGGACGGACTTTTGCTCCCAGTCCAGACATAAAAAGTCACATTTCTGGTGAATTGAAACATTATTAATACATAAATAAATAAAAACCAAAAAATGTATGTTACATAAAACATGCTCATGATATGTGAAGCCAGAGGTGGTGTAAGGAATCTACTGGTGCTCCTCATTTCTTGAGATCAACTTCCATGTGTGTTGATGGCTGCTGTTAGCGGTATTATAACTTGCAAAGTAAACATTTTTACTGCCCTCAAAAAAACTATAAATGTTTTTGCAAAAGTGTCAAATCGTAGAAGTTCAAACATCTATTGTTCATCACACCAGCCTCACAGTTGATAGTCACATGTTTATTTGGATACTATTTGGACCATAACACTGCAAAACATAAAGGTGAGCAGCTTTTTACGAGCTAAAACATCCACACACTGGATGAAAACGTAAGTAGGAGCAGAAAACTGCAGAAATAAATCCTAACAGTCCTATTGTGTGTGGAGACCTGGTCCAGGACCTGGGCAGGGAGGTGCTGCGGACTTCAGTTCTTGCTCTATTATACCCGTCACACTAGTACAAGTTAAAAAAAAACAGAAAAACGCTGCTTATCTGGTTTTTCTGTATTTCTGTTTTGGTTTTAAATCCGAAAAACAAAATAACCACACTGTTTATTTGTTATTTTGATTTGGTTTTAAAACAGAATAACCAAAGAACGAAGGGTACATGGATTCGAGATCAAAACTAAATTTTGAATTGCAATTTTAACCGATTACATGTTTTTTCCGAGCAAATTATCATCAATTTATTGATCTATGGGGCCTACACTATGTCTTTATCTGATAAAAAAATGATCTTCCCTCCCAACTTCAAGGTTTAATTTGTTCTATCCAACAGTTATTCCATTGAAACTGACTCCAAAGGCTGTGACTTTGGGATCATGTCGTGTTTCTGAGAATAACTGGGCCTGAAAGTGTAAGCTAAGGGCTGAGATTGTGTGTCTGAGTATCCATGAGAGTATGATGTTGATTAATTCAGGTTTTAATGTGGTGTGGTCGACATAGCCTCGGGTCATGCAACAGGTCTATTGTGGGAGGCAAAGAGAGAGAGGAGACGAATGGAGAGGACCAAGTTAGAGAGCTGTGTGTGTGTGTGTGTGTGTGTATGTGTGTGTGTGTGTGTGTGTGTGTGTGTGTGTGTGTGTGTGTGTGTGTGTGTGTGCGTGTGTGTGTGTGTGCGTGTGTGTGTATGTTAATGTTTCTAATTAAAGGCGTAGGGGATCATGCTCTGCCGCTGAGCTCTAGCAGCCGCCTGATGCAGATATGACCTCAGGCCATGGTCTATCCTTCCCTCTGTCTCTCACACACCGACACGCGCACACACGCACGTGCACATGCACACGCACGAAGCAAAAAATACTATGTGATATTACACATCGATCACTTTCATGTTTCTGAGCTCTTACAGATAAAAACAAAACCATTGAAAACACACACAATGAGTTACGTGTTTTCATCTCTTTCTACAAAAGAGTTTTAAATATTGCCCTTGTGCAGTAATGGGCCATGACTGTGGAAAGAACAGAGGCATCATCAAGTCTGACTATTTACTTTTGCAATGTAATAAATCAGCCCAGGGACCTCATTTATTAAACGTTGAGTAGAATTTGCACTTTTTTTTTTTTCAGATATTTTAAACCGGGCTGAGCTCACTTACACGCACATTTCCCTTTATAAATCACAATCCAGCTAGAAGTATGCGCAGGTGAATTCACTTCAAGCCCGGGCCTTGACACACCCACATTCTACCATAAATGGTAAAAAGAGCTCATTAATTATTTTTGCATCTAAAAGAGCTGCTGACCAATGGGATTATACAATGGTTCATGGCAGAAATGACAAGGAAAAGGATTTTTAGAAGGAGAAAGATAAGCTTGTGAGTAATGAAAGCCAGTAAAAGTGTTTATTTGTTGGTCATAGTAATGGCATAGATAAATGAAAACTGCTGTATTCAGCGTGAAATGTGGCAGAGGTAATGAAAAAGCAGTTTGAGAGGCATGACACCATCAGAGTTACCGTACCAGCACCGCACATTCTCATTATTTACGGTGCCGTTTTGAGCCTACGCCATGGTTATGAATGAGATCCTAGTTCTTTAAAGCTGCAGTATGTATAATTGTGAGACTTGGAATCAACCATGCTCTGTTTCTAATTCACTGGTGTCCTTGTGAACGCGCACAACTGTGGAGCTCATAGACACTTTTTTCTCAATAACAACTAGTGACAAATGTAAACATTTTATTTTGTGTTTTTGGAGAGTTTTCTGTTATTTCAGAGACTCTGACATGAATGCACGTATCACTCTGTAGTTACTGTCCTCACAGTTCACTGACTGACGGCAGCAAATCCCCCCTCCCAAAGCTCACGGGTGGTCAAGTTTGTAGCCCCCGGCCGCAGCAGCAGGTCAGAACAGACCCACCCCACTCCACGTCCAGCCTGCAAATAATTTTTGCATGTTCTCTCCACGTTGTTTCCTTGTTTACACGCAATGTGTCCTGTCAGTTACTGTTCTCCCTCTGACACCAGTATGTGGTGCGGTCGTATGTTTACTGTATGAATTTAGACCAGGGGTGGGCAAACTTTTTGGCTCAGGGGCCACATGGACTTTTAAAAATTGACAGACGGGCTGGGCCAGCACTCGATGCATACATTCTTCTTCTTCTTGTCTAAAGTTCAAATTTATAAAACTTCATAACAAATCAACCAAATGCGTTACAGATTTGCAACTTTCACCCAAATTTAGCCCCAAGTGCTTTCTAAAGCTCAAATACACAGCCAAGATAAGGAGCAGAAGTCGTGTCCTCGCATAATTCTTTGAGTTTCAATATGCTCAAAGGTTAACGTGGATGTTTGAACAAATGAAGAAAAAAAAAAAAAAAAAAAAAACACATACATACCGCAGCTTTAAATTAAGTTCAGTTATGTGGGAGTTGAAAGTTCCTGATATAAAATGCTGTCACACCATTAGCTTTTATTAGCAAAGTAAATGTAAACACTCCTCCAAGCCTACAGGTGGATAATGTGCTGGGGCTCATTAACACTTGCGTAACAAGGATTGTCCAGTAAAGGTGCAATTCCATGCTTTACCACAGAGGGAGTAATGTGCACAGAGCGACTCTTCTCCTGCAGAAACTTTAATTAAAAGGTTTAATAGTAATTTCAATGTGAAGATCCAAGTGTTATTGCTCGCTTTAAAATGCAAGGTCTTGCTTAGTGTATCACTAAACCCGACATTTAGATGCTCAAGAACTTTAATTGCAAACTCTATTAAATATAATGTAATAATAAATAGATAAAAAAAGAGAGGTATGATCAGGTAGCGTTTGTTGCACGTCCTTGTGATGTGACGCATCATCGAGTACAAAACAATTACTCCTCAGGAGGAAGAGATCATCTTTTGTAAGATTTGAAAACTATTTTCTTTCTCATCTAAAAAAGATGTGTGTTTGAGGGTCATAGCCTAGATTTATCTAAGCTCAGTGTGTTTTATGTATCCGTGGCGATAGCATAGCTTCATATAAATGTATGTGGGTTGTGTTAGGTAAAGCTTTAGTGATTTAAAGTTATAAAATGTTACAGGGGTACAGTGGGTAGGATTTATCCACTGAAGGATTTACTGCGTTAAAAATCTTCTTTAGCAGGATTTATTCCGGCAGTTCTCTCATGTTTATGTTGTGGTCATGCTTTCTGTGTTTCATATGGACAACACAAGGATGTGTTTATTATTAGGAGGTATATTTGCTGTACACAGAGGAGCTGCTGCAGATTGCTTTGTGCGACAAGAGGGAGCAGGAGAAAGATTGGATGCCCCAGCAAGGGTATTATAGTGATTCTGAGGAGACATGCACCATGATTGATCCAAAACAACGTTGTTGCGTCAGTACCAGCTCGAGAAAGCTACTTACGAACCTATTGTACTTTATATTTATATTTCAAAGGATGTTCTCAGCACATGCATCATAAGGTATGTTTAAGTAAATGTATTGCACTAATACAATAATTTTCTTTTTACAATATTTGATAATTGTCTACTGGTATACTGGATGTTTGTCATAAAGTGTCATAAAGTAGAATGGGAGGCAGTGTTTAGATATCAGCTTATGGAACTAGCTTCCAGCTTCAGTCCTGGTCCATTTTCTCTACCTTTAAGGCTTCACTTAAGACTTACTTAAGAAAGCGTACAGTTAGGGCTTTGTTTGTGTAGTTCTGCTGCTCTAGGTTTAGCTGCTGGTGAACCTATGCTGGCTTACTGAGCCACTCTTTATCTTTATTACACTTGATGCTGTAACAGTTGAAGTATGTGCTTCTTTCTTTCTTTCTTTCTTTCTTTCTTTCTTTCTTTCTTTCTTTCTTTCTTTCGTTCCATTTTGTGGTTGCAGGAAACTGTTGAATACCTCCCGTCATTAAAGAAGAAGATATTACAAATACTGAGGATGAGTCAAACTTTGGGGCCTGATGTGCAGTGACAGTGTGCATTAGTGAGTGCGTTTACGCATGTTCACCAAGAGCAAATGGAGTAGAGGTGGTGGCAGAAGTGAGCGGGTGGGCGGGCGGGTGGCGGGGTGAGCTGCTAGTGAGGAAGAAGAGGAGGAGGAGGGAGTTAGATGGGTGTCAGGGTGCTAGCAGTCTGTCGCCCAAGGCTGTGACATTACTGCACTTCTGCTTCGCTTCAAAAGAACTAAATCTAAGTGATGACTGCTGTGATGGTTTAGGGTGTGTGTGTGTGTGTGTGTGTGTGTGTGTGTGTGTGTGTGTGTGTGTGTCTAAATGATGCTTGCAGTGATCTAAATTTGGGATAATCTGCTGTGACACATTGCACTGTGCAGGTTTGAGACAGTATTACACGACTAAAGCAACACTGTATGGGCTCTGTGTGTGTGTGTGTGTGTGTGTGTGTGTGTGTGTGTGTGTGTGTGTGTGTGTGTGTGTGTGTGTGTGTGTCTCAGGACTAACACCAATCGACTGACAGATAAACAGGTTGTGCACAGAGACCACCAGTGGATTGTGTATTGAGTTGTGAGTCTAAGCTGAGCAGTTTTCAGTGTCGATGTGGTGCTCTGAGTGTTATTGAACGTTCAGAATCAGTTAGCAGCCGAGCTAATGGAAACCCTTTAGTGAAGCTGATCTCAGACTAACAGGCTCAGACTTACTCTGCTACAGTGGTCTAATATCTGTTATAACACTAAAGGAAGAACACAAACTAGAAAAGCAATCACGTTGACATCAGCCATCCTGAACTGCTAACCTTTATTTTGGTCTAATGATGCTTGTTTTTCAGCTTTCAAGCCTCCTGACATCAAGGTTATCTTCATAGTTGTCTTTTTTGTGAGTCTAGTTGTAAACCTAATAAAATAAGCACTAAGAGTCAGTCTGCTCATCCTCTCAATCAATGATGTTAACTTTTTAGCACAGCAGGGGCCTCAAAACTGTGAATGTCTGATCCAAGGGCCACATTATCAACATTCACATCAGCATTTAGAATAATGACCAATCTGAGCATAAATGAAATGTTCTAAACCTTCACATGGAAAGGCTGAGATATTCCCTGATCCCTTACATTACTGGTTGGAGATTTTGCATTTAAACATTGAACTGAACTTTAACTAGCATGTAACCAAGTTATTTATTTGATACTTTTAATATTAGTTAGCTCTAGATATTTGAAAGTGTAATTATTCTGTTGTGATATACAGTATGATTGTAATATTTGTGTGCTGAATGGGGACTAATTTAGAAATACACAGCAGTGTGTGAGTTTAAACACACATTGTTTAAAGCTTCTGGAGACGATATTTTAAAATAAATAATCAGATAAAGACACATTGTAAGGCTCATAGATCAATAAATCAAAGATCATTTGTTTTTTTAAAAAAATGTATTGCATTCCATTGCATTGTGGGATGTGGAGTCCCATCGACTGATACATAGAAGTATTTTTACTTCATTCTTACCATGATCTCTCGAAACTTCCCAAAAACTCTGCCAAAGTGACTTCCCAACACATTTCTGGTATTTTCACAAATTGAAAGTTGCAGCAAAACAATCGTGGGTGTTTATTTTAGGGCGTACACGGAAACATCTGAATCCGAGCAAAACTGAATGTCTCATGTAGTGAGGTGATATCAGGGGAAATGCTGGGAACAAAAATGGAGTCAAGCCAATCACTGTCCTCCTTATCTGCTGAAGAAACTCAAGAAATCACAGGAAGAAAGAAGAGGAAAAACTTCCCACAACAAAACAAATGATCTTTTACCTATTGATCTCTGAGGCCTACACTGGAAAAAATGTCTCCAGCAGTTTTAAATAAAATGGTGGCATTGCATGGGACTTCAAAAGCACTTTGTCCTGTAAAAGTTTGAGTGCTGTCAGATATCAGTGTTCAAAATGGAGTTGACACACATGGACACGCAGAGCCGCCCTGACAGCACTATTAGCACTTCTGATACCATGTCAACGCGCTGTGTAGCTTATACAGGTTCTGTTGCATGGCTCTGTGTGTGCGCGCGCGCGCGCGTGTGTGTGTGTACAGTTGAGTTGGAATGCTCAGTTGCAGTTTTGAGTGTGTGCTGTTTGCGTTGGTAATTTCACGCGTGGTCAGACGGCTGCAATTCAGCTTTAGCCTGGAGTGCAGCAGGAACTCCTTAACTGTTCAATGACTTTAGCTTGAGGCAAGGTCCGCCTTGACACGCACACATGGAGACACACACACACACACACAGAGAGAGACACACACCTATGAAATCACATCCATCCACTTGCTCTGCCTCCTCACCAAACAAGCACACGCAGACATTTGTTGCTTTAAGGCGTATGTAGCTGCTACACGCCAGAAGGTAGGATCACTGCTTTGTCTGTTTGATAAAGCTCCAACGTCCATCTCCTTCAAAGCACGCTGCACTGATCTGATGTGAGGTGAGAGTGTTGATGGATTAGACGATCACGCCGCCCAGGGCGCTGTGAAAGAAACGCCAGTGGAGCCACGCGGTAAACCAGGGAAGAGGAAAGGGAAATGAATGACTTGATTAAAGGTAGCGAATGGCCTTTTTAAAGAAGTCAGCATCTGCTGGATGCTGGCATCGATCCTCTATCACTCTGTGATGTGAGCGTTTTAACATCTTGTATATAGAGCCTATGATGGCAACAGTCAGTCAAGATCTTTGGTTCAAACCCTGCCAGTACTCTACTTCTAAAAAAAGACAGATTATTAGCTCTCAGCATGAATTCAAACTGTATTACAGACTTACCAAGTTGACAAATCTCTCCGTTTACTCTATAGCAGGGGTGCCCAAATTATTTTCATTGAAGGGCCAAAAATTAATCACGGCAGAGGGCCAAAACTAAACATCCATGTTAAACTAAATGCTTAAAGTAGTTTGAAATTTAAGAACAATTTTCTTTATTGTATTTCATGGCATAAAATTATGAAACATCTAAATGTCTTCAAAGACATTTTAGTACGATATAAGTTCAACAAAATGGGAGACGAGATACCCCACGGGCTCCAAATTGTACAGCCCTGGTCTATAAGCTATAATAAATAGCAGAGGGTTATTGATAGGCTGATATTTGTAGGCCATAATTATATAGCCAATGACAATTCCTACTTTACTTAAAATTTTAATTACTATTTATGTTGCCTACATTAGTTTGCTACCAAATGATCAATAATAAACGTATTAAGAGAACGCAAACTTCCACCAAGCGTCAATCATTTAGATATCGGATCCTGATCATGGTACAATGATCCTTCACACTAGGCATGGAACACATTTTCATCCCCATAAATAACCATACAGTAGGTCCAAACGATGGGCACCCCCATTTTTACTTTTGAAAACGGTTTTCGGAAGTATGTTGGTCAGTGTGTGTTTGTGTGTGTGTGTGTGTTTGTGTTTGTCTGTTTGTGAAGAGGATAACTTGAAAAGTTATGAATGGATTTTGATGAAATGTTGATAATGGGTCAAGGAACAGCTGCTTAAATTTTGGTGATGTTCTGGCAACCAAAAGAAAATATAAGGATATAAAACCCATTCATTGTCCCATCCACACTGTGGAACTCCTGTTAAACATTGTTTTAGAACACTGACAATGTCATCAACAGTGATATCATCAGTGATGATGACATGATATGATTGTGTACACAAACAGACACACACACACACACACACAGACTGACCGACAAACTTCCGAAAACCGTTTTTGTTTTGGAACGGTGTCTTCGTGGAGACGTACAGATCCAATCAGCCATTTTCGAAAGTCTGCACTTTTTTTTTTTATTGTGAAAAATGTGCAACCTGAATCCGATTTAGGCACGTAAATTTCATAAAGATCGGTTATTACAAACCAAGATATGCCTTTTTTAAATTCCACCAATGATGGGAGATAAGGATTTCTTTTTAAACTCGATCAATCTCGATCAATCAGTATATTGATCCAGATTCCCTCCAAAATTCTATGGATTCTTCCATGGTGTGAAGTCTATCTTTTGTTAAAATGTTTGCCGAAATCCGTTAAATATATTTTTAACGTAATCCCGCTAAGAGACAAACACACAAATAAATGTCAGTGAAAATATCACCTCCTTGGTGGAGATGAAAATCATTATCCATCCATCCATTTTCTGACCCGCTTGCTCTTTTTTCAGTGTATGAAAATCATTATGATAAAAACAAACTTCATATTGAAAATGTAATTATTTGTACAGCTTTATTTGTGTACTTTCAGACAGAGGGGCAGAGTTAAAGTGTCTTGTTTACCTGCACTTTGCTGTCACACCAAAGTTCATACAAAAAATCTGGTATTTAAAGTGAAGCCTGAGAGTGCTTTGGGACAGGGGCAAATGACTGCTCACTGAAAACAGTGTCAAAACCACACACACACACACTTGTGTGCAACATGAACACAGTCTGGAGCCACATGCATTCGCTCTTCCTCAGAATTATTATCATTTGTGGGAATGAGGTTGATGATATTCATGTGCCGGAAATCCCTGGAATGTCCCAGAGACTTGGAATGTCTCTGTATTACTACCTTCACAAAAGGCCTCAGTGTATTTTCTTTTAGATTTTTGAGATAATTCAACATGCAGACCCCTTGGCCCCAAAGTAAATGCACAAAATGACTAAAAACACACAAAAGTACTGAAAAATACACAAAATGACTCCAAAAACAAACAAATTGAAAGAAAAAAATACAATATATATATATATATATATAAACACATATATATATTTAAAAAAACATTGTTCTTTCTTGCATTAATGTTCCTATTAGTTATTATTCAAAATGCAGACATTCCGATAATGTTACAGTTTCCAGCGCAATCACTTACAGCTTTGCTGAATCACATTGTATGTGCTAAAAGGATCTATTTACATTTTCTCCTCCCAATGTTTTATGCAGAAACGCCCAAATTATATATTGATTAGAGGCAAGCATGTTTTATGTACACTAACTTTTAATGAATCAGCTCCTATGTGTCTTTTCAAAATTGTTACACTGATAGGACTCAGCAAGGTGAACAATGGACAATGTTATTGATTGCAGTGAAGCTCGTGTTTGTGGCCATGTTTACCATAGAAACATACGCGGCGTGTTAAGGTTAATTCCTGGGCTTCAGCGACTTCCTGTGCTTGACAAGCAGCGGTGAATTTGCTAAGCTTCTGCTGCGTCTGTCAGTGAGTGCGTGGAAAGGTCCGATGCTACTTAGCCCAAGGAAGAGCAGCGCTTCTGATCTCCTCAGGATTACGCTGGTGTGTGCATGTGTGTGTGAGTGAGCAAGTTAGGACCTGGGATGGCTTAAGATGGACTGTATATTAAAGTGGAATGTTAAGAGTCTCCAGAGTTTCACATCGTCCTTCTCTCTAAAAGGCAGGCGGCTAATGAGAGAGCAACAGAGAGAGAGATGTGAAGAGGGTAAAAGAGAACGAGATGGAAAACACAGACAGCCTGTCTCCCCATCTCTGACGTATTGACATGCAGGCCGTGTGTGTGTGTGAGAGAGAGAGAGAGCATTTCTGCAGTGCTAGGCAGCTGGGTTAGAGGATAATTGCCAAACCGTTGGGACCTGAGCTCTGCCCGGGCCTGTCAAAGCAGGCGTGACAAAACCTCCAATCAACCCTGCAGCAAGCAGAGAGAGAGAGAGGGGGAAGCAGAGCGAGAAGAGATGATGATGAAGAGAAGGATGGAGGAGAAGACAGAAAACAGAGGGCAGGATCGCTTCACCATTGCTCTGTATACTGGAAATGATACATTTCACATTCACTGCATACATTTAGTGAGAAATAATCGTCCATGTTGATGTTCACAGCACCTTTTCAACTTGTTCTTTGACTCTGCCTCTCTGTCTCCTGCTCACACCACGGCTTTGGCCTCACACTCACTGCTGTTTAAGTAAATCAACAAAAACAGGATGCAAAGGTTGAGCTTCAACTTTTTAAAAAACCCATATTTTATTCATCAATTACACAGGAAGTTGCAGCCATAATCAGGATGTCAAAAGTTTAGGATTAAAATGCATAAACCATTATATTAAGGCACTAAACAAATTTAGCATTGTGTTAGTTCAGGCAGGTATGGAAATCAAGCTAGCCATCCCCATCAGCTTAGCCATTTCCTAATTCAGCTAACCATCGAGCTGATCATGTTCCATGCTTCCCATTGGTTAGAGTTAGTCTCAGCGCTCCTACTTTCGCACACTTTATCCGCAAACGCCTCGCAACCCACCCCCACCCCAGCTCCTCTTCTTCTGTCTAATTAAACAATGTCTCCTGTTGCCGTCTAACGTCTGTGCTTCTGTTTCAGGGGGTCCTGCTGACCGCTCTCTCTGCTTATGCCTCTCCGTGTAGCTCATGGAAGAGTGAGGGAAAGCTCCCTTCGCTTCAGGCTTTCCACGCAGCTGCTGGAATGGCAGAGAGTTCCCAGAACAGAGCCTTACTGCCAAATCTAAACTGCATGCTAACAAACAATTTGACTAAAGTGATCCTGACTGAAATGCTTAAAGACACAAGACACAGAGCAACAAAAGTTGCTCTTCAGTGAAAGCTTTATCACACACATGTGCATCAATGTATTTGTGATAATTTGTGTACAATCGCACACCTGCACGCACACACACACACACACACTCAAGTATGGCCTGTGGTAGAGACCAAAACCTGTGGTTATTACTGTAGCGCCGCTAGGCTGATGGTTTAAGGCTAGCCACTCTCTCACCCTCTTTCACCGTCTCTCTCACTCACTCACCCCACCCCACCCCACTCCCCCACTACACACACACACACACACACACACACACACACACACACACACACATGCACACACACACACACACACACATACTGAATGTCACCCACTCTCCCGGGATGCAGGCGGTCTGCCTGACGATGGATTTCTTCCCAAGTGCTGCGGGGAAAATCCAAGGAAGGAGAGAGAGAAAGCGCATGTGCTTGTGTGTGTGTGTGCGAGACAAAGAGAGAAAGAAATACAGATAGAAAAACTGAAAACTCCATTATTGTGATCTGGTGAGAGTAAATTTAACGCAAAAAACTATGCACTTGCTTTTATCGTAAAGTCAAACAAAAATTTAAAAAAATTACTTTATTTTAACTTGTAAATAATGTCATAAAATAATGTATTATCACTTGTCCTTCTGCATAAATCCACACTCACCAGCATAAAACAGTTTTTAAGGCGTTGCCAACAGTCAGCCTGGAGGCGGCCATCTTTAACTAAACTGAAGGCTGGAAGGGACGTACATGCTGCACCCACGCCATTTGTAAACACACTTTATTCATACATGGTGCAAGTGACAGAGTTCATAAGCAAAACCATAATTTGAGATCTGGAAGAAAATCTGTACAAACAGAATTATAGAGAATGTATAAGTCAAGATACACATTTATCGCTCACACTGAACAAAAATATAAACGCAACACTTTTGTTTTTGCACTTCTCCTTTGCGAGATGATCCATCCCACATCACAGGTGGCATATCAAGATGCCGATTAGACAGCATGATTATTGCACAGGTGTGCCTCAGGGTGGCCACAATAAAAGGCCACTCTAGAAATGTGCAGTTTTGTTTTATTGGGAGGGTCAGTATCTGGTGTGACCACCATTTGCCTGATGCAGTGCAGCACATCTCCTTGGCATAGAGTTGAGCAAGTTGTTGATTGAGGCCTGTGGAATGTTGGTCCACTCGTCTTCAATGACTGTGTGAAGGTCCTGGATATTGGCAGGAACTGGAACACGCTGTCGTATACGCCGATCCAGAGCATCCCATACATGCTCAATGGATGACATGTCCGGTGAGCATGCTGGCCATTCAACAACTGGGATGTTTTCAGCTTCCAGGAATTGTGTACAGATCCTTGCAACATGGGGCCATGCATTATCATGCTGCAACATGAGGTAATGGTCACTGATGAATGGCACAACAATGGGCCTCAGGATCCCGTCACGGTATCGCTGTGCAATCGAAATGGCATCAATACAATTCACCTGTGTTTGCTGTCCATAACGTACGCCTGACCATATCATAACCCCACCCCCACCATGGGCCACTCAATCCACAACATTGACATCAGCAAACCGCTCACCCACACGACACCACACGCGCTGTCTGCCATCTGCCCTGAACAGTGAAAACCGGTAAGAGAACACCTCTCCAACATGCCAGACACCATCGAATGTGAGCAATGTGCAGAAATTCTTTGGTTATGCAAACCGTTTGTTGCAGCAGCTGTTCGGGTGGCTGGTCTCAGACAATCATGGAGGTAAACATGCTGGATGTGGAGGTCCTTGGCTGCTCTGGTTACACGTGGTCTGCGGTTGTGAGGCCGGTTGGATGTACTCAGAGCTTAATTTGTGCCGGAGCAGGATTCGGCACCTCCAGCATTTATTTGATTGGATCCAGCACCTCTTTTAAAAAATGAAAATAATTCCAACACCTTTTTTGCATTTAGGTGTTTTGATTAAAGTTTTGAATTATTGTATTTGGACAGCTGTGTCTTATATTGAGTTGAAATCACTGAAAATTTTGTTGTAAACACAAAATTGAATGTAGACAGCACGAGTGAGGAAGACGGGAAAGTCAAGGTACGCCCCCCACGCTACGTCTAAAGTGCGATTTTGCACGAAAACTGCTTCTATGTCAGCTTGGAAAACGGTATAAAATGACAAAAAAAAAAAGGCAGTTGGATTTAAAGAGCTTTTTTAAGCCAATAAGTGAAGCTAAGCCTGAGGTTTAGAAGTCCAAGCTTGCTTCTGTGGAAAGTGTGGAGCAGCAGCAGTAGCAGAAGCACAGCAGCAGTTAGCTTAGCAACTAGCAGCACCTGTAGCAATGATGCTAATGCAGGAGAACCTGCCTCCAACAGACAGGACACACGTGAAGAACTATCCAGGGGACATGAGGAGGACTCAAGATGAGCTGCGACTCTTGGCTTATGAAAAACAAGGCAGGCCTCGGCTGTTAAATATGTTAAAAAGTTGAGAGGATACAAAGTTCTCCATGGCTGTTTTTTTGGCTGTTTTGACAAATGAAAGGTAAGCACGCATTTTATTTTCATTTTCTGCTTTAGAGCTGATTCATTAGTGGAGTTGTGGCCTTATGTTATGGGTGTAAAAGTTTGTAAATATTTTGTTTTTGTGGGTTTTTGTGTTTTGAAAGTTTAGTGTCCTTTGTGACTAAATTAGCGGTGATTTTGTGCTGTCCTTGTTGCTGAAACACAGCAGATTACAGCTGTCACTCAGAGAGAGAGAAACGTATGCACTCCATAACGGGTGATCGGTTGTTTGTGTTCACGTGATATAATGGGAACATCTAGTTAGCAAAAGGCGCTTTTAAAAAAATGTATTCCGTGACATTTTTGTCTCTTTCTTTGTGCCGGTGTAGTGTAGAACAGTGTTTTTCAACCACTGTGCCGCGGCACACTAGTGTGCCGCGAGAGATCGTCAGGTGTGCCGTGGGAAATTATCCAATTTCACCTAATTGGTCTAAAAAAAATTTTGAAAACATATTAATTATTATCTGCAAATAATATACCATTGTCGAGTGTCCGTGCTGCAGTAGTGACTAAAGGTGCGTGCAAACCGAACACGACGGAAGCGATGCCGTCGCCTTAAATCGTCCCTGATCGGTAGTTTGCACATAGTGGTGCTTTTTTGTCAGTCCATCATTTCATCGCTCCAGCGACGCGATCACTAGGGAGCTCTGTGTGTGTGTGTGTGTGTGTGTGTGTGTGTGTGTGTGTGTGTGTGTGTGTGTGTGTGTGTGTGTGTGTGTGTGTGTGTGTGTGTGTGTGTGTGTGTGTGTGTGTGTGTGTGTGTGTGTGTGTGTGTGTGTGTGGCCCCGGTAACAGGGTAGAGACAGAGAGAGAGAGAGTGTTGATGACGTCTTTTTTTTTCCCTTCTTGCTCCGCTTCTACGGTTAAATGATCAACTTAACGGAGATATTAAAGGATGACTTCACTCAGAATGTGTCTGATCAGTAGTTACTGTGGTTTTAAAGAAATTTACCGCTTTAATTTTGAACCTGATACTTTGAGGAAGTAGAACAGCCTCCGCTGCAGCCGTCAGCACTGAAGCGGGAGCGGGAGGGAGGGGCTGCTACCTCCGCTCTACAGACAGTGGAGGACGGGAGATATCGCTTCACGTCGCTTAAAAAGTTAAAATTTTTCAACTTTGATCATGCAAGTCGCGTCGCTGAGGGGGGGATAAATTGACGTTGCGTCATTTACATTGATTTTTAATGTAATCGCATCGCTTCAGTCACTTCAGTCGCGTTCGGTGTGAACCCACCTTGAGAGCGTAATCATGTAAAACTCTTCCATAACACTAGATGGCAGCAGGTCGGGCACGATATTTCTGTATTCCTGGTAATTAATAATTTTGGACAGAATTAGAGTTTGCAAAACACTTTGACGTTTTCTACTACCTTTAAGACCACATTGTTGTTTCATTTGTTATGTTCAAGCTGTATTTTTGAAGTGGACATGTTAAGTGCACTTTTTATTTGAAAGAAGAAATACAAATGATGATAAAGTCCTTTATTCTTTGTGTTTATTTGATTCCTATTCAAGACACTTTGATGAGAATGGCTATATTGTTAATATAGGCTACAGAGTATCATTTTTTAACATGTTTGGCTGGTGGTGTGCCTCGTGATTTTTTCAATGAAAAAAATGTGCCTTGGCTCAAAAAAGGTTGAAAAACACTGGTGTAGAATAACCCTACCGTGAAAGTTTCCTATGGTAGACAATGGGCATGTGCACCTGGTGAACTGCGCATGCGTCATGTTGAAAAAAAGTTCAAATTCAATTCAGCTCTGGTGGACATTCCTGCAGTCAGCATGCCAAATGCACGCTCCCTCAGAACTTGTAACATCTGTGGCATTGTGTTATGTGATTAAACTGCACATTTCTAGAGTGGCCTTTTATTGTGGCCAACCTGAGGCACACCTTTGCAATAACCATGCTGTCTAATCAGCATCTTGATATGTCACACCTGGGAGGTGGGATGGATCATCTCTGCAAAAGAGAAATGCTCACTAACACACATTTAGACAGACTTGTGAACAATATTTGAGAGAAATAGGTCTTTTGTGTATACATATTTTAGATCTTTGAGTTCAGCTCATGAAAAATGGGAGCAAAAACAAAAGTGTTGTGTTTATATTTTTGTTCAGTGTAAAACTGTAAACTATTTCATCCCAACTCGTACATTTAATGCATCACGATATTGAAAATTGGCACAAAACTATTGTATGCTTGTAGGAGTAGATTGGTGCAGGACTACATGACAAAACAATAACTATGTTCCGATCTACAAGTTCAAAAAAGTTATTTTGGGTAGTTTATTTAACTTTAATAGAGGGAATCAGTTAAATTTAAAACAAACCATTTGCTTCTTCAATATTAACTTTAACTGACCAGTTGCTCCAACACAAGCCCCTGAAGTCCCATGTGAAGCTCCTCACGATAAAACCAGAGACGTGTCTGTAAAATAATGCACTTCATCGTCAATGCCTTTTATGGCATTCAATACGGAGAAGCAATTATACATACATAGAATTAGAGGAAATGTGGACAGTGTTTGTTCATAGTAAATATGTTTAAAGGTGTGATTTAAAAGATGTGGGAGTATGTATAGATGTAGGACATGTAGAACATTTCAGCAACTTCAGCCAAATGTTCACATACAGTGAATTCACTCACAGCTGCAAACTGATCTGTTTAGAATTAAGTGTGCTTGTTTTATGTCAGCATGAGTGTGTCTATGTGCGTGTGTGTGTGTGTACTGAGGTCACCTTCCCCCCCCCACCCGATCGCCCAGGGAGTGTGTGTTCACAGGGTGTCTGTGCTGAGGAGTTCCAGGGTGAATACAGAGTGGAGCCTCATTGGGAATAAGCTGTCAGATGAAACACTGAGGAACTACTAAGAGACACAGATACAGAGAAAGAGTGTGAGTGTGTGTCTTTGTGTGTGTGTGTGTGTGTGTGTGTGTGTGTGTGTGTGTGTGTGTGTGTGTCTCAATGCCAACTGTGTGTGTATGCCACATGTGTAAATGTGTGCTGCAATACATGTCTTATAGTTTAGTGAGCATTTGCTTTTGTTGGTCTCCCCCGTGTGTGTAAGTGTGTGTATTGGGGCTCTCTTGGAATTTTAAACTACTGCATGTTTGTGCACGGATCTACATATTTACTCGTGTGTTTCACTTTTTGTGTGTCTACGTGTACACACACGTGTGTGTTTGGGAAGTTAAAAGAGACGACCGAGGCCTCTCCCTCAGCCCTCAGCAGACTTACTTCTTTTCCTCTTTGGCTTACCCAGAGATCACACATACACACGCACGCACACACACACACACACACACACACACACACACAAGCTCACATTTTTGTAACTTTCCAAACAAAACAAAGAAATCCAGAGTGGAAACATCAAACTATAGAACCTCCCCTCAGCCACATATTAACACATGTTGATTTAGTAAACTAATACTTTTTTTTAATCATATTTGAATCACTCTGAATGAAATGGTTAAATGATGATGCTCTAAGAGAGGAAAGGGGCAGGACTTACTAAATGAGCCAATCAGATATACAGTATATAGTTGACTATATCTGTAGAGCACCAAGTAGCCCTCATGGACCATGTGAGGTGCCCTCAAGTGCTCTACTCACCAATGAGCTCCATCTAAAATCTGATTACTTTCCAGGATTCAAACTCACAAAGATAAACACAGATGAGAGATGTAGTTAGTACTTAGTAGAATTAATTACGTTATATATAATATATAAATTTGCTGGATTTCATAGAAAATTGTATGAAAATGAAACTATTGCATAAATTAGGAGAAATAAGTCTTTCATGTTGACACCTCAACAATTCTTACCTTTTTATGGTACTATAGCCTTCTTTATTGTCTTATTCTCTAATTAAAGTGAAACCGTAAAAATGTAGTGTGTAATAAGTGCATTTCTAACTGGTAGCCCTTCGGACTATACAGTACCTATGAAGTAGCTCAGAGCTTCAGAGAGGTTGGTGACTACTGCTGAGTGCAGAGGATATAGAGCAAACATAGACAACCATTGGCCCAGCAGTCACATGTGGCACTTAATCTAATTTTGTGCAACCCTGAAGACAAAATGCACAAAGGAGTTCAAAATATACAAAATAACTGAAAAATATGCAAAATGACGACCAAAGACACAAAATGAGAAATCAAACACATTAAATGACAAGAAAAAAAACACAAAATAACAACAAAAATGAGGAAAATAAACCCTGAATGAATATCAAAACACAATAAATGACAGGAAAAAATACATGAAATGACAAAAATAAACAAAACGATTACACTGCACACAAAAGATGACAAATTTACACAAAATGAGAACAAAAACATGTATTGACTGTCAGATGTTAATACTGACATGATCAGCATTTAAAATACAACAGTTTTATGATATCCCACCAGTGATGTGCAGTCAAGGTAGGCAAGGTAGTCAGTGCCTACCCAAGGGTGAATTGATATTTTTCATTATTTGTTTTAATCATAATATAATTGTAAATTATTTATTTTTCAATTTCCGATAGCCTACAGTACCTATAAGTTTGAAAGTGTCAACATTTTGTGCTTTTCATAGCCCAAATCACTAAACATCGCTATTTCCTAGCCGCTGTAAGGCAGGAGGAGGCCACACCCCTTCTCAAAAGCACATCGCTGCTCTGTTTCTGTTCCCATAGCGTGTTTTCATGTGTTTGCACATGCACAGTCTGTTCCCCAAGATGAAAACCAGCCCCCTCACTTTGGCACTCACATCCTCACTTCACTGCATTTGATTAGACTCAGTGCCTGTGGGAGGAGCATATTTACTTACTGTGTGGAAGTGATGTAAACACATCGCCACAAGATCCAGTCTGTGACTGACACACGAAGGGGATGGAACCACTGATGTAAGTAACCCAAACTGGACTGTAACAAGTCTGCTGACCAGAGTCGCCAAAGTCTGTAGAGTTCCTTTTATCATCACAATATAATACATGTGTTTCCTCTCAGTTCCAGAGTGTGCAACGACTCACGAGAGAAGAGGCTTGATTAGATACGTGGACACACTTGAACTTATCAACCTGACAGAGAAGCTCCCGGAGCCACTTTCTCCCGTCCTGCTAACACACACACCACACAGACTGAAATAGAATTCAAATAGATAATCAATCCATTTATCCAAACTGTTTCACTTCTGCCCCCTTTAAAGAGTGAAAACATTTCAGTCCTCCGTCACAACAAAATGTCAACAATGGGTGTTACTTCCTCTGAGTTCAATTAACATTTAATTATGAAATTTATTATCTTTTTAACTGAATATGAAAACTATGAGGTCAGCTACAATGGGTAATGATTTTACCTTCGTTGAAAAAGGTAATAATTGTGACTATTCTTCTTCAAAACTCATAAAAACAACATAAAATGTGCAATCACATTTTTTTAACAAAATAATAAAGTTGTTAAAGTGCAAATAATTTTTCTTCTTTTTATGACACGCACCCACCAGTTTGGGAACCAGTGCATTAATCAACTTTATTATTTATACAGCATTTCTCACATACAGGAAAATGCATTACAAAGTGCTTTACAGTAAAACAAAGTCCCATTGGTCCCCACCACCCAATACAAAACACATAACGGTTTATAACATAAAAAAACATGAGATGTCCCAATACATGAATAAGAATCAGTCATATAATAGATCACTCCCATGAGTGAGACTTAACGGCCTGATAAGAGGGAGGTTTGACAAAAGACTAAAACAAAATAAAGAGTGACGCTCATCATGGATACCACAGACTGCACCTCCACCAATCAGCAACACTACATCACTTCATGGTTGTAAGTATTTGTCTAATTTTAGTTCCCTGAAGTTCCTGCACTGCTAAATTTGGAGGGGAAAAAACTGATCACAGCTGGCACATCTGCAGCGTGTCCCCTGACATTGTGTATGGGATGGAGATCAAACTGAGCTTTAATGTTCCCTGCTTCTGCCACCTGAGATGCAGTCGTAAAATCAATTAAAGATTTGGATATCTTTAGCATATTTGGTTTGAGTTTGTCACTACAGACTCATTGGTAAAGATCATTTGTTCAGTCGGTCTTTAATGTAGTCATCTTCAGTCGGTTTGCACTTGTTTTGTGAAACTTTTTCCTATTTTTGGACCAAATGGGAGCAGAAATGAACAGTAAGATTATCTGAGTGTGTTTGATAAAGGAACAGGAGTACTTCTGGCCAAGTCCTGGAGAGCTGCTGTCCAGCATGTTTTAGATGCGACTGCAGTGTCATCAGCAGAGGTGAAAGTAATGGATTCAAAGTACTCACGGTGTTGTAAGTTGCTTTTATGGGTATTTTTTTTGAGTATATATCTAAATCAGTCATTTCACTTGTACTTAAAGCAACACAGTGTAACTTTTGGCCACTGGGGGCGCTAGACCTGTAACTTTCACGTCAAGCGCTCGTAGTGGCCACAAGCACTGCAGCACTGTTGCAAAAATCAACAGTCAGTCAGTCGGGCCAGCCTCCCTTGTCTTATGATTGTGTATACAGACAGTAGTTGACCTGTTGGTTGAAGAGAGATCATTGACTCACTATTAAAGAAAAGTAAAGTTTGTTTTATGTAAGTAGGAATCCGTCGCTTGAGCGAAATGTCTGAAGGTGTGTTCACACCGAACACGACAGAAGTGACTGAAGCATTTCATTCAAATCAATGTAAATGACGTGACCTCAAGACTCAAGTTATCCCCCCTCAAGCGATGTGACTTGCGTGATTTGAGCGACGAGGTCAAGCGTGACCTCGTCGCTCAAAGTTAGAAAATTCAAACTTTTTAAGTGACTTCAAGCGGTAACTCTCCCGTCCTTCACTGTGTGTAGAGCTGAGTCAGCAGTTCCTTCCTGGTCCCTCCCACTACAGTGAGACGGCTGCAGTGGAGGGCTGTACTACACTTCCTCTATTTACCAGGGAGAAATTAAAGCAGTTAACTGCTTGAATAAGCCTACATTCTGAGTGAACTCATCCTTTAGTAACTCCGTAAGTCAGGGGTGTCAAACTCATTTTAGTTCTGGGGCCAAATACGGACCAGTTTGATCACACGTAGGCCGCAGGTTTTAGGCAGGAAAACCAACAATTTCAATATTAATGTGCAATAGTTATAAATTAGACATCAAGAATGGAAGGCATCAACCATATCTAAGCATTAAGCACCAGATACTTAAATGTCCTTTGATTTTTTGATTTTTTGACCAATTTTTATATAATTTGGGGCTTTTAAGAAAAAAATGCAGGATTTTGGAAAAATGTAGTTTTTTCAACAATTTACAGGTGAATTATTTGGTAATTTACACAATGATTCGTTTTCACTTTCTGCAGCGGGCCGAATTGGATGCTCTGAAGGGCTGGATTTAGCCACCGGGCTTGAGTTTGATGTATATGCCGTAAGTTGATCATTTAAACCATAAAAGCGGAGCTGTTTATAATAAGTGCTGTAAACGTACGGCCAGAGAAGAAGGAAAAGAAGTGATCAGACCTCTCTGCTCTGTCACCGCTTCCACACACACACACACACACACACACACACACACACACACACACACACACACACATACACACACTGTTCCCTGGTCATCGTGTCAGTGGAGCGATCAAGTGATGGAGTGACCAAAAAGCACCACTATGTTCAAGCGACTCATCATGGGTGATTGAAGTGCCTCCTCAGAAGCAATTTTAAACTAATGCTTGCCTCGACCATGACCAGGAGTTGATCAGGTGGAAAAATAGTAGCTAAAGCCATACCTCCATGAATATATCAGAGCCTGTAGTCACGTGACTGCCGTAAAGTGAAACGTTCTCCAGGCATTCTCCAGGTCACATGACCTGGCCAACGACGATCCGTCTTCTCCAAACTCACATAGTCGGTATTTCCAGGGGAAGCCCCACTCGGAGCATTGATACTGTCAAGTTCTGTATATTGGCCTCAAGGATCATTTAAAATAACTCATATGGGTCAACTCTTTAGGTTACACAGTCCGTGGTATGGCTTTAAGTACCTAAAGTAATTCATTACATTTATACACCCAACCATTACTGAGTACATTTTTATTTATTGTTTTTAAAATGATCAACGGACTTTGTGAAACTACAAAAAAAAGATATGACCAGACAACAATAATAGCCGACCAACCAGATTAAAGGTAATGCACCGAGCCAAAACAGCATTGAATGCTTCCCGGTTTTAGAGTTCATAAATGTAGCTATATTAGAGCCTGAGAATTAAACAGAACATGAAATAATTGATGTTATTTTATTTTAAAAATAATTGTACATTTTGACAAACCTTTTATTTTATACAGACGTCTTTGTTTGAATTGCACAAGATCTGGTCTCTTCCTTTTTGAGTTCATGAGATGTTTATTGTAGGCAAGGGAACCATGGCAAAATAAACATAAGGGGTGAAAGTAACGAGTAACTTTTACTTTGAGTACTATTTAATTGAGCTACTTTTTACTTGTACTTGAGCATTTTATGTATGACTTCCTTGTACTTGTACTTTAGTACAATTTCAATCAAGTAACAATACTTCTACTTGAGTAGGACATATCAGTACTATTCACACCTCTGGTATCATGTAGTTCTACAGAAAGCCTAATATTAAATATAATAATAAAGCCTAATACTGAGATTAGTCAGGAAGTTGTTGGTTAATATCAGAGCACAGTCGCAGCAGCAGACGTGAGAAGCACGGGAGAACATTATGATAATGGGACGTTACCGGGAAAACGTGTGCATGTGTCCCTCAGGTAAAAACAGGGGAACACGGAATCAAATCCAAGCCAACATCCTGAGACTGTTCCTGTTGATAAATTGATATCATTAAATATAAATGGAGAGCATTTCGTTCCTGACGCCGCCGGCTGCGAACAGGAATGCTTTGAATCCGACGCCCGTTATTTTCCCCCAAATCATCAAATCTGACAACAAAGGAAAACTCAAATAGACTGCCTTAATGAGTTACACTCACACACACACACACACACACACACACACACACACACACACACACACACACACTAATGCGTCCTCTAACCATCTTTCTTATCTATCGCTGTCTGCTCCAAACACACACATGCACACACTCTTTCTTTGTGATCAATTCACATCAAACATTCCCTCATTTAAATATTCATATAAGGTGTTAGAAGATGGCCGGCCTCATGCACTCTCTCCCTGCTCCTCTCTGCAGCTGTATTAATAATTCCCCCTGTCTCTTCGCTGCACAGAGTTAGAGGTTTTTCCCTTCAGACAAAGTTTCTAGAAGTTTCTATAAATTAATAAGAGTGTGTTCTCTGTGAAGCCGCCGGCTTTGAACCCAAGCGTATTGATCTTGCAGGTGAGTCGGCCGTGCCGGATCACGACTTCAAACAGAATGTGATGTTTCTGTGTGAGAGTGAGGGCCCGGCCCAGAACAATGCCCGTATTAGCCCAGTACATGTGACTGGTCCAATGTGAGCGGGCAGCATGCAGGGAAGGTGGGATTTTGATCCTAATGGTTTGTAGAAGAGGTCTGCACCTCTGGGTGCTGAAGTCACTGGGAGCTGATGGATGTCCTTCTCCTTCAGAAAGTTTGGATGAAGATGTGTGAGAGACTCCTGACTTTAAGTGTGTCTTTTACCTCTTTTTTTAGTCGTTTTATTGTAGTTTTTAACAGAGATCTGCACCTCTTATATCAATGCTCCTTTATTGTTTTTTATGAACAATTTTTTAAAATAAATTTTAAAACTGTTCAGACTCCTATAAAAAAGATTTGATAAATATCTACTGGTGGGAGAATAGAAGGAGTTTACGATATAATACATCTGGTTTACAATAATGACTCAATATGTTGGGAAAGGGAAAAATACCCATATTGTTATTTGACTTTAAATAAACCACAACATAAATGAGACCAATTATTTATTATTAAAATAATAAAGTGCAAAAAGCGCCACTCTGAAAATACAATGCAAAACAAAGACTGAGAATTCATGCCAGCATATAATTATAATCATATCATCAAAATCATTTCCATGCATGAACTTTACATAAGTTTTTTAAACATCAAACTGTTGACACAACAATATTAGCATTGGGTGTATTTGTACTAAGTAACATCAACAATGTATTTCCTGACAAACTATTACCTGAAAAAGTATGTGTTCATAGATAAATAATAACACAGTAAATCTGATAACTGATTTGGAAATAGTAACGTGTGATTTCTCGTCACTAAAGTGGTCGTATTACCCATTACTACTAAGTTACTATATCTATGTTTAGAAACCAATGTAAGGCTGAACTGTTGCTGAAGAGCAAAAATACCAAACATTCTAATTTAAGAAACAGATCCTACAGATGATCTTTTTCATGGAAAATGAATTAACCATTAAAGCCTGTCCTGGTGTTTGCAGGTACATCTAATTGAAGTAAACCTGAATGGCCTTGTATGGAATAAAGAGTTAAACTAAACTCTTAATTTCCCCCCATTATTTTCAGCTTCTTTCAATATATAAAATGTTTACTGGTTCATTTAAAAAAAAAAAAACTGAAATACCATTTAACACGTGTATGAAAGTCTACAAAATGTTCAAAGGTTGACTTTTTTATTCTCTTTAAAGTGTTTAAAACACAATCCAATGTCACAGGCACTTAAAACATGAATTTATTCTTTTTTTAATCACTTATTTCTGTTCAGGGTATGTTTGGATATTTCTCAGCTTCAGTTTTTTCTTTGCCAAATGCAGAATCAGGAAGTGAGCACATCATTAGTAAGATCCTGACCTTTATTTGGGAGACGGTTTTGTGTTTTTCGCAATTACAGATTTACAGAGATACTTTACTCGGAAAATTAAATTAGATATTAACATACTACTGAGGTACACTTTCATTATTCCTCATTTTCATCAGACGTCGTTCTTGATTTGATGTATTTGGGACGTTAAAGATGGTTTCAGAACAACCAACTTTTCCCAATAAAACTAGTTTTACACTAACATGCACTGAAGCGACAAGTTTTGATTACTTTTAGATTCAAATATTGACTTTGTTTTACAAACAAACAAATAAAGTGTGAGATAAAAAGGGTTTTCGACGCACACACACTAACTGTCATGAGGTGAGACGTGCAGCTCTTTAAACGTGAGCGTGGCTCCGTGTGTGAGTGAGTCAGACACAGTCTTGTTAAAGCGCTGATTAGCGATTAGTGGATCTGGAGGCTGACGGCGGCGCTGATCAGTATTTCCTCTGTGTCAGAGCTTTAGGGAACAAATCCCAACATTAACCCGGCTCTTATCTTGCCTGCTGGAGCGCTAGCAGCAGCCTGCCAGCCATAGGCCATACATCCAGATACAACCGCCAGCCAAAGTGCGCCAATCCTCCTCAGACGTCGCCTCATTGTTGTCTCATTTCAAATCAAACCCACATTTGATCATTGCACGGCATCCAGTGTTGCTCTCAGCATCAAAGTTGATGAGCTGTGACACCCGATATTTAATAAAAAAAAAAGTCTAAAGTTTGTCGCAATCTGCTTGACAACATTGACATTTAAGCAGCACCCCTGGAGGGAGAAGTCAGTGTGTTCCTATAGTTCTATAAAAAGTGTGAATCCCCTTGAAAAGCAGTAACTGAAGCAAAATGCTGCTATAAAGAGCTGACGTACGTCTCACAAGATGCTGAAGGAATGCTGGATGGATTTGTTTTAACAATTGAATCATTCATCTCAATATGAAACACAGCTACAATCTACTGTTTTAAGGTCAGGGGGTTCAAACTCAGTCCTAAAGGTTTTAGACGTTTACTCTGATAGGAGAAAGATCAAATGTACCATCATGCAACGCCCTACACCAGGTAGAGGAAAGCAAGGCAGGCAAAAGAAGTGATGGAAGAGGACATTTTTTTATATTCTTATTGAGTTAAAAAGGTCATACCTAGAGATAGTGTCTAAGTATGTTCATTTTAAATGTAAAACATGGTTTCTGCTTCTGCTGACAATCCGATGGGTGTATATCTATGAAGTAGAGCTGAAATGATAGTTAAACTAAACATTGTTCAATTGATTTCATCACATTGGTCCAGACAAATCAATCATTAGAGTCAAGCTATAGCTTGGTATTGTGTGATCATTATAATGATCACACAATACCAGTGGTTCCCAAACTTTTTGTGCCCAAAGTTCACCAAAGGACAAGTCAAAATCTGAGCAAAATAGCCTTCATAATAAACACTCATGTAAAATATCTGTAAATGTGCATAATTATATACCAATGCCAAATAAAATGTGACAAAGGTAACTATATTACGCATTAAATATTTGTTAACGAAATATTTTAAAAACAAAAGTTATAGTAGTAGTAGTAGTAGTAGTTATAGAGTTTGCCTCTGTATTATGAAATGATACGCAGTAGTAAATTAAAAAATATATTATTTTTGTGTAATTATATATTGCAATAATTAGGGCCCTATAAAATCTGTTTGTTTTTTTTTTCAAATTCTGTTTTATTATTTCCCAAATTCTGTTTTTTTTTTGAAAATAAAGAAAAATATTAGTTTTTAACTCCTGCGATGAAACAAAATAAATATTAATAAAAAACTCATAATAAAACCAAATTGTATGTCAAAAATAAAGTAAGATACAATTAAAAGGTAAATATAAATTGTAGCGACATGGATTATTCTGACTGCTCCTTTTTTAATTATTTGTATGTAAAATAAATGACTGCAATCCTCCATCAAACAGTCAATACAATTACAGAAACAAAGTGTTGTTGTTTTTGTTTTGCTGTAATTTGTCTGGTTCAGGGGTCATGGTGTTCACCGACAGCTGTGGGTCTGATTGGAGGTGACACCCATCAATCAGCACACATTGTCCCGCCCACTCTGTCCAAAGCAGCAAAGCCAGTGAAGCTGCTGACAGGCGCTCATCACACAGTCCTTTTCATGTCTGCCTTTATACTCTGCTTCAGTGTGTGTGTGTGTGTGTGTGTGTGTGTGTGTGTGTTCGTGCGTGCGTGCAGGACTATCCATCTTAAAGCTGCTGTTGAGGTGTGAAAAGTCAACTTTTTGGTGTGTGTGTGTGTGTGTGTGTGTGTGTGTGTTTATGTGTGAGTGTCTTATTAATGCATACACATGCACACGCACACACAGTAACATCAAACAGGCCAGCTGTGTGCATGTGGAGCCTGGAGAGCAGTGATGGCCTGCAGAGACAAATACACACACACACACACACACACATCCCTATAAGAGGAGGCCGAAGGTGGTCGTGGTGAGCACAGTGAGCCTGAGAAGAATGGAGAGTGTTCCAAGGTGGTCCAACCATGGTGAAGATGATGCAAGAAAAAAAATAAGAATGAAAATGTGGGGGAAGCTGGTAGTAGATGGTAGTTAGTGACGTTTCTGTCCAAAACACACGTTAACCTCTGTTAGATGTAGCTGATGATTGATGATTGTTTTACCATCAGACAGACTCTGGTCTTCATTTAATAATAAACAAGAATTTCAGTCAGCTAGAGGCACAATCAATTATGTCACTATTTAGTTTGTTACACCCAAAAAACAGATACATTTTTGATTTTACATGTACTGTGATTGATCAGTAGCCACGATTTGGAACTTGACTTTCTTTTATGCGCAAATGCTTGTTTTGTGAATTTTTGGGGATTTTTATTCAAACAAATAACCTTTTATTATTTAATGTTTAAATCGTTTTGGCTTTGGCAATAAATGTCAAAATATTCAATGGATTTATATGAACATGAACAGTTCAAAACCATCAAGGCACTAAAGTTCTCATTATCCAACCAGGTTTCCCAAGTTTCCCCATTCCTTTTAATAATGGCTGCTTAGATACTTTCTATTTACATTTTTTTTTAAATCAGGAATTTCTCCTTTAAATGTCCAATGTCAATCATGATTTACTTCTAGTCATAGTCTTTTGACTAAAATGCAACTTAGTTTCAGTCAAACTGGAGTCATCAGGGTATTTCAGTTGTAGTTGTTGAGTTTATGGATTAAAAAAATAATATTAATTAACATTGATCAACCTGATATGGGATGATATTGTTTGTAAATACACACAGATCGATGTGATCAGTGCATAATGTAAGACCACAGGATCACATGTGAAATATCGGGGCATAAATGCAGCCAAAAACACTGAATGTGAAAGTAAAAACATCTGTAAAGTAACAGGCTAATGCCATGCCTGACTCGACTCATGGCTACACAGGAAATCAGTATTTTAGGACATGTTTTTATTAACACCCTATATGTGTACTACAGAAATGGGTGGGATTAAATCTACAGGAAGAAAATGAATTCCAACAGTACCGAATATTCCATAGCAATCCCCAAAAAATACATTGGAAAAAATTTATCAGATCTATAGCTGGAAAAACAAGGTTGATCTACGCTAAATAAATATAAAAAATACACATTTGAGCAAAGATTACATTGGTCTTGATAACATAGATTGAGATTTGATTAATGGTACACTAAAGCTACCTAACACCTGTATATGTATACATTTCATCCAAAAGTTTTTCTGTTACCTCAAACTTTGCCAGTGTGACATTTCTGGTGTTTTCATGGATTAAAAGTTGTGCCAAAACAATGGCTGATGTTGACTTTGTTGCTTTCTACAAAAACAAGAGAATACGGACAAAATTGAATGTCTCGCAAAGTGACATAATAACATGGGGAACAGCATAAACGAACCAGGACAAAATGTAACTTCAAATTTGTGTTATAGTAGACAATAAAGCAGAGAAGAAAAGCTCTCCTAAGGGACCTTTACTCTGGCTTAAACAGTGTGGCGCTGATGCTATGATAATGGTAATCACGGACTGTTGAAAGCACACAAACCCTGATGATAGAAGTCCTTTTGAGTGGGAGTCCTTCAACTGTCTGTGATTACTCCTTAACTTCAGCCACCAGAGCATAGGCCATGCACTGTTTAAGGAGAAATAAAGAGCAAGCCCCTTAGGAGAGCTCTTCTTCTCTGCTCCATTGTCTACTATGAAACCGCAGAGTTGGAACCGTCACCCCCTGCAGTCACACATTTTTTTCAGGTCACAACGGTTTTTATCTTTCAGTAAAGAAAATAGTTTTATATCCGCATCTTTAACTTTTCATGATTATTTAGAGTAACCAAAAGCAGCACAAGTTGGCATTTTGAACAATGAAGCTGCTACATGATCTAAAAAGCAGGCTGAATGCTTAAAATATGGGATGTTTACAGACAGTGGGGCCGTGTGACGTCACCAATCACGTGATTTCAAGATGGCGGAACACAGGCTCTCACCTGAAAAGTAGTCCCATATCTAAAAGATAATAAAACGAATACGGTGCATAATAATGCGTGTTGCTAAGTATAGATCTTCTAAAGTACATTCCAAAGTTTGTTGGCCAAACTTGTAAAAACAGAGGAGGATCCCTTTAAAATGTAAAATAATAATAATAATAAGATATGGAGAAAACAGCAAACAATTAGTTTGATATGATTAAATAGTTTATCTTAAAGGCACATTGTGTAACTTTTGGCCGCTTGGGGCCTTAGACCTGTAACTTTCACGTCAAGCGGCCCTCGTGGCCACAAGAGCCGCAGCACAGAACAGTCAGTGGCTGGGGTGCGAAGCGGGGCTGGGCTCACACTGCGGCTGGTGGAGCAGCCGCCGCCGCCATCCTCCTGGGGATGGGCGACCCACCGTGCATGGGGCGGTGTCCAGCGCCGGGCGGAAGGCGGGTCGGGCAAAGGGGGCCGGGTCTCGGCGGCGTCTTTTTAACCTCCTCAGAAGCAGTTTTAAACTAATGCTTGCCTCGGTCATGACCTGGAGTTGAACAGGCGGAAAATAGCAAAATCCTTAGCCCAATGAGTATATCCGAGCCTGTGGTCACGTGACTGCCGTGAAGTGATACGTTATCCAGGCATTCTCCAGGTCACGTGACCTGACCAAAGACAGTTGTCTATCCAAACTTACATGGGCGGTATTTCAGGAGGCAAGCCCCTCTCGGAGCATTGATTATGTCAAGTGATGTATATTGGCCTGAGGAATAATTTAAAATAACTCATAAGGGTCAACTCTTTAGGTCAAAAAGTCCGCGGTGTGCCTTTAATACAAAAACCATCACCTCTATCACTCTAAATTCAGTTATCGTTTATTGAAAGCACTTGTTTACTGTTTTTTTTTTTCCTTTCCTCTCTTATGAATTGTATTTATTGCTGTGTTTCCAAAATGCTTATAATAATATGATGCTATTGATGGTTGTAAATATAATTTAAGCATGTTGTCTGTATAGGCTGCACACATTATTTGCACAGTTAAAAAAAATCCTCTTCCTGTAAGATATGATCTCCACGTTTCATTGGCTGCAGGCGGAGGCGAGAGGAGGTCCTGCAGGAGGCAGTGGGAGGCGGGTAGGAGAGCAGAAGGTGGTGTTGAGAGGTGGGCAGAAGAACACAGGACTACTGCTGTTGCCTCTGAGGCAGAGATGGGCTCCACGCTCTCATCTGCCTGTCAGAGCCTCCTCTGAGCTGCCCATCAACATGACGGACAGCTGTAGGAGGAAAGAGAGAGAAGTGTGCAGCGAGCAGCTCCATGTGCTGTCGTTGATCTGTGTGAGCATGTTTGACTGTTTATTCCATCTTAGGAGAGAAATTTGTTGATGATTCATCCGAACAAGCTTCTGCAAATGAACATGACATAAAAACGAATCAGAATCAGAAAGGATTTAAAAACAGTACAAGGAATTTAACTTGGGAGTTGGTGCAAAGAACATGTGCATCAACACACCAAGGCAGCCATCTGTGGCACTATCATGTTTAAAGAAAAATGAAAAAAAGGAGGAAAGGAGAGAGGAAAAAGGCAGATCCTAAACTATGTTCCCTTAGGGAAACACAGTGTAGAACTAGGAAAAAACTCCTCAGCACATAAGCCCATGAAAACAATTACAACAAAATTCAAGGACACATCAGTTATGGTTGGGGGGAGAGGACTTGTGGGGGGAAGGCTTACAACTGGCCGCTGGGGGTGCGCGCATGCAGTGCAGCACTCCTCCTGCTGCCACTGCATAGGAGGGAGAGGGGATGGGGGGGCCAAAGAAGGCGTTGAAACATTGAAACGTGATCCCGATCGTTTCAATTCTGTACAGTTCAGCCCAGGCGCAAATGACGTGAAATGACTTTGGTTAGATCTGAGTTCAGAAATAAAGTTCCCAGGTGGTGGCAGTGGGGAAGAGGAGGAGAAGGAGGGGACGGAGCCTCATTCAACACGAACATCCTGGAGAATAGATAAGCTGGCCTCTAATGGCTGGCTGAGGGGAGACCGAATGTAGATAAGGATTTGTTTTCGGCCGGCTGAGCACAATTTTCCGTCAGCCTTGTGGGTCCATCTCTCAAGCAGTAAATCCAATATGGTGGCCTTATCTCGATAGCTGAGCAGACAACTTTTCCAAGTTAGATTCCAATCCACGTAGACATTCCAAAGTAGCATCCTGCTTACTTTTGAAAGCCCACATCTTTAGATTTTGTTGAAATCTTTTACATTTGTCTCTTTCTTCAGGATTTTATATTTCCCCCCTTTTTTGCTACACAGTTTTTCTTCCACCTTTGCTGGTCTTATTAAACAATGACTGCTGCACAATTGCAATTTACAACATCCAGCATTTTAAAATGAGTAATAACAAAAACTTCAGTATAAAATAGGTTTAATTGCCTGAATTGTAATTTATCATTCATTTTGACAACAATGTCATTATTACACAATACAACTTTTCAGAAATATCAATAAAAAGAAACTAAATACGTTTGATAAGTAACTGTGACTCTCTGACTATATTATGATGTCATCGCTGATGCTCCCAAAACAACTTTATTTATTTTTTGATAATATTATTTAAACATCTTGTTACATAGCTGATTAATGTTGCAGGTCTAAATAAAAAATAAAAAACACAAAAAATGTAAAACATGAAATAAATACACATGTTCACTGTTTCGATAGAGCAGAGAAACCACATTATGTTGTTTCCATTTTTTATTTACCGCAGATTTCTTTGTTTACCATCTGTTAGTCAGGGTTCAGTTGAAGATGCCTGAATTAGTGAAAAGTGTGTGTGTGCAGTATCAGTATTCTAATGAGGACAGACAAAAGAAGTCTGTAGCTCAGAGCCAATTGGACCGAGAGGAGCCGAGCATCAAAAGCTGAGAGGCCGTGGAGGGGAGGGGGCGGGGTGGATGTGGAGGGGGTGAGGGAGGGTTCAGGCTTGTGGCAGTCAGTGCCTCAGGCAGGGTTTTGGGGTCAGGCCCCCACAGACGGTCACACCAGAGAGGGGGGACACCAGGACCATGCTGGCTGAGGGAGGGGCACTCAATTAGGGGAGCGCTCAGAGTTTTAGCCTGGTGCTTCTGAAGAAACGGCCACCTGATACCTGTACACCTCCAACACCCTCCTGCACAGGCGAGACCTCTGAATGCTGATTGAAACACAACCTGCAAAAGACGGATTTTATTCAACATTAGGAAAAAGTTCATTAAAGGCTGTCGATATATTTTTTAATGATGTCAAGAGAGGCAGTAAAACACTTCCCTAAATGTCCAAGGAACTGCCAACCATCCATGCTTGCATCTTTAGAACAGGAATGACACTGAGGATCTGAGGATTTCACAGTCATGCAGAAAGAAACCAATGTGCACACAAATGAATGACGGGGGAAGCGTTAATTTCAAATTGAGTCACGGTGCAGGAAGAGACACATTCAGTTTAATTGTATTAAATGTTCAGTGTTTTCTGCGTTAAACCAGGGATGGTAATGCCCTTTTTTGGCTGGTAAATGCTAAAATTAGGGTTGAGACTTTAACGTGTTAATTGCGATAAATTAATTACAGAAAAAAAAATACATTAAAGCAGCACAGGACATTTCTCATTTCAAGATTTCCCAGTTATATACCCAAAATACTGCACAGATTAAAAAAAGAACATTTGAGACTGCTGTGCTGTGTTGGCATTCATTTTGGCTTAGTGTATAAAAGCACCAGATTAAGAAAGAGTTTGCCTATCACCAGAGCTTTGCAGCCACCTCAATGCTAAACATGTAGCAGCTAGCACAGACACTGAGACAGGACGGAAAAAGCAACAAGCTCTGTGTTCAACAATTTCATTGCTCACAAAAGTATTCTTCCTGTTTAGGATGTGCTAATTTAATAGCACTTCATCATTCCATTTGTATTTTCTATTATTTGGAGATGACAGAAGTACACAAAAGTATTCCCCTTGATGGTCAAAACTAAAGGTGGCAGCAGCCCTTGGGACTAGTCTCAAATAAAAACAATAAATGACTTTATAAAGCCACTTTGTTATATATCAATATTTTGATCTGCCACAATAATGTAATGAATTTAAATGAAAATGCCTCAAATTGAGGGCTTTTCTCAGCAATTTTTAGGTGGGATAAAAAAGTGATTAATTAGATCAATTAATTACAAAGCACAATTAAATAATCGCTAATTTTTTAATCTATTGACAGCACTGGCTAATATCTAACAGCCACTCATCATTTTAACCAGTCACTTTAATATCTAACCATTGATGTATACATGTGTACTGTTTCAGTGCAATGCATAGAAACATGTTTCTTGAATAAGCCATTAGCATGTCATATTTCCCAATCAGTACTTGTTAGTGGGGCTGATACTCATGAATAATTACAGGGTAAAACTATCCAAGGATAATCTACTAGGTTGTAAAATAACAGTACAGGAAGTCTGAATAGACAAAATGAAAGTCAGACATCAATATCTATATCTCCCTGCAACTACAGGTATTTTTGAAGTAAGCCAACTTCAAAACACTATATAAGGGAAATATATAAAAATCTGCTAAATAAAGTTTATTTCCATCCCTGGTCCACACACACTTCCTTTGCTGAACTGTGGTAGCAGCAACAGCTTAGGGTAGAGAGAGTCAGCATGTCGGAATCTGAAAGTGGAAAAAACAATACAAATAAACATGAGCATGGACATTTAATGATTGAAGAAATATTAATAGTCATTCATGCTCATGTGAACATGTACAAAACCCTTTAAGCCCTTTTATAATCATATAAATATAAATAGAATGGAATAATATAGAAAAGTAAAAAATACACATATGTACAAGCAAGTATCAATGTATCGTATCAATGAAAAAAATATATAATATACTAAAATATTATAATAAAATATACTGTTCACTTGTTTCTTTTTTATTTACTAACACGGTGCTAGGTTCTTGGTTCTTTGATGTGATGGATTTGATAGTTTTCTGGATTGATTGTAAACATGGACAGCAGCTGCTGTGTCTAGTCTACCTTAAATATCTATGGAAAATAGTTGTTGAAGAGTCAATGAGCTCCGCTGGTGCCTCTCTCCACATTTCAAAGGACGTTAGGCATGGGGTACCCCACTGATAGTCAATCACACTGTATTCCACAAATGCTACAGACCTACTTTAGGTTGAGCTCCGTTACGAGCGTCACGAATGTGCCGCAACTAATGCTGATTTGACATTCGTAATGTGTCGGGGCTTTGTATAAACCCAGTATAAAACGAAATATTTGTTTACTTATACTACTAGTACACTCAAAATCTCACTAGTAGCATTTAAACCTAATGCAAATGAAGTGGGAGGAATTATAATAAAGCTGCATTTATTAGTTGACGTGTTGTTTAATGTTTTAAATTGATGATAAGATCCGCCACCGGACGCTTTTTGCTTTATTGTTCGTGCAGATTTTGAAGCACTATGGTAATGTACGAACAGCCTAAATGCAAACACTACATATTACGTTTGTCTCATGGATCTTTTATCTTTAATCTCATGGAAATGTGTTAGTTAGCCAACAGACCGCGATGCAAATAGTTATAGTTACAATTATGTTGTGCGTTTATCTGTCAGAAAATCGTGGAAGAATCCTGCTTAGCAAACGCTACTTAAATTACATTTATGTGTAATTTACTGCATTAATCATTGAATTACTGACGTAGCCCAATTTGAAATACCCTTTTATCAGCCTTCTAATGATATTAGCATTTATTCTGAACAGTAAAACTAATTTATTATCAATAGTGTGAATTGGATAATATTAATTAAACATTTATTACGTTATTATTTAGTTATTCTTTCACTTTTATGGATTTGATTTGCGTAAGAGAAACTCGAGTTGGTTTAATCCTCATTACCGCCACAACCTGCGAGACAGGTTAACTGTAGCTTTCAAGATACCAAGTTACTCATTTACAAAGTGTTTACTACAACCTTTTCAAGACTACTTGGATTTAAATTCTATATTATATAATTTCATATATGTTTTTTTTTAAATTGTGATCACAATGATGTTCTGCATTAAAAATACAACTAAGAGTGAAGATTGAAAACGGTGCGTTAAATCTGCATTCCAAAAAAATGTGCTTAAAATTTGAAAAATAAATGTGACTAATCGACTAAATGAAAAAATAATCGATAGACTAGTCAACAACAAAAATAATCCATAGTTCCTGCTCTTGCTTATGACCAAATCCAGCTCTCTGATTGGTTGTAATATATTCAAACGCCAATGGCAAGCCTGGATTGGCTCTTCCCCGCCCCCTTATTAGCATATATTACTTTTAGTTCTAGTGACACCTTAAACTTCATTAGTGAAGTGTAAACATGCATTAGTAAACCAAAATCTAGCTTTATATAATAGTTGATATCACTTATATCACATGTATGCTAGATCAGCGGTCTGCAAACTTTATTCTGAAAGGAGCCATTTTGCCTCATCTCACCATGATTAAAGTACTTACGGAGCCGAAAAAAATATCTTCTTAATCAAGACAATACAGTGTATAATATTTTATGTATGAAATAATATTATGTAAAGAAGATGTTTTTAGTTAAAATATTTGAAGGACTACAAAAAATAACTTGAATTTGAGCACATGATCATGTCGGTCAATACATGCTAATTCCTCATTTCTTGCCACATCAAGCATGCATATTTGAATAATGAATCTGTCCCCCACACAATTAAATTCTTTATTTTCTTTTTTCAGAATAGTGTTTTAGTTGGTTTAGTTATCTTACCAGGGATTTAAAACAAAGTTAACTAACCATTTGCAGGGAAAGTTGGTGGTCTGTAGATGTTGCAGGAGGTGAAGTTGGAAGGTGGCAGAGTTATTGCACAATGTGATTTATTTTTACAAATTGTTGTCTCAATTTTATTTGGTGTCAATGTCATTATTTTTTTTAAAGCTATAGGGGGCCATTGCAAAAGATTCAAAGAGCCACATGAGGCTCCAGAGCCGCAGGTTGCAGACCCCTGTTATAGATAAATAGATTTCCATAATCCTGGAAAAAATCCTCTCAGTAGCTGTCTGTCTGCATCTCTCATTTCCTCTCTTTAGTGCTTTTGCTTGCCATGTTTGTGCAACATTTCATGTGTAATATGAAGATGACATTAAAATTCTCCTGCTGTTCTCCTATGAACTTGATAATATTACTTTTTATTGAAGCAGATTTGTAAAAAGGTTGTGTTTTGGCACGTGGGGAGAGTTGGAGAGTAGTTCTGGCTCCACAGTGCAGCTCTTTGCCTCCCTATTGAGTGAGTTTTAGTGTCATTAATTGGTTCTTGTGGGGGTCAAGTGGTTTCATCTCATTTCAGTCACCTTGGACATGAAGCAGCCATGTCTGCACCTGTTTTCCTCTCTCAGCAGCTGCCAACTGGGCCACTATTGATCCCATCAGATCACGCACACCCACTCGCTCACACTGGCAACGCGCGCTTTACTTGGAGCTGCCAATTAAATCCGTCAGTACTGAAGCCTTGGACGTGACAGATTTTCAATTTGTTTTTCAGATTTAGAGAGTAGCCTCGGAAACCACAAGGACTTCAAGACTTTTACATGTTCGATGTCAATAAGTCTAACATCCATCTACCTTTATTTGAACAGTTTCTCTGTTTATGAACTCCTGAAGCCTATTTCAGCTCTTACAGAGCAGAATGCAATGAATGCACTCTGAACTGGGAACCAGTCCATTGCAGAGAGTGACCATCACAAGCTCATGATCAGGTCAGAGAGAACATGCA